>NC_138771.1:259057977-259062977 GCF_965119305.1 Pelophylax lessonae | reverse complement strand
CCCATATACATTGGGTGTTCCTGAGTGCCTGAGGACCTGTGTACCCTTCCTATGGGAAGAAAGGAGTGAGGATCTGCCAAGAGTCTGTCAGAGCATAGCTATTATCCCTAAGGGGAATGCAGCTTACTTTGATCTTCTGATAATGCAGAGGTCATGGCTTTGAGGTGAGCGGCCAGTTTGTATGGTGGTGGAACACGGAGCACTTCTATTATTTGGATCACAGTGGTGAATGCATATACTGATTGGACTTAATTTACACTATTTGTGGACTATCATATTTGTATCACATTATAATTGTATTCGATGTGTATAGCGCTTTTTTTGATATTTTGGTGTTGATATTCAGTGCAAGAGACTTATTTTTATTGCTCTGCGCTGTTTTCTATTTATTTATGTTATTGATAAGCATTGTGATTTCACTTGATTAGTGTCAGTTGGCAGCATTATTATTATTATTATTATTATTATTATTTTTAATTATTAAATTATTTAATAATTTTAATAATTATTTTTATTTCATATATTTGAGCACAGAATATGTGTGTATATTGTGGTTGCGCTAACTGATTTTAGTATTATATAGTGGAACATAAGTGGTGATAAAGTACAAAAGGCTTTGTATGTATCTTCTGTCAAAATAGAAAAATCCCTATTCCTCTAGTAATATTCTTTTTATAGCGTACATATGGCGCAGGCATAGTGCAGTGTACACTCTTGAGGAATGGAGCCAGGTGCCAGGACAATGTAATTATGTACATGTGCAAAGGAATTAAATTATTAGTAGCTGTCCAATCCTTGAAAAGGAGTGTCAGGAACCCAGAAGAAGACTGTGAGAAGGTACAGCTCTGATCTATCAGCCCTGGGGATAATAATGACAACAGCAGCAAACTACAGTTCTGCATTAAATGTATAGCTAAAATTGTTGGTGATCTCCCAGAAATGCTAATATGGATCATGGATTCTCTGACTAATTTCTGAGGAGTGACTGTTTAGGTGTTCTGATTTCCATTGCAGTATACATTTACCAAGAGTGTACCAAAGACAAATCTTCACAGTCAGGGAACTAGCTGTTTGGAAGGATGTCACCAATTATATCTGCTGCATGTATTAAGCATGATTAGTTTCCAGATGTTAATATATCCCTCACTACAATAATTCACTACAATATCCATTAACAGACAGCACATTGCATTCTCTCTAAAGGTTTGCAGCATGACATTTCTGTGTGGGTATCTTTTTATTGTTGTTTATTGGCTGTCATGAAAATATATAGAGTAGTTGTGATCTGTTAATAAACCTCTTTCCAACAGGTGGAGGCTAAATAAATCAAAGCTTTTCAAAACTCAAAAACAAACATGTAATATTATACAGCCTATCAATCCTTTTTCAGACTTTTTTCCTTTACATCAACCTCTACTCTCATAGCACACTTCCTATCCTGGGTGGCATTATTTACGCCTCCACTGTATCTAGGGTGGAAGCCATGGTAGTATCCTTGGCTGCTTTCCTGATTTGAACTACAAACATGGCTTCCTTTTTTCATTTATTTTATATTGGGGCAACGTATTATCTACTTGAAGATAACGGTGCTTATAATTGCAGTTTAACTTATAAGAAGTTACAAGGACAATGTCTTTTTGGCAGGATCAACAGATAATTTTCTTACTTTGAAAGTGGCAAAATAATACATTTTGTTTCTTCGGTTTAAATATACTTTAACGTATTATTTATCGACAGGAGTGGGGAACAATACCGTGGGTTAGTTGGAAACATGTCCAACTTAAATTTTTTTTTTAAACCCTAGAGTGCAGGTTTCTCCATTTTAACTCACTCTCCAGGTTTGAAGCTAGAGAACCATCTCCAGACAGAGATGGTTCAGCGCACTTACTCTCTTAAAATATATAAACTTATACTTGACAAGACCTCTGTGACCCCTCATTACATCAGAGACAAGGAGGTGGAGTTAGTATGTAGCTTGCCCGAAAGCAGTGTTACCAAGATTACCCTGTTGTTTCATACCTCTTCTGTCAATTCTAAGACCCAAGAGTCATGCTATGAATTTTTAGCCAGATGGTACAGGGTCCCAGACAGGCTGTCCCTTATATTCCCAATGATATCTGGATTATGTTGAAGTTGTGGACTGAGAAGTACTTTCTTACATCTATGGTGGGATCGTCCCCTTCTCAGACCTTTCTGTATAGAAAAATGTAATATAATTGGCAGGGTCACCCAACACCATATAGAAGAGAACAATAGAACAATAAGCGCTTATTCTTCCCTCACCTCCTTAAGTGGGTACACACTAGTAGAAAATCTGCCAAAAATTCCCGTCCGAGGTAAAATCGTACGATTTTCAGCTAGTGTGTACACAACTTTCAGCAGCCGATGCTGATATTTTCATGGGGGGACAAACACCAAAATATTTATCATCTGTCCCCAGACGACCAATTTTCGTTTAATGTGTATGCAGTATGTCCGCGAAAAATCGGATACGAAAGACCGGGCATGATCTGAAGTTGCTGACGACCCGGAAGTCTAGGAACAAATGTCCGAAGAAAAAAAATAAAAAAATCGGACGAGAAATTTCGTGAACATTTATGCACTGTCAACTAAAAACGGTAATGAACGCTGAGCAAGAGAGAGAAAAATCGGAGGATATTTTGTCCGATTTCCATCAAGTGTGTACGGGCCTTAAGGGTGAGAAAAATACCTTATTTCGATACACTGCAAGACTTCGGAGGTCCCTTCAGTGAAGGAATGGCTACTGAAGGTGCAAGTTAGAATGAAGGCTGAGGAGAAGGGACACCAATGTACTGGCAGCTATACCAGGTTCTATGCTATTTGGGCTTTATGGATAGACCTAATTTCCTCTGACTTGTATAAACAACTGATAGTATGATTTTGTGCACCCATTTTTGAATGTTTACTCCGTCGCTGTTTAGTGTTGGAATGGTTGACCAGGGAATTGCTATTAAATTAATTTGTTAATGTTCCCATTGCTGTTTTTTCTAGCAATAGGGGTTGGCTGTTTTGCTTTCCTAATCTTTTTGTTCATGTCTTTCCCTTCCCTCTCTCTCCCCTATGTTGGTGTTTCTCCCACCGTCTTCCCTTCTCTTTTGATTCTCTACATATATTCCCTGCTGAGGGCTTTTATTTTCAAGTGTGCATCCTATATTTTTGCTAATGATGCAATTTTATGATGCTATTTATATTTGTTGGATTGCACAACTTTGGTTTTGTACCATGGATGGGTTTACACCCATATGTTGGGAATGTCTATGCTGTCTTATTTTACTGCAAAAATGTAAAATTAAGATTTTACAAAAAAAAAAAAGAATAAAGTATCATTTGAGATCACTAATGTTGATGGTACATTCAATGTAGGAGTAAAAACAAATAAACTTCCAAAGAATTGCTTGTTTTATGAAAATGTAGACATGCACCCTAACTGCCTGTTAGTTTGCTTTGTATATTATTCTAGTTGCTTGTGGAAGATGTGGTGGAAAAATAGGAAGCTAGTATGCCATGTCTAATACTGTACCAAAAGCAGTCCTCTTGATTTTAATACTATTGGAGGTTTAGGTTCAATAAGATATGCTTGGGAAAAGCTAGACATCACATTTACATACCTAAATTACAGAAAAAACGTGCTGCACTGATAATGAAAAATATGCAAAACATGCAATAGTGAAAAACAAAAGACCTAAAAATAAAAACCATTAAGTCCACTTCATATATGTGCAATAAAAGTGACAGTCAAATCCAATCATATAACATCACTGTGTTATGGAGAATATCTTATTGAGATTAATCCTGTGATCACTGTGTGAACTATCACTACTGTAGGGAATGGACTCTTACCAAAACGAGCAGACCCAATTACAGAGTCAAGTCAGTCTGTAAGTAATATTGTGTCATGAGGTACTGCGACCCATGTTGCTTGCTTGGAATCCTGTAATGTATCCAACTTCCCAGGTGTATATTACATATGTATGGCAACTATTAAATTGCAAAACTCTGAGACCCCTTTCACACGGGGTGGAATAAGCTTGCTGAATTGGGTATGTCCTCTGATGCCCAGCTGAGCAGAGTAGACACAGAATACATATATGGGATTTTGGAGACATCACAGGAGTCCAATCAAGCAACATGGGTCGCAGTATTTCATGACAGGATATTACTTACAGGCTGACTTGACTCTGTAATAGGGTCATTCCCTACAGTGGTGACCATTCAGGCGGTGATCACAGGATTCATCTCAATAAGATATTCTCCATAACACAGTAGTGTTATATGATTGGATTGGGACTGTAACTGTTATTGCACATATATGAAGAGGTCTTAAATTTTTTAAAATTTAAAAATTTGTTTTTCACTATTGGATTTAGTTTGCATGTTTTGCATATTTTTCATTATCAGCGCGGCAAATTATTTCTATCATTTTTTTTTACACAGTATATCTGACTTTGTATTTGCCAGCAGCTTTATTTTGCACCTGTCAGCATGTTTTCTACTATTAATGTACATTTACATACCAGTGATTACTAAAGTAAGCATGTTTGTGGTAAAGAATAGACACTACTGGGTGTTGGTCAAAAGGTTTACTTTGTATTTGCATGTACTGGCAGTGTTTTTAAATAAAGGTATTGTTACCCATATTAACCAATCACGTTCATATTCTGTTGTGCAATTTATGAAATAAAAAACCTGATTGATTGTGTCAGACACAATACATTTCATAGCTAAATTACAGATATGAAAATAAGGAAAGGCTATTCTGAGCAACTATAACAGCAAAGACAAATTTGCTTTTGAAAATTTTCATAGTTAAAGCCTGTTCTCGTTTAACAACTAATATGGCAACCCATTTTACATTTCCCCTAAGGTGGTATTATTTATCTTTTTTTTTTTTTACTTTTTCTTTTTTCTTTTTCATTTACAAAAAAAAAATGACCACGTTTACCATTTCACATCTTATTATACAACCTTTCCCTCAATCC
>NC_138771.1:258635477-259055477 GCF_965119305.1 Pelophylax lessonae | reverse complement strand
AATACATCCTGTTTGGTCTTCATGAATCCATTCAGGCATTAACTCCTTTAACCTAGTGGCCAATACTTTTGCATATAATTTTATATCTGTGTTTAATAATGCTTTAAGGGTCCATTCACACTAGCGCGACTTGTCAGGCGACTTGGTCGCCTGACAAGTCGCGGCCGGTCGCTCGCCATAGAGTAGTACAGGACCCGTTCTAATAGGAGCGACACAAGTCGCTCCGACTTAGAAAAAGGGTCCTGTACTACTTTGGGGCAACCTGGAGGCGACTTGCATTGACTTCAATTATATGACTTCACAGGTCGCCCCAGCAAGTCATGTCGCCCCTGTCTGAATGGGCTCTAAGACTTTAGCTGGAACACAGGGTTGCATTGTTTCCCTCTTTAGGTATCACTGTAACATAGACCTGTAGTGACTCTTTCCTCAACTCCTTTCCTTCTCCTAACCCAGTTATATAGGAGCATAATTTGGGAATTTTTTTTCTTTAAAAATTTTATAGTGTTTTTTTTTTCCTTCTTATTAAGTCAACCTGCTGAGATCCTTCTTGTCTTACTGCGTATAGGGAACTATAAAAATTTTGGAAAACGTCTGTGATTTTTAATGACGAGTATACCATCTCCCCTTGTTTATTTTTAATTTACCCTATGAAATTCTTTGTTTTTTTTACTAAATATCTTGTTAGGTATTTTCCAGGTTTATTTCCTCATTTGTATCTATAGCTACTCTAATACAAATGTTTCTTGTTTTTTGATCTTCTCTAATTCCTCATTTAATCTTCAAATACTTATCCTTGTTTGGGTTTCCGCCATCTTTATCTTCATTATTACTGGTGCATGATCTGATAGCAATATTATTTCTATAGATGTTTTAATTACTGATTCCAGCAGTCTATGATCTACCATAATGTAATTCAGTCTAGAGTATGTCCCATGCACTGATGAGTAAAATGTGTAGTCCTTAAAACCTGGGTGTTATACCCTCCATATATCTACCAACCATACTATCTTTTTTTTTTTTTACTTTTTCTTTTTTCTTTTTCATTTACAAAAAAAAAATGACCACGTTTACCATTTCACATCTTATTATACAACCTTTCCCTCAATCCCCTCTCCCCCCTCCCTCCCGCCCATGCCCATCACCCCATACCATGCTTTACCACTTACTTTTCTCCTACTACTACTATGCTTAGTCTCTTCTCTCCCACCCTCTGATTCATTTCACCCCTTATCCCCGCAAATTTCCTCCTTTTTGAATTTTGCCCATTTTTCTCAGGTAGTATTACGCATCTCTATTTGATCCTCTTCACAACTACTCAAATACTCCATTTCATAAATATATTCAATTCTTTTGAACCACTCTTCTATCATGGGGCTTTCTGGCCCTTGCCATTTTTTTTGGTATGGCCCCCTTTACTGCATTTATCAAATGGAGCACCACGGTATACCTGTATTCTCTTAATGAGCTTTTTGCGTTATGAAATAGGCATACCCACGGGTCATCAACAATCTCAATGTCCGTTATCTCTTTTATATACTGTCACATTTTCTGCCAATATTTCTGTATGTTTGGGTACTCCCACCAGCATTTGTGCCCTTCAGATCGCACCCTCTCCAGCACAATGGAGAATTTTCTGGTTAATATTTATGTGCTATAATGGGCGTTGTATACCTCCTGGCCAAACATTTATAGTTCATCTCTATTGAGTTTATATCTACCACCAAATTATGGATAACTCTCAAAACTTTGCTTAATTGTTGTTCTTCCAAATGTGATCCCAAGTCTTTTTCCCATTTTTCAGTGAATGGCAGTATTCTTGGCTCCGTTATCTCCGTAAGTATTTTATAAATCTGAGATGTTCGATGTTTTGTATTTATCTGCGAATGGAAAGCGTTCTTCTTCTGACCCAATAGGTCAAGTTAGTTTTTGTTACAAAATGTCTTAGCTGGAGATACCGCCATTCAATCAAAATCATGAATTCCCTTTTTATAAATCTTGATTTGAACATAAAGTTACCTTTTTCATTATATCCTTTTTTTGTACATTTTTATCCACTATCCAATCACCAAATTGATTCTCATTTCCAGGTAAAAAAAAATTTGTCCACCGTGCTTGAAATTAATGGAATTATAATCCCATTTCGATTACCCTAACTACATTTTTAGTCAATTCGTGTGTATTTCCATATGACTTTCTGTACTTATCTGGTACCCATTTATTATCCCCCAGCCGTGTTTAATTCAGTGTGTTTTTAATTTTCACCCATGATTTGTCACTTCTTATTTTCGTCCACTCTATCAATCGTGATAATACTACGGAACTGTAATATCTTTTAACCTCCCTGGCGGTATGATTCTGTCAGGAATTCTGTTCCAAAAGCGGTACAATTCTTTTCATGGAAATTTGGCGTTATGTATTATAGACCTACAATTCTTAGTAATTACTGACTTAAACCTGACCAAAACAAGACTCTAGTAGACATCCCAGATGTGATAAATTTGAAACACAAACAAGTGAATTATAATAGAATCAATAATATTATTTTATTATTTAATATATAATATATATAATAAAATTATATTATTGATTAGATTATAATTCATGCGTTATATATTATATATATATGTGTGTATATATATATATATATGTGTGTGTGTATATAGAGATATATATATATATGTGTGTGTGTGTGTATATATATATATATATATAAAACGCATGAATTATAATCGAATCAATAATATAATTTTATATATATATATATATATATATATATGTGTGTGTGTATATAGGTATATATATATATATATATATATATATATATATATATATATATACATATATATATATACATATATATATACATATATATATACATATGTATATATATATATATATATATATATATATATATATATATATACATACATATATATATATGCATATATATATATATATATATATATATATATATATATATATATATGCATATATATATATATATATATATATGCATATATATATATGCATATATATAATATAAAATGTGTTATGTGTTTTGTGCAACGTTTTTTTTTTTTTTTTTTTTAATTTCCCTCCCTAGTTCCGCTCCCATGCAGCATTGCTGCTGCAGGGAACGGAACTAGGAAGTCCTCCTACCGACAGACGAGCGGCGGGGATCTCGGCTGGCGGTCACAGCAATGAGAGCTCATCGCTGGATCGCCAGGATAAGGTAAGAGACGCTCCGCTGCGCTGTCTGCACGCTCTGCCCATTGACCCCGAGCGTGACTCGGGGATACCGCTAATAGCAGAAAATTCCTACCCCGAGTCACGCTCGGGTTTACCGCTAAGGCGGTTAAAATCAGGTACCGCTAGTCCTTTATGTGCTTTATCTTTGCTTAGTACTGAGAGCTGAATTCTCGGTTTCTTGTTCTGCCATATGCACTTTATTATCATTTTTTTTTAGTTTTTTAAAGTAAGTCTGTGGGATATATATTGGTAGCATCTGGAATTTATAAAGAATTTTCAGCCCTATCACCATTTTTACCATGTTAATCTGTCCCATCCATGAAAGTGGTTTAGTTGTTATTTTTATTTTTTCCTATCTTCTCCCCGGAATACATCCTGTTTGGTCTTCATGAATCCATTCAGGCATTAACTCCTTTAACCTAGTGGCCAATACTTTTGCATATAATTTTATATCTGTGTTTAATAATGCTTTAAGGGTCCATTCACACTAGCGCGACTTGTCAGGCGACTTGGTCGCCTGACAAGTCGCGGCCGGTCGCTCGCCATAGAGTAGTACAGGACCCGTTCTAATAGGAGCGACACAAGTCGCTCCGACTTAGAAAAAGGGTCCTGTACTACTTTGGGGCAACCTGGAGGCGACTTGCATTGACTTCAATTATATGACTTCACAGGTCGCCCCAGCAAGTCATGTCGCCCCTGTCTGAATGGGCTCTAAGACTTTAGCTGGAACACAGGGTTGCATTGTTTCCCTCTTTAGGTATCACTGTAACATAGACCTGTAGTGACTCTTTCCTCAACTCCTTTCCTTCTCCTAACCCAGTTATATAGGAGCATAATTTGGGAATTTTTTTTCTTTAAAAATTTTATAGTGTTTTTTTTTTCCTTCTTATTAAGTCAACCTGCTGAGATCCTTCTTGTCTTACTGCGTATAGGGAACTATAAAAATTTTGGAAAACGTCTGTGATTTTTAATGACGAGTATACCATCTCCCCTTGTTTATTTTTAATTTACCCTATGAAATTCTTTGTTTTTTTTACTAAATATCTTGTTAGGTATTTTCCAGGTTTATTTCCTCATTTGTATCTATAGCTACTCTAATACAAATGTTTCTTGTTTTTTGATCTTCTCTAATTCCTCATTTAATCTTCAAATACTTATCCTTGTTTGGGTTTCCGCCATCTTTATCTTCATTATTACTGGTGCATGATCTGATAGCAATATTATTTCTATAGATGTTTTAATTACTGATTCCAGCAGTCTATGATCTACCATAATGTAATTCAGTCTAGAGTATGTCCCATGCACTGATGAGTAAAATGTGTAGTCCTTAAAACCTGGGTGTTATACCCTCCATATATCTACCAACTGGGCTTGATTTAATTTGTTCTTCACCTTCCTCAGTTGATGGCTGTCAATCACCGCTGCATGTGATGTGGATTCATGCAGAGATTTAAATCTCCAGCCAATATCACTATACCTTTTCCAAAGTCCATCAACTTCCCCACCACTTTCTGTACAGAGCCTGCTGGATTTTTATTTGGATAGTATATGTTCGCCAGGGTACACTCCTTCTCCTGTAACTTTCCTCTTAGGAATAAATTCGGAAAATGTTACCTCTTTTGAAAATCCTATTGCTATTCCTTTTGCTCATTTAGTTGTGGAGTCTCCCTAATACCATATCGGATGGTCTTTTGAGTGCAATCTAACATTTACATTGTGCGATAAATGTGTTTCCTGTAAAAAAATTACACTTGCAGAGTTTAATTTCCTTAAGCACCTTATGTCTTTTTGTTGGAATATTTAATCCTCGTAAATAGGTTATCTTATGTTCAGTGGCAAGGAGGTTCGACCAGATATTAAAGGATAACTTCACCTTTTGTAAAATAAATAAATAAATGCACATCTTTTTGCAGGTTAAAAAATGTTCATGTATTATTTTTATTTTACTCTGCAGCCTGTAAAGCAGTTCGTGGTCAGCAAGTCGCGGGTTCAATGCCAGCATCCTGCGAACTCTCATTTAGCTGTTTGCCCATACATCCCATACGGGTAGACAGTTACTGAACTGCAGAAAGAATAAATGAACTATGAGAGCGCTCACCCTCGTAGTTCAAATGAACTGTAAGCTATATGCCGCAATGGAAGATGGTACTTGTAGTCTAATCATTCACAGGAAATTGTGAATGAATAATGAGGACGGAGACAAGTTTCTCAAGTTTAAGAATGTTGTCCCATTCTTGTCTAATACAGGCTTCTAGTTGCGCAACTGTCTTCTTTGTCGCATCTTCCTCTTTATGATGCGCCAAAAGTTTTCTATGGGTGAAAGATCTGGACTGCAGGCTGGCCATTTCAGTACCCAGATCCTTCTTCTACGCAGCAATGATGTTGTAATTGATGCAGTATGTGGTCTGGCATTGTCATGTTGGAAAATGCAAGGTCTTCCCTGAAAGAGACGACGTCTGGATGGGAGCATATGTTGTTCTAGAACTAGGATATACCTTTCAGCATTGATGGTGCCTTTCCAGATGTGTAAGCTGCCCATGCCACATGCACTCATGCAACCCCATACCATCAGAGATGCAGGCTTCTGAACTGAGAGCTGATAACAAATTGGGTTGTCCTTGTCCTCTTTAGTCCAGATGACATGGCGTCCCAGTTTTCCAAAAAGAACTTCAAATTTTGATTCGTCTGACCACAAGCCAGTTTTACACTTTGCCACAGTCCATTTTAAATGAGCCTTGGCCCAGAGAAAATGCCTGTGCTTCTGGATCATGTTTAGATATGGCTTATTTTTGGCCTACAGAGTTTTAGCCAGCAGCGGCGAATGGCACGGTGGATTGTGTTCACCGACAATGTTTTATGGAAGTATTCCTGAGCCCATGTTGTGATTTATATTACAGTAGCATTCCTGTATGTGATGCAGTGCCGTCTAAGGGCCTGAAGATCATGGGCATCCAGTATGGTTTTCCGGCCTTGACCCTTACGCGCAGAGATTGTTCCAGATTCTCTGAATCTTTGGATGATATTATGTACTGTAGATGATGATAACTTCAAACTCTTTGCAATTTTTCTCTGAGAAACTCCTTTCTGATAATGCTCCACTATTTTTCACCACAGCATTGGGGGAATTGGTGATCCTCTGCCCACCTTGACTTCTGAGAGACACTGCCACTCTGAGAGGCTCTTTGTTGCCAATTGACCTAATAAGTTGCAAATTGGTCATCCAGCTGTTCCTTATATGTACATTTAACTTTTTCGGCCTCTTATTGTTACCTGTCCCAACTTTTTTTGGAATGTGTTGCTCTCATAAAATCCAAAATGAGCCAATATTTGGCATGACATTTCAAAATGTCTCACTTTCAACATTTGATATGTTATCTATATTATATTGTAAAAAAACATTTTAAGTTTAAGAGATTTGTAAATTAGTCCATTCCTTTTTTACTCACAATTTGTACAGTGTCCCAACTTTTTTTGGAATTGGGTATGTACTTTTTTAAACTTTTTTTTTTACATTTCTTCAGTTACTTCCTGGTTTCTTGCCTAGGTAAATTATGTCATACATCCCAGGAGTCTTCAGGAGAGGAGGAGGGGTTTTGTCATCTAAGCACACTCTCTTGCATGCATTCTTAAGCTAAGGACAGATGGATTTCAGAAAGTAAATGCTACATGAATCATTTGCCCTTACTCAAGATGGCCATGGCTAGAGATGCTTGGGGGTTGTTTTTCAAAGTGACTTCTTAACAAACTAAAGCATAGAGACATGGATAGATGGGGGAATTTGCTTTGAATATGAAAAATGAATGAAATTGTTTTTTTTTGGTTTGAAGTGCTCAGATCCAACGAAGATCCGCTGCAACTCCAAGGGTTCACTTACTTTCACCTACAACAATGTGGGTGTGCTCCATAAAGTCATAAGACATTAAAACTGTTATCAGCTTAAGCACATTGTGTTTGTCTATTGTTGTGACTTAGATGATGATTCAGATCACTTTTTTATGGCAAATTACTGTAAAAAAACAGTTAATTCCAAAGGGCTCACTTCCTTTTCTTGCCACTATATGTAATATTTAATCTTCAACAAAGCTTTCTCAAAACAGTCCTATGTTTTTTTTCACATAGATTGAATACATTAAAGTGTAATATAATGTATATAGCTTCAAGCAGAACATAAAAGCAGAGTATTCCATTCATGACAAATCTTCACATTCTTACATGAGTACATCTGTTAATAAATAAAAACTATTTTTAAATCAGTTTTGAGGTGCACGTTTTCTCTTGAAGCTAATCAAGTATGAATGAAAAACAAACTGAAGATGTATAGCTGAGAACATGACGGGAGAAGATAAATACACATCTTGGCACATTATTATAGGCAAGGTTGCAGGTCAATATGGCATAATTGTGTAATAAAATAAAGCATTTCAGAACAGTACACATTAAAGCTAAACTCCGGGCAAGATAAAGATAAGTTAATGCAGATCTTAAGTTATTAATTCCTTAAATGCATTTTTTTATACAAGCAGTGGAAGTACTTGATTTTAACTTGTCATCCTTTTATATTTCCCTGTACAGCAGCACTCAGATTGGAAGGGGAAAGGGGGAAGATATAGAAGTCAGTAGGGTGTGCTGCATGCAGATGAGGTGAAAAGAGTATGCTGATAGGAGGAGAGAGCAGTGTTAACCGAGAGATGACCTTATTAGTCTGCTTCTGTTCTTTCATTGTCCAGTCAGAAGACTGAAGGTGGAGAGACATTGCCACTGTATTTGTTATTTGTAAATGGTGTCATCCACTTGGCAGTGCTGTGTGAGGGGTGTGTGTGTGTAAATCTAAGGACTGGATGGACAGAATTACAATTGGCTACCCTGTATGTATTTTGTCTGTGTATTTAGCTGTTTGCTTTGAATTCAGCTTAAAAAATGTATGACCAACATGAGTTATTTTATGATAAAAAAAAATAGAAAGAGTATATGTTTAACCGGTTGCCGACCGCCGCACGACTATATACTGCGGCGGTCAGCCCCGGCCAGGCAGAGTGACGTATCGATATGTCACTCGCCTGTCACTGACTTGTGAGCCTATTGCGGGCGGGCGCGCGCCCGCCGAGGCGCGCGCCCGCTGCGGCCCGTTCACAGACAAGTCAGTGTGTGTGACCGGCAGACTCGATGTCCGCCAGTCACACTACGATCGCTCCTGTGAAGGGAGAAAGACAGAGCGGCTTGTGTAAACAAGCTGCCTGTCAGTTCTCCCTGTGTAAAAGTGAAGATCTGACCGTTCTACTATGTAGAACTGTTGATCTTTGCTTTTACACCAATAGCAATGTCCCTGCACAGTAGAAAGTACGCCCCTAGGACACACTTAACCCCTCCCTGTCCAATAAAGTTAACCCCTTCCCTGCCAGTGTCATTTTTGCAGTAACAGTGCATATGTATAGCACTGATTACTGCAGTAATGTCACTGGTACCCCCAAAAGTGTCAAAAATGTCAGTCAAGGGTCCGATCTGTCCGCCGCAATGTCGCAGTACCGAAAAAAAAATCGCAGATCGCCGCCATTACGCGTTAAAAAAAAAAACACCAAAAATGACAAAAATCTTTCCCTTTGTTAGTAAACGCGATAACTTTTGCGCAAACCAATCAAAATACGCTTTTTGCGATTTTTTTTACCAAACATAGGTAGCATAAAACAAATTGGCCGAAAAATGTTAAAAAATTTTGATTTTTACATTTTTTTGGGGGGAATTTCATATAAAAAAATGTGAAAAATATTGTTATTTTTGCAAAATTTACGCTCTTTTTTTGTTTATAGCGCGTGATCAAAAAATCGCACAGGTGATCAAATACCACCAAAAGAAAGCTCTGTTTGTGGGAAAAAAAGGACGTCAAATTCGTTTAGGTACAGCGTCGCACGACCGTGCAATTGTCCATTAAAGTCACGCGGTAAAAAATCGCAAAAAAACCCCTGTTCCTTTAGCAGCCAAATCCTCCGGGGCTTAAGTGGTTAAAGGCATGAAAACACACATGAGAGTCTGATGTTTTCTGAGCAATTAGATACACAGAGAAGCCTATTTCATTTGGGAGACATTTTGCAGTTTAGGCTGATTAGACTCCTTGTATGCTGTGTTACTGTGTGTATGCTCAGAATATGTGTGCAGTAGATGACATCAGTCGGCTCGAGTGATTTGCAGTCAGCCCTTGAAATTATAGTGCAAGTTTGTAACATGATTACGCCAAATATTTTATGTCATCTTCAGTTCTCCCTCTACCAATAGGAAGCTTGAAGGTGGCTCCCTCTAGAAAGTAAAAAGTTGGCTGGACATTATGGGGGACAATGGGGTTGATTTACTAAAACTGGAGAGTGCAAAATCTGGTGCAGCTGTGCATGGTAGCCAATCAGCTTGTAACGTCAGGTTGTTCAATTAAGCTTTGACCAAAAGAAAAAAAAAAGAAAAGCTGGTTTCTATACAGAACTGCACCAGATTTTGCACTCTCAAGTTTTAGTAAATCAACCCTAATATAACCGAATAAAAACCTCTTACAATTTGCATAGCAGTCCTCCAAACACCACTTCGGGTATACACTTGTGCGTTAACTTGTATGCTTGCTTTGCAAAGGTTTTGAAAGCCTACAGCACATCCACAGGTATTATGTGAGTGCAACCAATTATTGTTTTTATTGTTGTATCCCCCTTTAACAAGAGCACAAAAGAAAAGTTGGAGATTAAAAGGAGGCTGAGAGCAATAGGAAGTATAGTACTATTACTGTCTCTATATGGGCAATAGTTTGGTGTTCAGCAGCAAGTGCATTAATATCTTTTCGCTATAAGCACAGAGCATTTTCTAATTAAAACTCACATTAAAGTTGCATCCACCCTCTCTTTACTCCTCTAATTTGCATAAATAAGAGATATGAGGCTTCTCTAAATAATAGAGAAGAGGCTTGCATAGCATAAAATCTTTTTAGAACTGTATTAAAAGGGATCTTAATGGCACCATTTGCTATACAGCAGCACTGTTTTACAAAAGAAAGGCCCGGAGTTAAATAAGTGAAACAATAGATGAAGGGCCGGTATGACAGGGGTTAAAGGGGCTTGGGCATAGGAGGGGTCAGGAAAGTTAAGGCTGTAATATATTTAGGTAAAGAGAATTCATTGGATTGGGGAAAAAATGGGAAGGGAGGAGTTTGTGAGGAAGTAGTGTGCTAACCAAAGGGGTGGTCTTCAGTTGGAGGGCAGACAGCAAGTAACATCTCCCTCCCACCCTGGATTTAGTTGTTGATATGCCGTGCTGGGGATCTGAGGTGTTGAGAAGTCAGGATGCAAGGTCCTTTTAGGTTCGTATGGTCTCAAAAGGGTACGGTGTAGGCACCCGTCTGAGGTACGGCCCCCTGGTGGGGGGGTGTGTATGTGCGAGTTGTCTCCGAGCCAGTGGTTTCGCGACTGGAGGCCTGAGAAGTGGCACGCATGTACTGTCCTTTGGTTTTGATGCCTTTTAGGGCCTTGTGGCTGCATTCGTTATGCACTATGTGTTCATGTTATGTTATTTATCGTTATTATTTGTGTTTTATGTTTTGGTTAATAAAAGGCCGCTATAGCAAATTAACTCCAACCTGTTGTGTGTGTGGTTATTATATTAAAGGGTGGGGGTATTGGTATAGCAGTTTTATCACAAGCCATATTTAATACCTTAGTCATGCCTTATTGAACATTGCTACTTCCGTACATCAGGATCAGGTTTACCCATCTTCCTTGTTGGATGTGAATACATAACAGACTGCTCCCACTCAACATGTTTCATCAAAATACAACTTCCTCAAGTTGACCGCTTCTAATGAAGTTGGATTTTGATGAAATATGTTAAGCAGGATACAATGCTGTGGTGTTCAATAAGGCATTTATCAAATCAGTAAAGGCAAGTGTCCAATGGTGCTGTATAACACATGGGAATGTGCGTTCTTTTTGTTGCTTTTGTATTATTTGTGATAATTCCTGCTTGATTTTTAGATATTTTTACACTTATGCACATATACTTGCCTATACTCAGCATTACTCACATTATTTTGAGAATCCAATTCCACACCTCCTCCTCCTTTGCATCCAGTTCAGCACCCTTAATACCACTCAAGTTTTTCCCAAGCCACCATAAATAATATCAAAGATTTATTTGATTTTTTTTAAACTTTACTTTCTCCCTGTGCTTCTTGCCTCACAAAATGGCCGTGCTCCTCAAATAGCAGAAATGATGTCACAGGTTTGGCGGAGCCTGTACTGTGTTTCCTGTACTGTATGGATGTATTTCAAACTGCATTTTGTTTTTTTATTGAGTAACATAAGTGAGAGAACTATTGTCTGCAGTAACTCCTCATGATTAGTTTAGCCCTACTGTTTAGTTCCCAGCCCATAGAACTTTTTCGATAGTGGCTACCAATATCACTGGGTCTGCTTATATGTTATATGTAGTTTTTCAACCGTTGTTGCTGATTTTATTACAAGATCACAGAATAAGGGGTTAGTTCACTTTAAAAACAAATCTTATGCAGTCCATGAACACTGTTTCGTAACACTAACCTAACTTGATTATATAAATAGGCATTTATGCTCTTCGCATACCTGTAGTTCATTTGTGCATGGGGTAAATATTGCCCAAAATGCTTTTAATAGTTTTCACAGCTCCATCCTGTCCTCTTCTCAAGGACAGACCAACCGTTAAGAAGAGTGTCCCTAGTGGTACAAGAGCAAGTGCCATCCTTCTGAGCCCCACGTATGCACATGCTATATTTTGTCACCGCACATGACCTCAGCAACTGTAACAATCTTTCTCCTGTTGTAATTTTGTTTTGTTTTTTTGCTTTTAGAAAAGGTGACCTTTTCATGTAAACCATTTTCTGTTTCACAGCTGACTGGTAATACATGGATACTATCTCCTGTATATGCAAATATGTTGATAGATGGATTCATCGTCCGAAGCAAAAAGTACAAATTCCTTCTCCATAACGTGTCAGATTTTTTTCTTTTGTGAAATGGAGCCCTGTCCTAGCTTGCTGTTCATTCTTGTATCAATCAGCTTTGTAAATTATCTCTGGAAAGTTGTCATTTCTTTTCTTGGTACACTGGAGCCTGGACTTGCTCCTTTCTTGGTGTAATCTGCTCGGTGAACCCTGCCAAAAAGATCAGTTCTTTTCTTTAAAAACTTGGAGCCCTGACTTGGTTTGCTATTTTTTATTGGTGTGGCCCATTTGGTGTAGTTCTTTGGAAAGGTGACATTCTTTCATTGTGCACTGGAATCCCAGTGTGCTGCTCCATCTTGATTTTACCCACTTTGTTAACTTTAATTGAAAGTTGACCTTTGTTAACTAGTGTCCTGACTTAGGTGGTTGTTCTCTTTTGGCATTATCTACTTTAGGAGTTGCTCTGGAAAACTTTAAATTTATAGTTGAAGAAAAAGATGGCCATGGTTTATCTTCACTGTTTCATTCATAACCAATGACTCAATTGATTATTGAATCTAGTGGACATATTTGCTTTCATATGCACTCTACTATAACTAGAATCATCCCTACTACACAAAATACATAATGTAAAGTTTTGGGTCTGATTCAAAGGGCATAGCAATTTTAAAAATTGGTTCGTTCCACTTTAATGATAAACTGTTGTTAAAATCCCTTCACATAATAATATTTTTGGCTTAATTTATAAAGCTGATTTTTTTTTCTCCCTGGTGAATTATAATGATCCATTCTTTTTTATGCATATTTTAATTCAAATTTAAGTATGTATATATTTTAGAATGTAAAAAAAAAAAATACAAAGTGCAAAGCACTTGCTATTTTATATAAATCTAGAACCTTGCTTTTCAGAAAGATATATAAAACCAGGAAATGGAACTGTGGCAAGAGCCTGACTTTTTATGTACTGAAGTGATTTTTTTTTTTTTTTATTTCGGAGCTAACATGCTGATTCAGGAATAAGCAATGAATCTTCAACTGGTTGCAGGCTAAATATGGATTTCTGTACTAATAGAGTAGCTTAAGGTCAAAATGCAGTTTCTTTTGGATTTGATGCTGCTAATCAAATTAAATCCAGGCTTATTATGGTTATGTATGATAGACACAATTTCTCATTTTCTTTCCACATTCTAAATATAATTTCCAGATGTCGCCTTTTTTGTTGTGTTGAAGTGTTTGCAATAGTATTATGATAAGTTTACTGATACGACTTTTTTCTTTTTTTAATAATAATGTTACATTACACTAAAAATCAGGTATTTAAGAATATAAATGTGATTTGTCATATCTTTGCAGAGTGGACCAAAAACGGCTATAGATAGAAAATATCCAACTTTCCATTTTTAGGTTTGTATATAGAAAAGAGAAAAGCATTTTAGATTACCTGGTAATGGTATATATAATTGAAAGTAAATAAACATTTTTTTTCAGCATCTGGCATAATTTGTTAATTGTTAAACTTTTATTAGGGGGGCATGTTATTAATAAAAAGTAATCTAAAGGTTGCTAAACTCCTCCCCCACCCCAAAAAAAAAAGGTTGTGATCCTTCCCCTAAAACTTAATTCCTTTGGTCTCCAAGACTCTGTTCTTTACTGGTTCCCCTTCTATCTATCTAAGCATTTCCTCAGTATCACCTACAACTCTCCTCTTATTTTTCCTCTTTTCATTGGGGTCCTTTAACCACTTGCCAACCGCCGCACAACTATTTACTGCGGCGGTCAGCCCCTCACAGGCAAAGCGACATAGGACTACGTCGCTAGACTGTGGGGCTCTAGGGAGTGAGCAAGCGCCGCCGGAGGCGCGCTCCCGCTCGCTCACAGATCCCCCTGCACTCGCGATTGTCCGTTACAGCGAGAGAAAGGCAGGCGGCTAATGTAAACAACGCCGCCTGTCATTCTTCCCTGTGTAAGAATGGAGATCATACGGTTCTGCTATGTAGGACCGTTGATCTCTGTTCTTAAACCTCAAGCCACATCCAATCACAGTTAGAAGCACGCCCCTAGGGACACACTTAACCCCTCCCTCTCAAAAAAGTTAACCCCTTCACTGCCAGTGTCATTTTTACAGTAACAGTGCATATGTATAGCACTGATTACTGTAGTATTGTCACTGGTAAACCCAAAAGTGTCAAAAATGTCAGTCAAGGGTCCGATCTGTCCGCCGCAATGTCGCAGTCCCACAAAAAAAAAAATCGCAGATCGCCGCCATTACTCGTTAAAAAAAAACAACAACAAAAATGACAAAAATCTTTCCCTTAGTTAGTAAATGCAAGAACCAATCAAAATACGCTTTTTGCGATTATTTTTTTTTTTTACCAAACATATGTAGCATAAAACAAAATGGCCTAAAATGTTAAAAAAAATTTGACTTTTACCTTTTTTTGGGGGGGAACTTCATATAAAAAAAATGTGAAAAATATTTTTGCAAAATTGACGCTCTTTTTTTGTTTATAGCGCATGATCAAAAAATCGCACAGGTGATCAAATACCACCAAAAGAAATCTCTGTTTGTGGGAAAAAAAGGATGTCAAATTAGTTTAGGTAAAGCATCGCACGAGCGCGCAATTGTCCGTTAAAGTCACGCAGTGCCGAATCGCAAAATAGGCCCTGGTCAGGAAGGGGGTAAAATCTTCCGGGGCTTTGCACTCTCTAGTTTTAGTAAATACACTCAATCAATATGGATTTTACAACAGTTTCTAAACATCAATCTTTCCACAACTGGATTAATATTACACCCCCCCCTTGCCTCCTTCCTTGAAATTTTCATGAAGATCAATAGCACAATTATCAGTACCTCCCTTTATGCCAGGGTGCTAGGTGTCACCTTGGACCTCTTCTTCTGACCCTAGATCCAATCACTGTCCAAATCATACCACCGTAACTTTTATAGCATAAACAAAACATGCCTTTTCTTAACCAATGACACCAAAAAAATATGTTTTCATGCACTTTTTTCTTTCACCTTGACTATCACAACTCCCTTCTCATTAGCAAACCTTTACACAGGCTACTACTTCAGATGATCATGAATGCTACTGCTAGACTAATCTATCCTATTAACTAGTGTTGAGCGAACACGGACTGTATTATTCGTGTTCGTACCGAATAATTGGATTTTTGTTACCCGAACACGGACCCGAAAACTTTACTGTATGTTCGGGTAAAAATTCGTGTTCGGTCATTTTATTTCTGGGTTTGTATGTATTGGCGCGCTTTTAATGGCGGGCTTTCAACAGCCAATCAACAAGCGTTTAACTGGTGTGCCTTAAGCCATCCCAGCCATGCCTACAAATGTATTAGTAGCTGTGATTGGCCATCTGAAGCATGTGACCAAGTCTTTATAAGTTCGAGACCGAGCGCTGCTGCGTCATTATGCTGTAGTACAGGGACAGCGCACACATCATACGTGCTGGCTGCTGATTAAGGACAGACAGGCAAAAAATCATATTGTGTCCGAAAAAAATTGAGGGACAGGTCGGAGTGCTGCAGGCAGGGCGAGATATAGGCATTTTAGGGCAAGGCTGGAGATATTTAGGGTCAGTGTTCTACAATCGATTTTGCTGTGTGTGGGGGGTTTGCAGTGCCCGCAGTGACCGATCTTATCAATCCTTTTAGGGAGAGGCTGGAGATTTTTAGGGTCAGTGTTCTACAATCGATTTTGCTGTGTGGGGGGGGGGGGGTTTGCAGTGCCGGCAGTGACCGATCTTATAGATCCTTTTAGGGAGAGTCTGGAGATAGGCAGGTCCACATCAATTTTGCTGTGTGTGGGGTGGTGTGAACACAATCTTTTTGCCCACTGAGGAGGAGGGAGAAAAAAGTATTTTTTATCAGTCAGTTGTGTGCAGCGTTTTTCCTTCAGTGCTGCTGTGCTGACTGTGATAATACACTGCTGTGTTCACATGTGCTATTATTGAGTGATTTCAAAAGTTATACACTTTTTTCTATTCCACTATTCAATATACACCCTTGGGTTAAAAAAATTAAATTGTGGCATAGTCTGTACTAATCTAGTTAAAAATTACAAACTTAAAAGGGGAATTTTCTTTTTTTCCCTCCATAGCCTGCAGCAGAGCTGACTGATATAAGACACTGCTGTTCACATGTGCTATTGATAAATCACCAATTTTATATCATATTTTCTATTCCGCTATTCAATCTACACCTTTGGGTAAAAACAATTAAATTGCGGGATAGTCTGTATCGGTACGTGTGAGATACACCTTTCCAATTTTTGGGGCGCATCTCATACTGCCGAGGATTTGAGGGTGCTTCAGTGTGCCTCCTGCCTGTACCGAACTCCTCCTACTCCTCATCCGGCCTTTGGGGGTACAAAAAATAGTAATTTGGGCCTAGTCTGGGTCTCTACGTGTGAGATACATACACCTTGTGATATCATATTTTCTATTCCGCTATTCAATCTACACCTTTGGGTAAAAACAATTAAATTGCGGGATAGTCTGTGTCGGTACGTGTGAGATACACCTTTCCAATTTTTGGGGCGCATCTCATACTGCCGAGGATTTGAGGGTGCTTCAGTGTGCCTCCTGCCTGTACCGAACTCCTCCTACTCCTCATCCTGCCTTTGGGGGTACAAAAAATAGTAATTTGGGCATAGTCTGGGTCTCTACGTGTAAGATACATACACCTTTTGATATCATATTTTCTATTCCGCTATTCAATCTACACCTTTGGGTAAAAACAATTAAATTGCGGGATAGTCTGTATTGGTACGTGTGAGATACACCTTTCAAATTTTTGGGGCGCATCTCATACTGCCGAGAATTTGAGGGTGCTTCAGTGTGCCTCCTGCCTGTACCGAACTCCTCCTACTCCTCATCCTGCCTTTGGGGGTACAAAAAATAGTAATTTGGGCCTAGTCTGGGTCTCTACGTGTGAGATACATACACCTTTTGATATCATATTTTCTATTCCACTATTCAATCTACACCTTTGGGTAAAAACAATTAAATTGCGGGATAGTCTGTGTCGGTACGTGTGAGATACACCTTTCCAATTTTTGGGGCGCATCTCATACTGCCGAGGATTTGAGGGTGCTTCAGTGTGCCTCCTGTCTGTACCGAACTCCTCCTACTCCTCATCCTGCCTTTGGGGGTACAAAAAATAGTAATCGGGGCCTAGTCTGGTTCTGTACGTGTGAGATACATACACCTTTTGATAATATTTTCTAATCCGCTATTTAATCTACACCTTTGGAGTAAAAACAATTAAATTGCGGGATAGTCAGTGTCGGTACGTGTGAGATACATACACCTTTTGATATCATATTTTCTATTCCGCTATTCAATCTACACCTGTGGGTAAAAACAATTAAATTGCGGGATAGTCTGTGTCGGTACGTGTGAGATACACCTTTCCAATTTTTGGGGCGCATCTCGTACTGCCGAGGATTTGAGGGTGCTTCAGTGTGCCTCCTGCCTGTACCAAACTCCTCCTACTCCTCATCCTGCCTTTGTAGGTACAAAAAATAGTAATCGGGGCCTAGTCTGGTTCTGTACATGTGAGATACATACACCTTTTGATAATATTTTCTATTCCGCTATTTAATCTACACCTTTGGAGTAAAAACAATTAAATTGCGGGATAGTCTGTGTCGGTACGTGTGAGATACATACACCTTTTGATATCATATTTTCTATTCCGCTATTCAATCTACACCTTTGGAGTAAAAACAATTAAATTGCGGGATAGTCTGTGTCGGTACGTGTGAGATACATACACCTTTTGATATCATATTTTCTATTCCGCTATTCAATCTACACCTTTGGGTAAAAACAATTAAATTGCGGGATAGTCTGTGTCGGTACGTGTGAGATACACCTTTCCAATTTTTGAGGCGCATCTCATACTGCCGAGGATTTGAGGGTGCTTCAGTCTGCCTCCTGCCTGTTCCGAACTCCTCCTACTCCTCATCCTGCCTTTGGGGGTACAAAAAATAGTAATCGGGGCCTAGTCTGGTTCTGTACGTGTGAGATACATACACCTTTTGATAATATTTTCTATTCCGCTATTTAATCTACACCTTTGGGGTAAAAACAATTAAATTGTGGGATAGTCTGTGTCGGTACGTGTGAGATACATACACCTTTTGATATCATATTTTCTATTCCGCTATTTAATCTACATCTTTGGAGTAAAAACAATTAAATTGCGGGATAGTCTGTGTCGGTACGTGTGAGGTACATACACCTTTTGATATCATATATTCTATTGCGCTATTCAATCTACACCTTTGGGGTAAAAACAATTAAATTGCGGGATAGTCTGTGTCGGTACGTGTGAGATACACCTTTCCAATTTTTGGGGCGCATCTCATACTGCCGAGGATTGCAGGGTGCTTCAGTGTGCCTCCTGCCTGTTCCGAACTCCTCCTACACCTCATCCTGCCTTTGGGGGTACAAAAAATAGTAATCGGGGCCTAGTCTGGGTTAGTACGTGTGAGATACACCACCGTTTTGTAAAACTTTTCCTATTCCGCTATTCAATATACACCCTGTTTGAGTGTAAATAATGAAATTACGGCATAGTCTGTATCGGTACATGTGAGATACACCTTTTAAAATTTGTTTGGCGCATCTCCTTCCACCTCCGAGGATTGCAGGGCGCTTCAGTTTGCCTCCTGTTCCCATCTCCTCCTACTCCTCTTCCTCATCCTGCCTTTAGGGTACAAAAAATAGTAATCGGGGCCTAGTTTGTGTTTGTACATGTGAGATACACCATTTTGTAAAATTTTTCCTATTCCGCTATTCAATATACACCCTGTTTGAGTGTAAAAAATGAAATTACGGCATAGTCTGTATCGGTACATGTGAGATACACCTTTTTAAATTTGTTTGGCGCATCTCCTTCCACCGCCGAGGATTGCAGGGCGCTTCAGTTTGCCTCCTGTTCCCAACTCCTCCTACTCCTCTTCCTCATCCTGCCTTTAGGGTACAAAAAGGCAGTAATCGGGGCCTAGTCTGTGTTTGTACGTGTGAGATACACCGTATTATAAAATTTTTCCTATTCCGCTATTCAATATACACCCTTTTGGAGTGTAAAAAATTAAATTACGGCATAGTCTGTATCGGTACGTGTGAGATACACCTTTTAAATTTGTTTGGCGCATCTCCTTCCACCGCCAAGGATTGCAGGGCGCTTCAGTTTACCTCCTAGTCTGGGTTAGTACGTGTGAGATACACCACCGTTTTGTAAAACTTTTCCTATTCCGCTATTCAATATACACCCTGTTTGAGTGTAAATAATGAAATTACGGCATAGTCTGTATCGGTACATGTGAGATACACCTTTTTAAATTTGTTTGGTGCATCTCCTTCCACCTCCGAGGATTGCAGGGCGCTTCAGTTTGCCTCCTGTTCCCATCTCCTCCTACTCCTCTTCCTCATCCTGCCTTTAGGGTACAAAAAATAGTAATCGGGGCCTAGTTTGTGTTTGTACGTGTGAGATACACCATTTTGTAAAATTTTTCCTATTCCGCTATTCAATATACACCCTGTTTGAGTGTAAAAAATGAAATTACGGCATAGTCTGTATCGGTACATGTGAGATACACCTTTTTAAATTTGTTTGGCGCATCTCCTTCCACCGCCGAGGATTGCAGGGCGCTTCAGTTTGCCTCCTGTTCCCAACTCCTCCTACTCCTCTTCCTCATCCTGCCTTTAGGGTACAAAAAGGCAGTAATCGGGGCCTAGTCTGTGTTTGTACGTGTGAGATACACCATATTATAAAATTTTTCCTATCCCGCTATTCAATATACACCCTGTTTGAGTGTAAATAATGAAATTACGGCATAGTCTGTATCGGTACATGTGAGATACACCTTTTTAAATTTGTTTGGTGCATCTCCTTCCACCTCCGAGGATTGCAGGGCGCTTCAGTTTGCCTCCTGTTCCCATCTCCTCCTACTCCTCTTCCTCATCCTGCCTTTAGGGTACAAAAAATAGTAATCGGGGCCTAGTTTGTGTTTGTACGTGTGAGATACACCATTTTGTAAAATTTTTCCTATTCCGCTATTCAATATACACCCTGTTTGAGTGTAAAAAATGAAATTACGGCATAGTCTGTATCGGTACATGTGAGATACACCTTTTTAAATTTGTTTGGCGCATCTCCTTCCACCGCCGAGGATTGCAGGGCGCTTCAGTTTGCCTCCTGTTCCCAACTCCTCCTACTCCTCTTCCTCATCCTGCCTTTAGGGTACAAAAAGGCAGTAATCGGGGCCTAGTCTGTGTTTGTACGTGTGAGATACACCATATTATAAAATTTTTCCTATCCCGCTATTCAATATACACCCTTATGGAGTGTAAAAAATTAAATTACGGCATAGTCTGTATCGGTACGTGTGAGATACACCTTTTAAATTTGTTTGGCGCATCTCCTTCCACCGCCAAGGATTGCAGGGCGCTTCAGTTTACCTCCTGTTCCGAACTCCTCCTACTCCTCTTCCTCATCCTCCCTTTAGGGTACAAAAAATTTTAATCAGGGCCTAGTCTGTGTTTGTACGTGTGAGATACACAGTTTTTTATCCTTTTTCCTATTCCGCTATTCAATATACACCCTTTTGGAGTAATAAAAATTAAATTGCGGCATAGTTTGCATATTTGACTGTGAGATACACCCGTGCGATACTGTTGTTGTTTTGTTCCGCTATTCAATAAACACCTTTCTAGGGCAAGATCATAAATTACAGAAATATGAGGAGACCGTCAAATAGGGGCCGTGGCCTGGGTCGTGGTGCTGCTGGTAGAGCTCCTGTTGCAAGGAGAGGATGTGGTTGATCTGTGCCAGCTACACGCACAAGTGAAACACCTTCCTCAAGTGTGAGTAGGCGACAGAACCTGCAGCAGTATTTGGTAGGGCATCATACGCCTTTAGAAGTGATGAGGCCAGAAGAAGTAGAGGCGATAGTAGATTGGGTTGCTGACAGTGCCTCCAGTTTCTTCACATTGTCTCCCACCCAGTCTACTGCAGAAAGGTCAGAGTTGGCACCTGCAGCCAATGTCCAACCGTCTTTCACCTCACCCCCTTGCAAATCAGGCAAGCAGTCTGAGCCCCAAGTCATACAGCAGTCTCTTCTTCTTTTTGAGGACTCTGTCAGCAGGGTTTCCCAGGGCCATCCACCTAGCCCTGCCCCAGAAATGGAAGAGATTGAGTGCAGCGATGCCCAACCACTTATTTCTCAAGATGAGTACATGCAAGGACCATCGCAGCACGTCTCCGATGATGACGAAACGCAGGTGCCAACTGCTGCGGCATTCAGAATTGTGGAGACCGACAAGGAGGGCAGGGGTGAAGACTGGGTGGAAGATGATGTGGAGGACGATGAGGTCCTCGACCCCACATGGAATGAACGTCATGCAGGTGACCTGAGTAGTTTGGAGGAAGAGGCGGTGGTCGCACAGAGCCACCAGCACAGCAGAAGAGGGAGCAGGGTGCAGAAGCGGAGCGGCCGTGCCCTAGACACTACGCCTGCTACTGCCCAACGCAGCAAGGGAACGAGCGCACCAAAGCCAGCTCAAAGGAGTTCTCTAGCGTGGAAGTTCTTCAGAAAATGTGCTGATGACAGGACACGAGTGGTTAGAGCCTGAAGCGAGGCATAAACCTTCTCAACCTGAGCACAACCTGCATGATCAGGCATCTAAGTGCAAAGCACGAGCTGCAGTAGACACCTTCAAAATCAAGAAACGTCTCTGGCTCCTCCTGCTTCCTCTTCTGCTGCAGTCTCGGCATCTCCATCCACATCTGTAGTGATACCGGCACCTGCCACTCCGCAAACAGACGATCTGTCAGCAACACCACCACCTGGGTCTCCAACAACCATCTCCACAATGTCCCATGGAAGCGTTCAGCTTTCCATCTCCCAAACACTTGAGAGGAAGAGGAAGTACCCCCCTACCCACCCGCGATCCCTGGCCCTGAATGCCAGCATTTCAAAATTCTTGGCCTTTGAAATGCTGTCATTCCGTCTGGTGGAGACGCACAGTTTTAAAAACCTTATGTCGGTGGCTGTCCCACAGTATGTCGTGCCCAGCCGCCACTACTTTTCCAGGCAAGCCATCCCTTCCCTGCACAACCAAGTGGGGAAAAAAATCAGGTGTGCACTGCGCAACGCCATCTGTGGCAAGGTCCACCTAACTACCGATACGTGGACCAGTAAGCACGGTCAGGGGCGTTATATCTCCCTAACAGCACACTGGGTAAATGCAGTGGCGGATGGGCCTGAGGCGGATAGCAATTTGGCGCATGTCCTTCCACCACCGAGGATTGCAGGGCGCTTCAGTTTGCCTCCTGTTCCTAACTCCTCCTACTCCGCTTCCTCATCCTCTACCACCTCCTCATCCTGTCAGCGTAACACCTTCACCACCAACTTCAGCACGGCCAGGGGTAAACGACAGCAGGCAGTTTTAAAACTTGCCTGTTTGGGGGAAAAACCACACACCGCGCAGGAGTTGTGGAGGAGCATGGAACAGCAGACAAATGAGTGGTTGCTGCCAGCGAGCCTCAAGCCCGGCCTGGTGGTGTGTGATAACGGGCGAAATCTCATAGCAGCTCTGGGCCTAGCCGGTTTGACTCACATCCCTTGCCTGGTGCTGAATTTGGTGGTGCAGAGGTTCCTTAAAAATTACCCCGATATGTCAGAGCTGCTGCAGAAAGTGCGGGCCATCTGTGCGCACTTTCGGTGTTCTCACCCTGCTGCTCGCCTGTCAGCGCTGCAGCGTAACTTCGGCCTTCCCGCTCACCGCCTGTGACGTGCCCACAAGGTGGAACTCCACCTTGCACATGCTGGAAAGACTGTGCGAGCAGCAGCAGGCCATAGTGGAGTTTCAGCTGCAGCACGCACGCTTGAGTCGCTCTGCGGAACAGCACCACTTCACCACCAATAACTGGGTCTCCATGCGAGACCTGTGTGCCTTGTTGGGCTGTTTTGAGTACTCCACCAACATGGCCAGTGCCGATGACGCCGTTGTCAGCTTAACTATCCCACTTCTATGCCTCCTTCAAAAAACGATTCGGGCGATGATGGAAGAGGATGTGGCACAGGATGAGGAGGAGGAGGAGGATGAAGAGGTAACATTTCCAAGGCTTTCAGAGCAGTCATTCGCAAGGGGCTCCGAGGGTGGGTTCCTGCACACACAGACGCCAGGGACACAATTGTCCAGCAGGGGCACAGTTCTGGAGGATGAGGAGGATGAGGAGGAGGAGATGGAACCATGTTCACAGCAGGGTGGCACCCAGGCCAGCTCATGGCCATCACTGGTGCGTGGCTGGGGGGATACAGAGGACACAGACGATACACCTCCCACGGAGGACAGCCTTTCGTTGCCTCTGGGCAGCCTGGCACACATGAGCGATTACATGCTGCAGTGTCTCCACAATGACCGCCGAGTTGCCCACATTCTAACTTGTGCTGATTACTGGGTGGCCACGCTGCTGGATCCCCGTTACAAGGACAACGTACCGTCCTTAATTCACTCACTGGAGCGCGATCGCAAGATGCGCGAGTACAAGCGCACGCTGACAGCGGGGCCACAGTGGAAGCACAAGGCAGAGGAGGAGGAGGAGGAAGAGGTCGCCAACGCAACCAGGGCACCGCCAGCACCTCAGAAGGCAGGGTTAGCATGGCCGAAATGTGGAAAAGCTTTGTCAGCACGCCATAACAAACAGCAGCACCAGCAGCTCATATGGAACGTCTTAGCAGGAGGCAGCATTTCACCAACATGGTAGAGCAGTATGTGTGCACACGCCTACATGTAGTGAATGACGGGTCTGCCCCCTTCAACTTCTGGGTCTCCAAATTGGGCACATGGCCTGAGCTTGCCCTTTACGCCTTGGAGGTGCTGGCGTGCCCTGCAGCCAGTGTATTATCTGAACGGGTATTTAGCACGGCTGGGGGCGTTATCACAGACAAGCGCAGCCGCCTGTCCAGAGACAATGTGGACAAGTTCACGTTCATTAAAATGAACCAGGCATGGATCCCACGGGACTTTTCAGTACCTTGAGCAGAATACAGATGGATACCGACCTTACCCAGCCATTGTTCTATTTTTGCTCTTTCTCACTCTTTTGGGGTGTACCCCCATTTAAAATTACTGAAAAAAAGCAGTGTTGGCTACCTCGATCTCCTCCACCGCCACTTCCACCTACTCCGCCCATAGGTGTGCGCAGCCTATTGCATTAGGGTGTGCACCCCAAAGTTTAAATACACATGCATGTGTTTGCCTACATGTACATGGCCCCGATACATTACTCTCCCTGCTGGCAAAGTGAAATAGAAGTGTGTGGCACTTCTCTTATGGCAGAGCAGGTCCGAGGGAGATCTTTCCCATCTCCTCACTGGCAAACAGAGCGATAATGCTATGTGCCCTAGGTGATTAGGGTGTGCCCAGGCACACCCAGCACATCCTGTGCGCACGCCTATGACACCACCACATCCACCACCACCTCAACCTCCCTCCTACTCCATATGAGCATCGTCCTTCACAGATGAAGAACATTGTTTTATTTTTCAGGTTTTTTTTTGTTGTTTTAAGTTATTTCCCTATCCACATTTGTTTGCAGAGCACTTGCCATGCTCTTAACTACGTTTTGCTGCCATATGCAGCACTCTAGCCCTTTCCTTTGGTGTTTTAGAGCCATTTTAGTGCCTGAAAGTTCGGGTCCCCATTGACTTCAATGGGGTTCGGTGTCCGGGTAAAGTTCGGAAAAAGTCCGGGACACGGACCCGGACTTTTTTTTCAAGTTCGGCCGAACCCGCCGAACACGAACATCCAGGTGTCTGCTCAACTCTACTATTAACTTCTCATTGTCATTCTCTTCCAGTTACTGCACTGGCTTCTGAACACCCAATGAATGAAGTTAAAAATACTAACAACATCTTACAAAGCCATCTACAACTCTTCTCCAAGTTAGATCATCAAACTCATCAACCACACTTTCCAATCTCTCCCGCTCTCTTGTCATCTTATTCCATGCTTGCCTGCAAGACTACTCTAGAGTCTTTCCTATCCTCTTTTTGTGCTTTTTGAACACATTTTAAAATGGCACATTTTAGGACTGAAGATTTAATTAAAACCCAATTTTACATTCTCTTAAAAGCAGGAGCCTGGAAAATGAAATGGTGGTAGTAGCAGTTTTTTATATTACATGATATTGTTGCACATGTTTATCAAAAACATATTTTTGGTTAAAAATACACAAAAGTTAATTTTAGTGCCCACACTATATTAGCCATGTTTGCTAAATAGATAGAGAACACGTCCAGCCTTTAAACTGTGCATTACAAACAAATGCCCACTGCCTCCCCCACATATAACTGGCCTTAACAGCAAAGAGCACAGGAAAAGCGACTCATGTCAAACAAAACCAAGGAAATGTCCAAGCTCAAGTTACTGACCAGCCTGCGACCAATCAAATTATCCTGTCTGAATGTCTGTTATAGGTTTGGGCAGAGTGGCCATTTGTTTTTACTGTTAAAATACTGATGAGGCAATGCACTGGACACCTTTGCTGCCGTAGTGCTATGTGCTGGGTGTCCAGTGTGCTCCTGTTCCTTTAAGGAAGGATGGGCTCCCTCCAGGCTCATCTGCCCACTGCCTATCCATTATAATGCATGTGCTTCTACTGTGGAGGCTCTAAAAATTTAGAGTTAGGACTATAAAAAATGTGATGCCTTGACAAGGCATGGAAGCTTACGCATGTATTTGCAAATGTGTGCAGACTAAACCCTTGTTTTTAACGAAAAGTGTTAGACCGGATAATTCAGATGGTTGCCGGCTGGTCCGTAAGTTGAGCTTGGAAATGTCCTTATTTTTGCTTGACATGCGTCGCCCTTCCAGCGCTCCTTGCAGTGAAGGCCATTTATAGGTAGGGGGAGTGGCCATTTGTTTGTACTGTTAAAATACTGATAAAGCAACGCACCGGACACCTTTGCTGCCACAATGCTATGTGCTGGGTGTCCAGTGTGCTCTTGTGCCTTTAAAGGGGGATGGGCTTCCCCCAGGCTCATCTGACCTCTGTCAATCTATTATAATGCATGTGCTTCCACTTTGGGGACTCTCAAACTTTAGAGTTAGGACTACAGAAGATGGGGTGCCTTGACGGAGCTTTTTAGCTTTTGCATGTATTTGCAGATGTGTCAAGACTAAACCCCTGTTTTTAACACATATTGTTAGACAGGATAATTTGGTTGGTCACAGGCTGGTCGGTAATTTAAGCTTAGAAATTTCCTTGTTTTTTTTTTTAAATTATGCATACCCTTGAAACAATGACAGACATCAGTATCCAAATTTGTCCATAGGTGGGCTATAAAATATTTTGCAGATGATCAATTTAGAGGTAACTAAATAATTGCCCCTAGAATGTTTGCTTCCACTGCAGCTTATACAGCAATAACTAACTTTATTGCTATCACAGGTTTTCTTTACTTAGGCATTGGGGGCTATTATACTCCTGATTTCTCCACTGCCCACCCCTGAAGCTAATGGAGCACAGATCAAGCTTCAGTCACTTGTTCCCTGGCCACAGCAGCTGGAGAAAGTTACCCCTGAATCCAAAGGTAATATAATCATTGCTTCTGGAATCCTACCAGCTAGGGGAGATAAGCGAATAAACGTTCAGTGTTCTTCCTCCCCTCTACCTGGTGACACCCAGCATGATCGTGAAGTGTAGACACATTCCTGGCCATAGCAATTGGGAGAGTGTGTAAAATCCCCTGCTGCTGCCAGCATAAGCCATACATCTCTGGTTGCAAAATGGTTAAAACAAGTCCTCCTATGGAGCTGCATGCACCGTGGAGCAATTTATTGCAGAAAGCGCACAGAATTTAATTTCACTAGCTCAGTTTTCTATGTCCCCCCATTCCTATTAATGAGTTGGAAGAATGACAGCCTTTTAATTTCTAATGTAAACACAAAGCAGGTGCACGGAGTGGATTAAGCAGAATTCTTAGACCAGACTAGAAACTCTTCACTAACTATCATGAAATTTGAATTGCTCGACAGTGCCTGCAGCTATGGAGGTCAGTGAGGGTTTGTTTTAAAGCTCGTTTACTACTTCTTAAAAATGTGTAAATATTTGAATGACTATGGACTATGGCAACTTTATTCCTTTTTTTTTTTTGTTGCTTGTAAAATTATTTTATATATTGTTTTTTTTTTTGCACCTTGTTTCCACTGTAACCATGTCAAAAAAATGTCCAAAAAATGTCAAAAAAATCAGATTGGCGCACATGCAAAGACGAAAATAAATATTTACTTACTCTGCTGCACATGTCACCAAATGCTGCTTCAATTAAAATAAACTGCTCTCTACCCCCAAGTCTCTGAAGAATATGAACACTTCAGGGAGCGCCAATCTACCATGTCCTACAGGAGACTGACACTCGCTGATCTCCTTGATTTTTGTCACAGAATACCTTTAACCTCCCTGGCGGTATCCCCGAGTGTGACTTGGGGTGGATTTTTTAGGTTAGGATCGGTATCCCCGATTCACGCTCGGGGTGGATGTGCAGAGCGTGCAGCGCTGTCTCTTACCTTCTCCTGGCGATCCAGCGATGATCTCTCATTGCTGTGATCGCCAGCCGAGATCCCCGCCGCTCGTCCGTCGGTATGATAACTTTCTAGTTCTGTTCCCTGCAGCAGCAATGCTGCATGGGAGCGGAACTGGGAGGGAAATTCAAAAGTTGCACAAAACACAAACACATAACACATTTATATTATATATATATATATATATATATATGTATATATGTATATATGTGTATATGTGTGTATGTATATATATGTATATATATATATATATATATATATATATATATATATATACATACACATACATATATATATATATATATATATATATAAACGCATGAATTATAATCTAATCAATAATATAATTTTATTATATATAATATATATTATATAATAAAATTATATTATTGATTAGATTATAATTCATGCGTTTGTGTTTCAAATTTATCACATCTGGGATGTCTACTAGAGTCTTGTTTTGGTCAGGTTTGAGTCAGTAATTACTAAGAATTGTAGGCCTATAATACATAACGCCAAATTTCCATGAAAAAAAATTGTACCGCTTTTGGTACATAATTCTTGACATAATCATACCGCCAGGGAGGTTAAGCCCTATTGCAGGGGTTTCCAACCTTTTGACCTTCCTGAGGCACATTGAAAGAAGAAGAATTTTCTTGGGCCACATAATTAATACACTAACAAGAAGGATAGCCGATGAGCAGACAAAGTCAGGCAGATCACAAGTTAACGATCACTGATATAGATAATGTACCTCTTTGAGTAATAAAACGTCATTTTTTTTTGTAATATTTTTTATTTTAAATATAAAAGAGGGCAGCATAAAACTAGTGCTATATTTAACACTGTTTTTGATAAACTAATTCATCACTATCTGGTTCAATGGATGGAGTAGCAATTCTCAATGAATTCTCAAGGTGCTCATTATATATTGTGATTCTAATTTTGCCATTTGTGTCCTTTAATCCATGAAAATAAACATTTTTAAAAAAAATTCTCAAAAAATCGAAAGTTTTCAGTATGTTTACGATTTTGTGTTGGGCTGCATTGATAGTCATCTTAGGCCACATGCTGCTCATGGGCTAATGTTGGGCACTCCTGCCCTGTTTATTTAATGGTATAAATACGTTTGGTGCTAAGTGTGATGTAATATACACTTGAAAAACATCCTTTTTTTCGTTTTTGTTTTTTGCTTGAAACACATGTTCTTTTATATTGTGAGGTTAAAGCTTAGAAATATGTTTCTATTTTAGAGATACTTTACTCCAATGATCAGTGGCTGATTTTCACATACCAGCACCTTTCCTTCTCTAAATTGAAAAAAAACAAATTTACACAGTAACATACAGACAGAAAAAATGTCAGTGAACTAGAACGTACTAATAGTTGCACAACGATGTGCAGTTCATAGCAAAGACTGTTTTATTTATACTGTCAACATCCATTTTGAAGTTTATATTTACTCATGACTTTTCCAATGGTGTATCTTATTTTGTTAAACAATCTATCCATGTGGTTGACTTGAAGTACAAAGTGTTACTGCATTGTCACTGCAGTTTGTATTTATACTTGTCCCTGCAGCCTATAAAAATAACACGATAAGCTGTTTTTTTTTTTTTTTCTACCAAGGATACATCTGTTTCCAGCACCAAAGCCTGGCTCTGCCTGTGCATCTCAAGCGGCCTTTTTCAACCAGGGTGCCCAGGCTCCCTGGTGGGTGCCTGGAGGTTTCTTCAGGGGTGTCTTGGCAAAATGTTTAAAATGTGCCCAAAAATGTATACAACCCAGCAGATGGATCGAGCCTGCCTTTTAGTTACAAAAAGCCACAGGTTTTTATTGTGCACCATTTCAACCTTTCAGCTACCAGCATCCTAACAACCAGTGATGTCATTAGTTTTGCTAAGAAGGGTGTTGATCGCTTGCACAGCATCCTTGCTTGACCCACCCCTGCCCCACTCCATCAACACTGGGGTCACATTAGCTGAGTGATGGAGAGAAACTGTGGGGGAGGAGAAACACTGGAATAATAGTCAGTTTGCAAGAGTGTATTTACTGTGGAAGAATAAATCGCCTCTATTGTTGTGTGTCCTACGTGTTGATGCCGCCGCATTATGTAAAACTATTAGAATTATTTTTTACAATTTATATTGGGGTGACTTGAGACTATTTACAATTTTAAAGAGTGCCTTGAGTTTATCCATAATTTTAAATCATGGCTTGACTGAAAAAAAGTTGAGAAACGCTGATCTAGAATATCTTTTCTGTAGGCAAGGCGTTCATGGGCACCACTGGAGGATGCTGTTTGGATTGAAAGATGTGCTGTCATTGATTCAATGGAGCAACTTATCCTTTAGAAACAGGGGTTGAGTTACTAAAACTTGATAGTGCAAAATCTGGTGCAGCTCTGCATAGAAACCAATCAGCTTCGAGTTTTTTTTTTGTCAAAGCTTATTTGAACAAGCAGAAGTTAGAAGCTGATTGGCTAACATGCACAGCTGCACCAGATTTTGCCCTCTCCAGTTTTAGTAAATCATCCCCACTGCTAGCAGTACAAAATGTACATAAAGTCCAGAAGCTACAGGTTGTACTGTTGTAAATAAGACTTATGGGAACCCATAATATTGGCATTTTGCCAGGGTATGGTGTGGCAAGAAAAAATGTATACACTTTAGTGGAAATACAGTTATTCTTCATTTGCTTGCTCTGTTGTTTTTGGTAAGTTTTCTCAGACTATTTTTATGTTAATTTTCCTGAAACCCAAACCCAAACCTAACCCAAAGACTTTGTCTTGCTTCCGAGCCAAGTAAATCAATTTCCAGTAAGTCAGTAATGCTTAAAACACTATATTGGACTTATTGAAAAAAAAAAAGGAAAAGAACAATCTTTAGTAAAAAAAAAAAAAAAAAAAAAAAACCCAGCACAAACCAGTATTTTGCTTTTATTAAACCGGGTTATATTGCTCTTTGTTCATTGTCCTGTATATGCTTAATAACATTTTATTGAAAGATGTGGCACTGTGACAGTATTAAAGACACTTGCTAATATTTGCATAAGTAAGATCTAACCACTGTAAAAAAAAAACAAAAAAACATAGTAAACATCCCTCACCAACTGTATAAGGCACAATTTAACCATTATACAATTAAATAGTGTCTACTATCAAGGCCCTCTTTTCCAATAATTAATGACAATCAAAAACAAAAGAAAAGTAAGAAAGAATAAAAAGAACAGAAAGAGGAGGGGGGGGGGGGAACAGAAGAAAAATGGCATCTAACAGGGAGGGTCAACTGAAGATATCCATATCTGTTGTCCCGTAGAATTTGACCATCAGGGTCAGCCATGCATGGCTTTCGAGCATGGGGCACCAGGATAAATTTTTCTCATAAAGGACACTAGCAAAGGAGTATCAAAAAACTCATCCATGGAGTTCATACTTCAATAGACTTGGAATAATTTTTGTGGTCTGAAGCTACTAATTCCTCCATACTCATGTTGTAATTCATTTCCACTATCCATTCCCATATTGTGGGGGTTGCTTGGGATTTCCAATATCTGGGAATCAAAGCTGTACCTGCCATCAGTAAAAATGTCAATATTCAATTTTTTTTTATTTAATTGATCCCGGAATCATAGAAAGGAGGGTAACCTCCAGAGACTACAGCCCCATCTTGCCCTTGACCAGATGGTAAAATATAGCTGATCAAAATGATTTTATTACTGGGCAGGACCACCACATGTGAAGAAATGTACCACTCGTCTCACCACTTCTTCAGCTTGCTCAGGTATAGCTGGATTGCACTTGTGTAATAAGGCTGTAATAAGGCTGGGCAATGTAATAAGGCTGGGCAACGGTACCATATAGTTAAAATTTTATAGTTTTGTTCCTGTGTTTGAGAAGCTAAGGTTGATTTAAATGTAAGAAAAAAGGCTTTATACCAATCCTCAGGCTCTAAAGTGTTGGCCAATTCTCGCTTCCAATCTTGAATGTAAATAGGGCAATCAGAAAATGCATAAGACAGTAGAATACCATATACTTTCAAAAGAGTATGCAAACATATTGAATCAGAAAGGCACAACTCTTTAAACAGGGTCAGGTCCTTGACTGGCAAAGAGAGATAAGGGATAGTACTATAATAGTATTGTCCTGTGTTTCATGGGCATGGACAAAACCAATCTGATCTAGACTAATGATAGAGGGAAAACTGACTGAAGTCTGTTTGCTAAAAATTTGACATAAACTTTAAGATCTACATTATTTAAAGAAATCAGGCGGTAACTCAAGCATTCAGTGGGATCTTTCTGATCTTTGTGAAGAAGAGTAATAAAAGCTTTCTGCGATTGGCGAGAAAAAGTACACGACTCAGAAATAGAAGTATTAGTAATATCCAGAATGGGGGTTAAAACATCCTGAAACAGCTTATAGAAGGCACTTGGGAAACTGTCTTGCTAGATGGAAGTGCTTTAATCGTGTGAATTATTTCCTGCGTAGTGAAGGGAGCATTTAGTGAATCAACCACACACTGATCCAGCCGATGTCGAAGTATTTTGAAAAAGCTGTGCATGGCCCTGCGTGTTAGTGGTAGCTGTAAGAGGATTAGATGTGTTATAAAGGGTCATATAATATTCATGGATGTCGAGGCAATATCTTTAGAGGAGTGCACCAATATCCTTTTAGGACAACAAAGTCTAGGAATATATGTGTGTCCTAATGTCGTGCGAAATGAGTTAGCTAGCGGTCTGCTTACCCTATTATCAAACTCATACATGGTTCTACGCAGACAGTTCCTATACCGAAAATACTGTACACTTGATCGAGTAGCTGGTGAAGGTCCTTGCGCTTCCTTTCAATTGTTAAAAGAAATCATCTTTGGTGTGCATTTATAGAAGAGCTCTAACCTATGAACTTCCTGCAGAAGCCTTGTAATGTCTTTAGACGGGAGCCCTCTGAAATAGGAGTCCCTCTAATGACACATTTCAAGGCCTCCCATTTGATTGGTTGTGCTGTTGTATCATGCATACAGTATCTCACAAAAGTGAGTAATCCTCCCTTATTTTTGTAAATATTTTATTAAATATTTTCATGTGTCAACACTGAAGAAATGACACTTTGCTACAATGTAAAGTAGTGAGTGTACAGCTTATATAACAGTGTAAATTTGCTGTCCCCTCAAAACACAACCATTATTGTCTAAACTGCTGGCAACAAAAGTGAGTACGCCCCTAATTTAAAATGTACAAATTGGGCCCAAAATGTCATTATTTTTTTGTGGCCACCATTTTTTCCAGTACTACCTTAACCCTCTTGGGCATGGAGTTCACCATAGCTTCACAGGTTGCCACTGGAGTCCTCTTCCACTCCTCCATGATGACATCACGGTGCTAGTGGATGTTAGAGACCTTGCTCTCCTCCACCTTCCATTTGAGGATGTCCCACATATGCTCAATAGAGTTTAGGTCTAAAGACATGCTTGGCCAGTCCATCACCTTTAGCAAGGCAGTGGTCATCTTGGAGGTGTGTTTGGGGTCGTTATCATGTTTGAATAGTGCCCTAAGGCCCAGTTTCTGAAGGGAGGGGATCATGCTCTGCTTCAGTATGTAACAGTACACGCGAACCACTCTGTATGTCCGCATATCATCCCATCCATTTGCGGATGATATACGGACATAATGTATGTCTATGGGCATTGCGGATGTCAGCGGATGACACGGCTGACATCCGATTTTGCATCCTTTCAGTTTTTTCAACGGAACAAAAATAGGGTTCTGTTCTGTTCCAAAAAACGGAACAGAGCTGAAAGGAAGAAAAGCGGATGTCAGCGGATGGTCATCCGCTGACATCCGCAATGCCATTGACATACATTATGTCCGTAAATCATACGCAAAAAAATAGGATGATTTACGGACATGCGGAACGCCCGTGTGAAAGAGGCTTTAGTTTAGAAGGGTTGATTTCGGCAGTATCTGTTAGAGTGAAACAAAAGATTAGGGATTCTGCATCTCTTGCCATAATGTGTATGTAGCACTACTCCCTTGGGAGCTGCTGATTATGTGTTCCCCTAAACCACCACTAGCAACAACACAACAGTTCAACATTTTCCAAGTGATTTTTGGCTCAGTCAGGAAACAGTCTAGGAGCTTTGATTTTTGTGTTTTTATTGAGAACTTGTATGGGAGAAGGGAACAAGTGGGATACTCAAACTTATATAACTATGCACAATTAGCTGGGATGACTGAATAATGCTGAGTGCTGCTAGGCCGCTGCTTCACCTTGTCAGTAGCAGTGAAGTAGTAAGAAATTAACAGTCTGAGGTAAACTGCACTGTGCTGCAGAACAATCTTCAGGGCCCTTCCGGAACGCCCTTTGTTCCTATTCTTTAGGGTCAACTACATGGCACACCCTTTACTGTTACACTTCCTATGTGAGCTAGCTCCTTGATCCCCCTGACTTCTCTGGAGTGGTCCCCCTTCCTGGGCAGGTCCCTCAGTACTCACGGACACTGTTTTTCCCAAGAGACTCTACCTGCAGCTCCACTGTCGGCACGATCCTCTGCAGCTCAGCTTGACACCTGGTTCACTAGGCCGACTGACTAAGACCACCTTCCTCACACCTTGCAGGAGGAGAGACCAGCCGTCTGCCTCCTCCTGGGACTCTGCTTCCCGCCAAAGTCATCCTGTCACATGTCCCTTCCATATTTATGGTCAATTCCAGGATGCATTGCAGGAATGCCCTCTCACTCGGACTGCCACAAAACATGATGTGTCACTGGCTAGGTTTCCTCTACCGTCCAACAAGCTCCCTTATTGGATACAGTGGGGACACTCCCTCAGACCCAGTGAATCACACTTGGAAACATGTAACAGGCAAACTAACAGATCAGGCTCCCCTGATAAGCAGAAGGAGCAAATAGATGCTTTTTCCTAGCATCTAGCTAGGAGGGTGCTACATGTATATACAGTATGCACAGCATATTTGTACCTTAAGGCAGACTTAAATCACACAGTGCCCTCCTCCAGAAATTTGAGAGCTGTTTTGCCTATCGATTTTCTGTTGATTCCACTGCTATCTTCCCCCAGTCTTTTTTTCATGTATAGAGTCTTCAGACTTTCCTATTGACCAATCACTCACACACGGGATAATTACTTTGTCCTAACACTTATGGCCTGCCAAGATTTTACACTGAGTTATGCATGTGCAGCTGTCAGTTTACAATTAGAAAAATATGCTAGCAGGATAACAGCGTTTTATGGCAGAAGAGACAAACAATCTCTTTTCTGACATAAAAACTAACCTGCTAGAAATAAAAAAAAAAGAATATGAAGTTCAGGATCACCACAAATCGGTGGTTTCATGGAATCCTGTTGGTTTAAAATATGCATTTCCAACAATTTTGTGTGACTGATTTTTTTCAACCAGAATATACTTCATGGCCTTTGAACCATGGTCAGCAGGCTTAGTAGAGCCAATATAAGAGATTTTAGATTAGGCAGCCCGCTGACTACACATCAGGGGCTCAGGGAAGACACGTAGAAGTGTATTTAAAGTTGTTGCAGGGTGATGTTAGTGAAGTCTGATAAACTGGATAGAGAAAGATAACAGAAATTGTGCTTTACTTATGATTGATCGATTACCCCTTTTGTTGCCGATTTTTTATTTTTTTTTTTTATTACTAATGAGGCCTTTTTGTCTCTAAGTTTAGTTTAAGTTGAGGTCAGCAGTCAAGTTTAGATGCTGTCTTGTTCATTGCAAACTGCGACTTTTTTTTTTTCCTGCTATGGGGATTTTCCTAAAATATGTGGTGGTTTTATTTGGGAGTTTTCGTGTCCTTATTTTATATTGACTGCTTCATGAAAAAACCTGTGTATGCTCTCTTTGAGGCTGTGAAAATTGCACTGTTAAATAACAACACTTACATCCTCAAACCTATAATAATTTAAACTTTGCAACATATAAAAAGATGCTTCCCCCCTTGTGCAGTCATTTTTTTTTTTTTTTTGGGGGTGCAACACTATATGTTCCCAATGGCAGTGCAAAGCTCCTAATGCCTAGTTTTGACAATAGCTGGTTTGTTAGCCCTAAAAATGGGCAGAAATTACTATCAAGATTCTCCCCCAATAACCACTTAAAGACCAGGCCTTTTCTGACATTTGTTGTTTACAAGTAAAAATCTGTATTTCTTGCTAAAAAATTACTTAGAACCCCCAAACAGTATATATTTTTTTTAACAGAGACCCTAGAATATACCCAACATGGCATGCTTTAAAACTGCGCACACTCGTGGAATGGCGACAGACTATGATACTTAAAAATCTCAGCGGTGACGCTTTAAAAATGTTTACAAGTTACCTGTTTAGAGTTACAGAGGAGGTCCTGTGCTATAAGTGCTATAATTATTGCTCTTGCTGTAACGATTGCGGACATACCTCACATGTGAGGTTTCACCTAGGGATCGAGCGATTATCGGCAAAGTCGATATAACGGGGACCGATATGCACTTTCCCCGATATATCAAAATGAGGTTACCGATATTGCCAATATTTCGGAAAGTACTTGCACCGGAGCGATGCCTGCAGCTAGAGGCATCACCCCAGTACCGACGTCCATATACCCAGTACCGACGGTCGGCTGTTTTGTAATGTTTTGCACCTTCCGCGGCTCGCCCGGGTCTCCCATCCCACCGGGAGACCTGGGAAACCAGCCTGCACGGCTGCCGAAGAGAAGACCCGATCAAAGCTGCATTCGGCTCTGATCGGATCTCCATGTAAAAACCCGGAAGTGATGTCATGACATCACTTCCGAGTACTCTGCGCCAAGTTCAAACAAATTACAGCATTCAAAACAGCCGAATTTGGCATTTTAAATGCTTTTAAGTGCAGAGGAGGGGTTTGAGGTCTTTTAGACCCCCAGATCCCTCCACAAGAGTACCTGTAAAAAATAAATAAATAAAAACATTTTTTTTTAAATGTACGAAAATATCGGCTGATACCGATATGCAATGATCAAAATATCGGTATTTGCAATAAAAAAAATGATATCGGTCGATCACTAGTTTAAACACCGTTTACATATGCAGACATGACTTATGTATGGGCTCTCTTCTGTGTGCGAGCACAGAGGGATGGAGCGCTTTCAATTTTTTTTTTTTTATATTATTTATATTCCTTTTATTTTTTTCACTTTTATTCCTATTACAAGGAATGTAAACATCCTTTGTAATATAAATAAACATGGCATGTCCTCTTTATTGAGAGATCTGGAGTCAAAAAAGTAATTTACTCTTAAGAGCAAAAAAAAAAAAGAGTCTTTAAGCCCGAGAATCAGAAGTGACATCGGAGGTTGCTCTTGTCCTCCAAGGGCATAGAGCCGGGGGGGGGGGGCTATCTTGCCCTCACTCTGCTTCCTGCCTAGCCATCGGCTGCATCGGAACTGTACAGGGCTTACCAACAGCCCTGCTTCCGGGATCACGTTTATCTGAAAGCTGGCAGCCTAAGGGAAATAATGATAATGGGATTATGGCAGCTAGTTGTTGCCAAAACCTCTGGTATTTAACGTCAAAAACATGATATACATTCCCAGTTAGGCGATCGGCAAGTGGATTATCTTCATTGGAATTAGTTGGTAAGTTCTAGTTCATCAAAATAATATCCCAACACAGGAGTTATATATAACAAAAGTGTAGACGGGAAGTTAAAGTTAAATTCCAGGCAAATATAAAAAAAAAGTTAACCCTATATGTATTTTTATGATGTAAGAGCAGGAGGTTATGCACTGTAAGCCAACTAGGCTCTATTGCATGGCAATTACAGGAGAATGGGAGCAGAGGGAGCACTTCAGAATTGTGATGATGCTCATTCACAGCCTAACAAGCGAGCAAATGGCAAAGGAAGCTGCAGTACTGATAGTGATGTCGTGCCCCTGGATATGCCGTGTGGCACAGATGTGTGAATAACAAAATTGACTTCTAATATTTCAAAAGGAGAATCTGTTGGCATATGCATATTTCAAAAGGAGAATCAGTTGGCATATGCATATTTTAACAGTGTGTTTAGTTGGCGTTCCCTTTTAATTTCGTGAAGGAACGCTGCAATCACAATTATTCCATATTACAGTAACCAATATCTTTTCTAATTAACTTGTAAAATGGTGGCCTTTCTTAACCTCAAATCTGAATAAACTATACAGTGTTTAGTAATAGCATGCAGTGCTACTGTCAATATATTTTTAATTGTGTTATACAGATGAAATAAATTAGGGCATTTTCAGTGAACATATGGCATGACATTTCTAGGATAGCTGAACATGGCTTCAGATTAATTGGTGTGACATACCATGAGTGACTCTGAATACAGATAACTAACCTTGATATTTTTGCCTTGCTACATTTTTGTTACTTTTTCTTCAAAAAGTCAGATCTCCATGTTTTTACATCATTTAAAGCTATATATAGCTATGGTGTCTTTCTCATTTAATATCATATGAATGAAAATACATGATTTGCATAAAAATAAAGCTGTGAAATGAGGACATCTTCAGTGCTCACTCAAAGTCACATTAAATTGTTACCTGAGACAGGTCAATGGAACACACTGTGTACAAGGAAGGGAAGAAATAAAATCTCAGAGAGAGAGGGAGAGAGAGGGCTGTACTGTTTGTGCTTGCAAGGTGGAAATGAATGCAGTCTTATTCATAGTCTGAATCTCATAGAAAAAGCAGTTTTGACTGTCTTTCTAAAGCCAATTTCCAGTACATGAATTTTTGGATAATAACATGCACATAAACTGAGCCACATTACATTTTGAGCTAAGAATGAAGAGGTGAACTCCGTGTCAGGCACTTTGCATTGTCTATCCTGACAGAGACCAAATTTCCTCTACTCATCTTAGGTACTGGGACTTGCTAACGAATGTTATCAGCAACCCTAGCCTGTAAACAAGCCATGATGGCCTATGTGGCCAGCAAGCACTGAGGCTGCTTTTATTATCCTGCAATGTTTCTACAGATAAAGAGACAATACTTTATCCATTTCTGCCCACAACGTGTAGATAAACCAATTCTTCAGAGCAAATGCAAACACTAACTGAATGATATTTAGGGGTCCAATTATAGAGCAGCAGTATGGCCTTACCACAGCCATACATCCACTTTCAAATAAAAAATGAGCACATTTAATAAAGCAGAGTCATGCACTTTACAAATGTGTTTAGTGCTTCCATTGTCTCAGGAATCCATAACAAAAGGGGAAAAAATGTAGTAAAGAAGGAGTGCATGGATCTAGTGAAATTAAAAGTTTCAAATTTATTATAAAAACAACACAAATAAAAAAACCTAAAAGTGGTGTTGATCATGGCTCTCGGAAACAATCTTATAGCGCAAAAATCCATGGCCAGTGGCAGGGCTTTACATTTTCAGTAACTGTCCATCAATAGTAGCTTAAAGCAGAGTTCCACCCAAAAGTGTAACTTCCGCTCATTTGCTTCCTCCCCCCTCTGGTGCCACATTTCCACAGGGGGGAGGGGTGAATGGGTACCTGTTTTTGACAGGTACCCTTCCCCAGTTCCTGGAGACTGCGCAGCGGCGCTGTCCCTCAGACGTTTGGCCCCCACCACCTTCCCCCGCTGCTGAGCCAATCTGAATGCACAGCGCGCTTCACACATGTGCAGTAGGGACCTGCCTGTGAAGCCGCAAGGCTTAACTGCCGCGTTCCCTTACCGGCAATGGTGGCGGCAGCACCCAACAGCAGATGGAAACATCGGCTATGGTGCCGACATCGCTGGACTCCAGGACAGGTAAGTGTCCTAATATTAATTTTTGGAGGGGGAGGCTGGAACACCGCTTTAAGTCCTGCTTACCACTGGTCATGTGTGGCATTGAAGCAGCTTTCAAATAACTTTTTCTAACTTTTCCACATTGCGGGGAACTAAGTTTCTCCTTTTTTGACCTAACCCCAATGTTCTCACTTGTTTATATCCTTATTGCATAATCTGTACAATTACTTTGTCATATGTAAACTTTTATATCTCAATAAAATTACAAGTTAAAAAAATATTTTTCCGTGAGCAAAAAAGTGTCCAGTGCTCTTTAAAAGTGCTAGGTGCTGTACAGTTACATACAAAAGTTACTGCAAACTATAAAAGAAAGTCCTTTTGAAAATGAATCAAACATAAAGTGACAGGTGCTCTTTAAGGTGCTCTAAATATGCTTAAATGAGTGTATGTTGCTAGTGTTCCACAAGCTGTGCTTCCCCTATAGTGCCTCACTCACCAGAAAGCTCTCCCTTTCGGGGGGTAGCAGACTTCCAAATCAACCACTGTTAGGGACAGCAGACCTGGGATCCACATCCGAGTATCACCCTGTATTTGGAGCAGCAGACCTATGGTTCATATACGGAGGGGTTCCTTTTCTTTATACCTCGTTACATATGTGAAGATATGGAGAACGATAGCCCATAGTGCAAAAAAGTATGGTACCTTTTATTATAAAAACATTCCAATGCACTTACAGCAAGATGGCGTATTAAACAGCATGAGAAAAACCAGGAAGTCAGCTATAGATCACTATATATGACTTCCTGGTTTTTCTCATTCTGTTTAATCACTTGCCTACTGGGCACTTAAACCCCCTTCCAGCCAAGGCCAAATCCTAGCTTTCAGCGCTGTCACACTTTGAATGATGATTGCGTGGTCATGCAACACTGTACCCAAATGAAATTATATTTTTTTTCAAACAAATAGAGCTTTTATTGTGGTGGTATTTAGTCCCTATTCACATTAGCGCGACTTGTCAGGCGACTTGGTCGCCTGACAGGTCGCGGTGGGTCGCCTGCCATTGATTAGCACAGGACCCGTTCTAATAGGAGCGACACAAGTTGCTCCGACTTAGAAAAAGGGTCCTGTACTACTTTGGGGTGACCTGGAGGCGATTTGCATTGACTTTATTGATATGAAGTCCACGCATGTCGCGCCGAGGTCGCGGTGCACGCTGTGCACCATGACTTCACAGGTCGCCCCGGCAAGTCGTGTCGCCCCTATGTGAATGGGCTCTTAATCTCTACTGGGGTTTTTATTTTTTTTGCTGAACAAACAAAAAAAGATAAAAAATTTTGGAAAAAAAAAACAAAACAGTTTTTATAGTTTGTTATAAAATTTTGCAAACAGGTAATTTTTCTCCTTTATTGTTGTGCGCTGATTAGGTGGCATTGATGGGCCCTGATAGGCACAAATAGGCTGCACCGATGGGCGCTGACAGGCTACATTGATGGGAACTGATAAGGCGGCACTGATGGGTGGCACTGATGGGCAGCACTAAAGGGCACTGGTAGGTGGCACTGAAGGGCACTGGTAGGTGGCACTGATAGGTGGTACTGATAGGTGATACAAAAAGTGGTCATCTCCCCCACCTATAACTGGTCTTGACAGTAAGGAGCACTGGAAGGGCAAACGCAGATAAAAAAAAGCAAGGGTACTGATAGGTGGCACTCATGGGCACTAATAGGTGGCACTATTGGGCACTGATAGGTGACACTGATGGGTGGCAATGATAGGCATTGGTAAGGGGGGAGCACGGCTTGTGGAACACCAGCAACATACACTCATTTAAGCATATATGCAGCACCTTAAAGAGCACCTGTCATTTTATGTTTGATGAATTTTCAAAAGGACTTTATTTTATAGTATGCAGTACCTTTTGTATGTAACTGCACAGCACCTAGCACTTTTAAAGGGCACTAGGCATTTTTTTGCTCACGGAAAAATATTTATTGTTATATAATTTCTGGTCACAGAACCATTTATTGATTTATTTCTATTTCTTTTGCATGTATCTTATATGTAAGTTTGAAAGTGTCACCACGAGCCCTTATATTTTAGGCATTAAGCACTTTTTTTCATAGTAAATTTCCTAGCAATGTATGTAAAGCAGCGCCCCACCCACTCTACACTCTTTCACATTGGGGTTAGGAGTCGACCGATTATTTGTGGGGCTGATTATTGGGGGCCGATATTCCCATTTTTTAAATAATTGGTATCGGTCACAAACTTACCGATATTGGTCTCCCCCTGCCGCGGTGACCATATTTTTGGGGCCCACTATGTGTTTGCAGTGCACTGCGGGCCCAGTACGCGGCCTGAAGCTTGGAGAGTTGGTCTTGCAAGAAGGTCATGGGCATGGAGCGGAACATGTAAAAAATATAAGGCATGAGAACATCTTTGAAAGTGAGTAGTCTAAAAAACAGGCTACCTATAGCACTTGCTCTGAATATATATAATTATAAACATAAAGTGTTAAATTAATATATATATTATAATAGTCCAATAAATATACGCAAAAAAGTTCTTCAGTGGAAACAGTCTCCAATTAAAGTCCCAAAGAAAAGTTGCAAACAATTTATATAGACGGTGATTCTTCAGTGCAAATTAACTTCTTAAGTAAAGTGCAGGTGCTGTGTGCAATAATAAATCCAAGTGACAGAGGGATTCAATCACTCACCAGACGTTGTGGGTCATGTGTGCCTTATAGCACCAAGACCTAATCAGGCTTGTATAGCCCACCGGGCTAAAAACGATCTCTTTATCTTGCTTCTGTGTGGGTGAGATAATGGGGTCCCCCTCCGTCTCCTCTCCCCTCGCCAAGCCAAGATATATGCAAAAAATGTGAAACTTTAGATGGTGTGTTACCTTTTTTAACTTTTTATTCTAAATTGGGCAAAAGTACACACATGTCAAAAAATAAACTTTAGGTCAAACAGGCAAACTTCAAGCAAAAAAAAATTTTCAAGCAAAAAAAACCAAGGTACAACCAAACTTCAAGCCAAAAAGAAGGCCAAAAATAAATACAGGGGAAGTCAGGTAAATTCCTGTCCAAATTTTGGCCTTATGGGCCGCTTGTGACCGTATGTGTATGGTGCAAACCGAACGGTGTGGACGCCAGCGGGAGAGCTTCCGGCTTGCGTTCCAACACCTCACATACGTCACCACGCTGTGCGTTCCACGCTGACGCGTTTCGTCACTTCCTGTGACGTCTTCGGAAGTGGTGAGGTGTTGGAACGCAAGCCGGAAGCTCTCCCGCTGGCGTCCACACCGTTCAGTTTGCACCGTACACATACGGTTACAAGCGGCCCACGAGGCCAAAATTTGGACAGGAATTTACCTGACTTCCCCTGTATTTATTTTTGGCCTTCTTTTTGGTTTGAAGTTTGGTTGTACCTTGGTTTTTTTTGCTTGAAAATTTTTTTTTTTGCTTGAAGTTTGCCTGTTTGACCTAAAGTTTATTTTTTGGCATGTGTGTACTTTTGCCCAATTGGGAATAAAAAGTTAAAAAAGGTAACACACCATCTAGAGTTTCACATTTTTTGCATATATCTTGGCTTGGCGAGGGGAGAGGAGACGGAGGGGGACCCCATTATCTCACCCACACAGAAGCAAGATAAAGAGATCGTTTTTAGCCCGGTGGGCTATACAAGCCTGATTAGGTCTTAGTGCTATAAGGCACACATGACCCACAACGTCTGGTGAGTGATTGAATCCCTCTGTCACTTGGATTTATTATTGCACACAGCACCTGCACTTTACTTAAGAAGTTAATTTGCACTGAAGAATCACCGTCTATATAAATTGTTTGCAACTTTTCTTTGGGACTTTAATTGGAGAACCTTTTTCCACTGAAGAACTTTTTTGCGTATATTTATTGGACTATTATAATATATATTAATTTAACACTTTATGTTTATAATTATATGTATTCAGAGCAAGCGCTATAGGTAGCCTGTTTTTTAGACTACTCACTTTCAACTTATCTGTACTATAGCAGCTGCTTAATAATAATATATTGATTCACTGAAATTTTATATACTATTCACTGGAATTATCTATACATTTATAAACTTTTTTTACCTCACGATTCTTAAAGCAAGCGCTATAGGTAGCCTAATTTTAGACTACTCACCTACATTTATCTTTTTTTACTATAGCAGCTGCTAATATATTAATTTTATTCACGGATTAACACATTATTTATTATCTCACAGGAATACACTATTAATTATTTTATACTTTTAGAGCAAGCACTATAGGTAGCCTAATTTTTAGACTACTCACCTATATGAGAACATCTTTACTAGGGAAATTTTCCCAGTCCAAGATGCTTTTATGGAGCTTTAAGCTGTGGGATAGGTTCTGCAATTTTCTAAGCACTCTATCTACAATAATCCTTGCTAGATTATTGAGGGCACTGTCAATTAAATGCCAAGGTATGCTAGTGATGCAAGTGCACATGAAAGTGCAGTCGCTGTATAGGGACTATATATATACTATATATATATATATATATATATAGGGGGAAATCTGAAATGAGGGGAAGCTCTGATGATTTCTATCATGCAATCATGTGCAAGCAAAATGCTGTTTTTTATTTTCCTTGAATGTCCCCCTCAGATCTACAGCAACTGCACTTCCAAGTGCACTGCAAGTAATTAGGTAATTAATCTATATGTGACACATATAGAAGATTTCTAGAACAGGAAGTGAGATTGATCATTTCCTTGGGGACACAGATCCCCACTGGAATGAATTACATATGGGAAGTAGATCTATTCCTTAAATAATACAACGTACATCCCCTATCCTCCCCCCGGTATTATGCTTTTCTGCCCTAATTTTCCATATCTGAGTCTTCAATATTTATTAACTGTTTTGACTATTGTTGAGACGTTTTTTATATAAGGTATCTGTTTTTTCTGTCTTATGCACAATGGTTTATTATGATGCCATATGGATACATATGAATGGTCTATATGCATTAGCATGTGGATTTTCTTTCCCTTTATGATCTATTCCTATTGATATGTTTTTCTTTGTGACCAATGAACAGTTAGGATGATTACATATGGTATTCCACTGTTATCTTACTATTTCTGAAACATGTAATCTATAACTTGTCTTAGTCCTTTTCCTGCATTTTGGCACTGTGATTTTAACCTCTTAATTGTTTAGTTATTTTTTTCAATTTACCATGCAAATTTACTTTGGGGTGGAGCTTATATGAGTATATATGTATTGCTATTTTTATATTTATCATGCTAAAACTAAGGCTGTTGCTGAAACGCGTCAGCTGTTCTGTTTGTCTCTTTGTAACCAGCCATTAAAATAATTTTTCTAGACTACAGAGTTGCCGGCTTATTCCATTTATTTGCTGTGTAGTACCATAGGTGGAGAATATTTAGGGCTGATTCCCAATGTGTCAGGCACTTGGAAAATCTTAGCAAGTAGGTTGTTGCTTGATGCCAGTTATTAGGTTCATCTGTAAATTGGAGGTAATGTTCCCCTATTCTCCATAGAGAGATGCTTTTGATGCTGTTTGTTGGGTGCTAACACTTTATATATAGTGGAGATCCCCCTGCAAGAGCAGGAGGGATGCTCGTAAGTTTGAATGAGCTGTTGAGGCAGGGTGGAGGTGGACTAGAGAGTGTCGCACAGGGCATGTGTGATGTGTGGGTATTTAAAAAAGTCTCTGTGACTGATGTGCCACTTGGCCTGTAGTATATAGAAGGGAGATAAGACTTTGTTTTCAAATAAGTCCCCCACGGTTTGGATCCCAGCTGCAACCCAGAAGTCAATCCCCAGGTCCCGACACAAAAGATTCATTGAAGTTAAGGGACGCAGTATGAGAATCGCTTTGGGTATTCAATGGGATGCTTGCAGGATGGAGTTCCATACTTTTATAGTAGCAGTAACTATGTCCAGATGAAATTGCAGGGGAGTTAATTGAAGCCATAGAGCTGCTAGAAGTTGCTTAGTTGAACATCCGATTTCATCTTCCTCTATCTGTAGCCATATATGCTGCTGCAATGAGGCTCACCATCTCCTTATTTGATCTAACAGGATAGCTTGGTAGTATCTTTTGAGTTCGGGAGCACTAAGGCTGGCTGTGCTCGTGGGAGTGTATAAGGTGGAGCGGATTCTGTTCCAGATAAACAAGTTGTGAATCCTCTGAATGCTCTGAATGCTTTGAGAGCTGATTTTGAAAGAAGGTCATGGGGATGGAGCAGAAATGTAAAGAATGTGAGGCATGAGGAACATCTTTACTAGGGCAATTTTCCAAGGCCAAGAGGCTTTTATGGAGCGCAAGCTGTGGGAAAGGTCTTTCATTTCTTAAACACTCTATCCAGATCCTAAATTAGTTGAGGGCACTGTAAATTGAATGCCAAGGTATTTTAGTGATAAGGCTGGGGCCCAGGGGAAGGGAATAAGTCAGAGATTCTTTGTTTTAGTTGGAGGTCCAAGCATACTCCAAGCATGCAATATTTGGAACAGGTAACTTTATAGAGAAAGACTTAGCCAAATTGAGTAAGGAGGTTGGTAAGGGCCAGACGTGACTGAGTCAGACATATCACATTGTTGGCATAAAATCCTATCATGAGTAGTATTACCTATATGAAAGCCAGCTATGAGGGAATGTCACCTGATTGTCTCTGCCAGTGGTCCCATCACTAGCGCAAAAATCAATAGTGAGAGGGGCATCCCTGCCTGGTGCCATTAGTGATATTAAAGGGCTTAGAAGTAACACCAGATGTGAGAATTCTGGCAGAAAGGGAGGAATATAAGTTCAGGATAGCTGTAGCAAAGGGTAGACTGAACCTCTGTAGGACTGCCACGAGATAACCCCAATGCAGTCTATCAAATGCCTTCTCTGCATCTAAAGCAAAGAAGCCGTTGGATGATGTTCTGCCAACTGAATTAAATTAATAAATCTCCTAGTACCATGTTGGGATTGCCTGTGCTGGGCAAATCCCACCTGATCTGGGTGCACCAAATGTGTGATATATTGGGAGACACGGGTGGCTAAAATTTTTGCAGAAGGTTTGGTATCATTATTGAGCAGTGAGATAGATCTATATTTGACTGGATCCGTGTGCAATTTGCCGGGTTTGGGAGCGATTCTCCCATTGTATTAAGCCTGCCACATATAGCTAACATTAGGGGCTATGGCAGAGAAGATCTTTGATTTCCACACTCAGGTAGCTTTCGAGATTGTTGCAGGTTATGTGATGTTTTATGTCGGGTGGCATTCGATGAAGGGTAGGAACAAGTCTCCAATTGTGGAGCTGTTTATTACCCTCTTTCAGGGAGGTGATAGCCACCTGTTGGCCTTGATGTGTGACGAGTAACTTGGTTGGGAAGCCTTATCTATAGGTCAGCTTATTATCCTGCAGGACTTTAGTGACCAGGACGAATTCCTTCCTTCTTTGTGCGGTGGCTGCTGATATATCCTGATTTAGTGTCACCCCTGCGTATAGGGGAGGAAGCGTGCAAGCATTCTTAGCAGCCCTAAGGAGCTGATTCTTGACCTGGTAAAAGTGGCCATCTCTAGGGACTGTATCTGGAAGGTTTTCTGGTTTCGGTGTTCTGTGAGTGAGATCAAAGAGGAGATACCTAGGCAATAGGTCAGGCATTCATTTCAGGAAAAGCTGTTTCAGGATGGAATGATTTTATGCACTGTTACCACTTCCAGAATGACCCTAAATTTTATGTTATTGTGGCAGGACCTATCTTCTAGATCCACCACTTTTAATTGAAGCTTCTGTATTGCCATGGCCTGCACCTCATGAATGTCAACTACCTCATTGTGCACTGCCACCATGTCAGACTACTGGAGTTTCATGTGATGTGGTCTTTCCTCCAGGCCATCCACTCTGGTGGATAAATTATTAATTGATGATCTGATTTCTTTGTGGAGCCAAGACTGAAGGGAGAGGAGCATTGCTTTTAGAGTATCCTCTGTGGCTGGGACATCTGCTGTAGGGAAGGCAGAGAGGGAATCTTTATTGTTCTCCTCATGATCAGGGGGCTGCGCTTGCAGAGAAGCTCGGTGCTGCTTTTTTAGCTGAAGGCAGCTTAGTGCTTGATGAGGCTGGGGAGACTGAAGCTCTCCTACCTTGGCCAGATGAGGGAGAGAAGGAGGCTTCAGCTGCAGACTGCTCCATGTCAGAGGCTGGGTCCATGGCTGGGTCCCTGGGCAGTGGTGGTGGTGAAGCAGAGCATCCATTCTCTGTTGTGCCATCTTGGAATGCTATGTGTGGTGACTTCATGAATTAATCGGTGAGACCCGATGTCTGCAAGCGCAGTTGGGTCATGCTCTGCCGGTGTCCTGTGATCTTCTCCTCCCTGGGAGAGGCTGAATCAGCGGGCTGGAATTCAGGGAGCCGGTTATTTCACCTTGTGAAGTAGAGCAGCAGCGGATCACACTGCTTGGCGGCCAGGACATGCCTAGCTTTGGCCTTTTTTAGCTAAAGCTGCAAGTTTTAAATTTTGGAAAATTACTTTTGAAAGTATATCAACGTGTAAAATCTTATATGAGATTTTAGTGATTGGGTTTATATAAACTAGCATTTGAATAGCAGTTCCCCCCAAGCATAACAGTGTGTGTTTTATAGTAAAAGTAAAATCCAGGTGTTCTGCAAAATTACAGTGTAGTAAAATGACAGTGTGCTGCAAAGAAAGAGGGTAGGAAAATGAGGTACTGTCTTACATAGTTTTTAATCATAATGTTTCTATTGTAGCAATGATGTGTCAGTCTAAGAGTATAATTGTAACATATCAGACTAACTCTAAAGTGTAAAACCAGATTTCACACCTTTCTGTCTGTTTATTTCAATGGGATATCTCAAATTCTTGTATACTGAAAGGAAATTGGCTTTGTGTGAACAAATACAGTTTTCCAGACATAGCGTCGTAGAATAATCAGGGATGCTCACTTGCAGCCCAACTTCAGCTTGTTTAAAAAAGGAAAAAAAAAATGTTTTCTAGCAGCTATTAAAATCAAAAGCATTTTTGTACTTTTCTTACCTGTCACTTGCTTTGTCCACCATTTGTTCTATGCGAATATCTTTGAAACTATATGTTCTTAACGTTTATACCTTTTATACCTTTTATGTTAAAACCCAATAAAAAGATTTATACAAAAAATCAAAAGCATTTTTGTATGAATTAATTACCTAGCCTCATTCAAACCATTTCCCGTTGATCCCAGGGCCTTGAATTAGGCCAACCTGAATTCAAAAGTGAATGCTGAAGAGAGTTGCACCACATCATTACATGGCACTCTTTTCAGCATTCAGATCCCACCTCCAGAGAACCATCCATTAGGCCACATGACTGGACTGAGAACACCTGGAAAATGGTTTGTAGTTTAAATAAAAGGGGAGTGCTCCAAAAGGGTGGAAGCCAGAAGAGGGAGGAATGCTGAAGTTAAGCCCCGTACACACGCACAGATTGTTGGCCAACCGATCGGCCGTCTTTTGTCCAGTGTTGTTTGTTGGTTGAAATGTGCTCTAGACTTGCACTGGACTTTTGTTGGCCAACAAAAACCAACTACAGAAGTGATGTCATGTGATGGTTGACTTTCCGTGTGTTTTTTCTTCTCTGAGCATGCCCAGTCTTGCTCATCTGATTTTTGTCTGCCGAAATCTGTACTGACTGAGGAACAATCGGCCGTTCTTTGTTGGCCAACAAAAATTTTATAGCATGCACACCAGATTTTTTTCGGCCGAAAATTTGCAGTTGGTTGTCGGAAGCATCATACTAACAAGCCTACAATCGGCAGATCGGACGTTGGCCGACAATTTACGGCCCACAATCTGTGCGTGTGTTCGGGGCTTTAGTCTCTAAATGCTGTGAGGTTACAGCAGCTACATTTATGGCAGGTTAGGGGTAAGGATCCAGTGAAACATGAATTTCTATGATTGTTTTAGTTATGTGACAAATGTGCAACAGGTTACTGCATTAATCATATATATTTTTTTCTTCTCTTTAGGCTGCTTGGAGTGACCCAGTTTTCTCCAATTCATGCCAGAAAGGCTTTCCCCTGCTTTGATGAACCTATTTATAAGGCAACATTCAAAATAAGCATCAAACATCAAACTTCCTACATATCTTTGTCAAATATGCCGGTGGAGACCTCTGTTTATGAAGAAGGTGGATGGGTTACTGATCATTTTTCACAAACACCTTTAATGTCTACGTACTATCTTGCATGGGCTGTATGCAATTTCACCTATCGTGAAGCTATTACTAGGAGGGGTGTTGTAGTAAGTACGCTTTACATGATCTTTTCATTTTTTTTCTTAAAATGTTTATTGTTGGACATGGTCACCAAAACTTGAAGTTATTTGTATATTTAAAGAACATTTTTTGTTTCCAAACTGTTTGTTTTTTATGCTAATTTTCTGTGGAACATATGTGGCAATATGAAAAAGCAGAATGACCTACTTTTGGTGCACAACACAAAAGTGACAAAATAGGCCTATCTGTCTATCTTGAAAGAGTCAGCCCATACATTAGTCTTTTTTTTTTTTCGTTCAACCCATTTCCCAACCCAATTCCCCCATCCACACACTCGATATGGATAGAGGAATCCTTCCCGCTAAGTTATGGTATTGTGACAACTGGGAGACTTCCCTGCAACCAGAATACATTGATTAGTGCTATAGTTGGTGGCACTGTTTAATTGGTGAAAACCCGACAGTATAACTGTACAGAAATCAATTGGTAGATCTGTACAACCACCCTGCCCGTGCATGGATTGAAATTCGAATGGACCCTGCTGAACTGGCTGATTTTCGATCCATGTATGGCCAGCTTTACTGATATCAGTTTGGTACTGTCCATTGGTGGTTCTTTTACTTTACCTTCACAAACTTAGTAACTGGTGTAGCTTGGCCTAAGGTCATTATTGCCATTCAATTACTCTAATGCACAATATGCATTTTAGCTTTATTTCCAAATTCTCGTTTTGCTCAAATGATTACAAGTACATTTTGTATTGATAATTGCGATTATCCTGTTGACTTCACTTACAGTTCTTAAATACAAAATGTTCAATTTCTATGCATGATGACTTCAGTTTACTAAGAAACAATGGCATTCTAGTAGCTATGGCATTTAATCTAGAATGGGAATAATTGACTGTATCAAAGAAGCACAAAGCCACTACTACTGTATATATTTTGGATAGAGAGGTCTTCTTTGTTTCTAATCAGCTACTGGTTAACAGTGCTGCTTCAGTTTCACCTGAAATTGCATTGTACTGAGAGAAAATTTGCATTAAAAATTCTTGTGTTTTTAACAATATTTGAGTCAAACTAAATGTTTTTGTTTTTCAATATTGATTAATAATGATTGGAATAACAATTTGTGTTGCTCAATGTCTGTATCACATACAAGATTTTTAGTTGCCTTAAAAGATCATAAATGTGTTTTAGATTTTAACCATGACCAGGCTATGGACATTCAAGCATTTACATGTTTTTAACAAGAAGTAAATTATTTTTTAAATAAGCCATTACTAGCCTCTGTAGCTGCAGGCATTCTGGAACAATTTATCTTCAAATATTCAGCATAGATTACAGAAGGTAGGCTATCTGCTCCATATTAGTCATATATACACATGTGGTGTATGAGAAATTGATGTATTAGTAGGTATATATTCATTTTAATATTACCCATTAACACCCAGCTTCTCTGTCATGTGACCACTGTGATTTGCTCTCACAGCAGTCACATGATTGTGAATCCATCCTGCTGGCTCTTGATCAGAAGCCAGGAATGAGAGCTGTAAGTGACAGATTGGTCAGTGTAACCAGAGAGCACATACTGGGCACACAATCTCAGCTCACCATGTATGGATTTGTGCAGAGTCTAGAGGTAAAAGTCATGTTAATATTAACTTAATTACTTTATTATTTATTCTTAATTTTAGATTTATTTTTAAAAGTAATATGGGATGATGTTATAATGGAATAGGTATGTAAATGAGGGTATTCATGTAGCGAACAGCTTGGCTGCCAATGGTGGAACATCAAGTTGGGTCGTTTTTCACAACTACATGTATATTTATAGTTCGTGTTATAGTTAATGTTAACTGGATAATCACTCATGGTTATATTATTACCAGATATACATTGGCTTGATATGTCTATTTAGGATTTACTATATATTTTATCAGGTGCACAATGGCTTAGTGGTTAGCAGTTCTGCCTTGCAGTGCTGGGGACCTTGGTGTCTTGGCCACAATGCTATATGCATTTGTTTACATGTGTGAATTTCCTCCTACACTTTGAAAACATGCTGGTGTCTTGGCTTTGGTCTATATTGGACCTAGTATGTATGTTTAAATTGGCTATGTACATGTCTTAGCTCATTATGCATGCCAGTTCCAGGCCTATAAAAACGGGAGGGTTGAGGGGAGTCCTAGTGACTTTTCATGTAAAAAAAAAAAAAATTACCAGGAAAACTCTATTAAATGAAAGGGAGCTTCCCCACAGAATTGTTAAGCGTTAGATGTGCCTGAACAGATATCACCACTTTAAGGATTTAATGAATCTTTCATGTGGTGTTTATTGATGGGTGTATACATTTTTAGCTGTGGATGCTCCACAGTGAATAAGCAGTCAGGGATTATGTGTTGTTTATTGCAAACCGCTCAAGTTCAACTACAGCTATGCCCGCTGGCGATTTATGAATGAATGATTGAATGGATGATTGAAGGCAGTAGGTAATTGGCTATATAAACATGTGAGCAAACAAGGATATACTATAGGGATTTCTTCTGTGAGCACTGAGCAGGCCTCTTCCTGGAGATTATTTTATATGGCAAAGCAAGTTTATAAAAAATGTTTAAGAGTATCAGTTTTTATTATTTTAGTTTTGCTTTACTGTTTTAGTATTTTGTGTCACATTCATACTTTTATGAAATGTCACATAATACTTGTAAGCTTTCTGTTTCTTTTGTGGTGTTTTATAAAGATTCCCAGGTTAGTGGAAGCAGCAACATTGTGCATACTGTGTATTGCAATCACATCAACAAAAAAAAGAACATTTTACAAGGAAGAGACATATTTAAATAATTTAAACCACTCCCTGGGGGTTTGGGATAGGCTGTCGGGCAGACACACATTTAAGTCCCTCCATGCGCCGCTGGCACCCCTGCTGGGCAATCCTTTGTTCCCACAGGGTCTGACCCCCGTGGCATTTGCCTGGTGGACGAACAAGGGGCTTCTCAGGTTAGCAGATTTGTGCGATCACCGGGGACTGCTTACCAAGGCCCAATTACAAGAGAAATATTCCCTCCCTGAGGGAGAGTATTTTCGCTACGCCCAGATCTCTCATTTCGCAGCCTCCCTCAAGCGCAAGAGTGACCTCACTTCCTCCACACCGATGGAGTATCTTTGCCGCATGCTGGATAAACAAAAAAGCTACATATCCACAATCTATAATATACTACATGGCGATGACACTAAATTGTCATATATGCTACGCTGGGAGGAGGATTTGAATGAGACTTTGGACCGAGCAGAATGGAACTCTTTAGCACAGTTTAATTCTAGATCCATACTTCCTTAATAGAAGCAAACTTCAAGGTATTTTAGCGTTGGTACATGGTCCCGGTCAGGCTGGCGGTGGCGGTACGCACCGCATCCCCCAACTGTTTCCGGGGATGCGGCCAGGCGGGTACTGTGCTCCACACGTGGTGGACCTGCTCGAAGGTTAGACGCTTTTGGATCCGGGTCTATAACTTCGTCTATTCCTTGACGCAGGTTAACCTGGTAAAAGATCCCCAAAATGCCCTCTTGGGTAAACCAGTGGAGGGGGCATCCAAACCCGCCAAACGCCTTATAGCCTTTGTGTTCACGGCCGCCAAAATAGCTATAGCCCGCTCCTGGTGAACCCCTGTGGTGCCGTTCGAGCTTCTAAAAGCCAAACTGACCTGGATCATGATAAACGAACGGATGGAGGCGCTATTGAATGATAAGATGCGTATGTTTGACAAGACATGGGACCCCTGGATCAGGTATCTGGCCGGCCCCCCTTAGGGGAAGTCGGGTGCCCTGGTCGCCTTGGACGGAGTGTTTGGGGGATCTGCCCCACTGGGGTGTGATGGACCTGGATGTCGACCCTTTCTCTCCTCACCGGCCGCTGATGTTCCTTTCCTCCTTCCCCCCATTCCATTTCTGCTACCTTCTTCTGATTTTTCTTACTCTTTCCCTTAGTCTTGTCCTTTTCCATTCACTCCTTTTTCTTTTCTTTTCTTCTCTTTCTCTCCGACAGTGCACGGATAGCGAGATGCTGCCCCCTCTAGCTGAGGGCTCAGTATTGGGGTCGGGGGTTGGGGGCCGCCTCCTCCCAAGGGCGCAGTGTGTTCCCGGGGGGGGGGGACCACCTGACCTTTAGTGTTATATAGCGGGGGCAATGTCTTCACCTCATCTAACAGATGCCTAGTCAACCTCTATTGTTCATGTCTTTAGTTTTTACTGATTTCTGATTTTTGATATTGCACTTATCTGAATAGGCATCTTTGTATTTCATGTACTCTGTGTGATGTACTGCCTTCAAAGGATATGGTTGAGTCATGTTGGCTCATTTTGCACTGTTAAGCCTTTTTTTGCAAAAACTCAATAAAAACCATTGAAACATAAATAATTTAAACCAAGGCTGTATCCCTTTTTCCACCTGTGTGCCGACTGTTTGTAGTTAGTTTCCATATTGGAGATTAAAAACCTGAAATTACGCTTATTCACAGCTGGGAGTGGGAGCAGGTTGAGTTGCAATGAGTTTGACTAATGTCATACTTACAATCCAAGAAGTCACCAGCAACAGGATTGCTAGAACATGCAGGAAGAAAGCTCCCTTGGGTTTTGGCTGTGAGGCATCACTACCTTGCTGGCAATCATGCTTCAGAATGTAAGTCAGCAGTGAGAGGGCAACCCCTAACTAATCCAGCCAGGAAGGGAGTGACACATGCAAGTAGGTGAGTGTTCTTCCTGCATATTCTAGTGATTCTGTTATTGGTGACTTCTTGGATTGTAAGTGGGACATTAGTCTAAGCCATTGCAACTCCTCTGGGTTGTCTATAGCAATCCCTCACCCAAGGTAGGATTGCAAGTGTGACATTGACCTTAGACAACGACTTCTGTGCTTCTGCTATACTTTGATGGGCAATTCTTCCAGATTGCCTGTAGCTACAGAGGTAAGTGTGTGTGTGGGTGGTGGGGGGGGGGGTTAAAACTCATTTACAGCAAGTTAAAGTAATATGTACATATTTTAATGATTAAAACATGGGCATCTTTACACTTTAAACATATATAATGCCATCATGGCAAGCTAATGACAATTTTGCATTGGTTAATTGTAAATGGGTGTCCACAAAGTTATTTTATAGTTGGCATTTTTCTTTGTAAGTATTTGGCTTTATTACCTGCTTTAATTCAAGTACAAAATATATATATTTTTTTAACTCTACTAAACCTCAAAAAAGGATTGTCTAACTCATTGTTTTGTTTTGGAATTTCCTCTTCACTGGGCTGTCAAATCCTTATTTGTTTTTTTGTGGTAATTGAATCCAAGACCCTGGTGCCACAGGTCAAACTATCCACATTACAGTTCATCTGGAACAGGAATAAGAAATCAACAAAAATAAACAAAAAACTAGGAAAAACAAAATGCAAATTAAACTTTTGTGTAGGTGAAAAATCTAGAATTTTATAAAATCTATTAATCAAAAAAAATGATTACAAAATTGATTTAAAAAAATAAAAACAGGCTCCTATTTTGATATGCAGATAAAAAAAAAAAACTCCATTATAAATATATTAAAACTCCTTAAAAGTTCATACAAGCTGCAAATCACCTACATGAGACCCTCTACCCAATTAATCATATATACTGTAAAAATCATGTCAGCAGCTCATAATAATTGTAGCTAAGTGCCTGAATAATTCAGAAAGTCGTCATCTTATAAACATGACTGAATTCTCAATCAAACAACATCTCAGTTCATACACTGAAAATATCAGTCTCCAGTATAATTTCATGTACTCAGAGCCCCCATGTATTGTAAGAGAAAAGGATCTACATTAAAAGGAATATAAAGTGGATTTGTTATTAATTTATTTCTGAAGTATTATGTTGATCTGCTTTTGAGCAAGAACACACATCTTTAGGCTTACTAGCATACTTTAAAGTTTGTTTTTTGATTCAAAAACCTGATATTTAGGCCCCTTCCACACTTGTGTGACTTGTCCTGCGACTTGGGACTGCAGAGTCGCATGACAGGTCGTACTCCATGATTTCCAATGAGTACCGTTCATATCTGTGCAACTTCAAGTCGCATTGACTTCAAAGTAGTCCCTGCACTTGCCTTAAGGGGTCTATAGACGTAGGCATTGCCTCAAGTCAAGTCAAAATTGTGGCAAAATTGCATCAAAATCGCTGTAAAATAATGATAATTATCATTCTAGGTAATTGAATGTGGTAATTTATTTAATGAGGATACTGTAGGTTGTACACTTAGCAAAGTAAATTTCTCTATCGTTCATCAACAGACACAGCTCCATGTCTTCTTAAACTATTGGGTTATGCTCCTCCAATCAGGAATAGGCACTAGGCAGGAAAAAGCTTTACCACGCCCATGTGGGCTGTCCGTGCAGGCATAACTCCACACACTCTGCTACAGCAGCCAGTTTGTTTTTGCCTAGTTTAGAAATAGGACCTAGTTCCCTGCTGGGACTTCGGTCTTAGCTATTAATAGGGAAAATTTACATTTTGTGATTTTTTTACTACAAGCAACAGCTGGCTGTGGTTTCGGACTGGATATTCTAGATCCTTATGGTCTCCCAGCCTGGCCAGATTATAGTCCAGAACTAGGCCTCGCCAAGACAGAGCCCCGATGGATGGGGATGAGCCTGCGAGTGGACAAGTCTCGCTGGGACGCGATAAACCTGGAATGCCCTGAGTCGCAGCGTTTCCCCAGGCTGGCAGCACCCTCACCCTGGATGGGAGGTGGTCTGTGCGGAGTGGCGCCCACCTGGTACGGTGGTATGGTGAGTAATACTGTCCCCCAATCCTCTTGCGGTCTCGAGGTGGACGTGGGCCCCCTCCCTGGAATAGTCTGACCTTTGGGGCTCCCTCAGTTCCCCTGGCCTCTGGAATATTATGCCTACCCCCTCCACTTTTCCCCTACCCATAGTAGGTCCTACCTATGGGGGGGCAGAAAAATTGCGGCCGAGGCAGCTTTTTTCTTCGGGGGTGGCCTTGTCCTGGTGAGGTCCCTTCCTAGGACCCCTCTGATGCCTCTTGTCTGGGACCCCTTCCGGGGTCCGGGACACCGCATGGTGTGCCATGGGGGCTGCCATTTTGCTGTAGATTCATGCTTTTTTATTCTCCCATTGAATTGCATTGGCAGCCATTTTTTGTTAGTTCCCAGCAGGAATTCATGGGGCGGCCATTTTCTTGTAGTCCACAAGGCTGGACAGGCGAACGGCATGTAACTTAAGAAATTTATCTAGGACAGGCTAGCTTGTCATTTCCTGTGAAGGAACATTTTACTTTCACTTTAACAAGATCGTGCTGGCAGTCTCCGGAACGGTCTGGTAGCATTTTCTGGGGTCCCCTGTAGGTTTTACTCACCCACTCTGCTATCGGCTTGTATTGGATTGGGATCAGGTATACCGCTATTTTAGCAGTGGGATCGTGATTTAGGGACTTTAAAAGTGATATTGCATTTTTTTCATATCATTGTAATATGGAGTCCCAGGGTACTTTTTCGCCTACAGACCCCCTCGGAGGGGCTGCGGAATCTTCTGTCTGCGCTTGCGGCAGTCTTGGAAATCCTTGTGTCTAAGGTATATTTTGTGTGTAAAAGCATTGCTAGCCGCAAACGCCCTCTGCCTTCGCCTCCCTCGGTAGTTCCCTCAGATTCTGAGGCAGACTTGGCCGCTACAGATGCACCCCACCCTGAGGGGTCATTTCATTCTGATGGTGAAGAGAACCTGTCCTCGTCTGCCGCTGTGCAGGAACGCGCATTGGTGGAAGCACTTAAAGTTTCAATACGGGAAACTTTAAAATTGTCAGATGAATCTACAGCGTCCGGTTGGCAGTTGTCTTTTGGCTTCCGCAAATCCGAAAAATCGGACAAGGTGTTCCCTTTTTCGGCTTTTTTTGACAATATTGTCAATGAACAATGGCGGCGCATCAAGCACATGTTAGTGGTGCCTAAGCGCTGTAAACGCTGTTATCCTTTTACAGATGCACTTTCCACCAGGTGGACTGTGCCACCTAAGGTGGATCACCCAGTTTACAGGCTGAATAAGTCTACTGTGGGTCCGGTGGAAGAATCCCAGGCCTTTGCGGACCCTGTGGATAGGTGAGTGGAGTCTCTATCTCACCATCGTCACATGCTTGTGGGTTCCATTTTAAAACCAATATTTGTGAATGTCATGGTGTAACATATGGTTACTGAATGGGTGAAGTTACTGAGAGGTAAATTGGAAGCTAAACAGCTCCCCCCAGTGGTGCTGAAACTAATGGACCAGATGGCTCAAGCCCTGGTGTTCATGTGGGATGCGTCTCTGGATGCGGCTCCCCTAGTGGCCAGAGTGTCAGCAGTGGGGATTGCGATTAGGTGCATGATGTGTTGAAAAGCTGGTCTGCGGACCAGGCTTCCAAAAAGGCTTTGACAGATCTTCCCTATTTGGGGGAGAAGTTGTTTGGATCCTCTTTGGATGAGTTGATCAAAGGCCATACTCTTCTTCCTCAGTCCTCTAAGGGCAAGGCACCAAGTCATAGATGGGGGCCTTCCTTCACTTCTCATAAGCAGCCTTTTTGTACCCCCGGGTCGCATTGAAAAGGGAAGCCAGTCTTCTGGGAATGCCAAGAAGCCATGGTCAGGTGAATCAAAGACTGGCCAGTCTAGATCTGTGGACAAATCCTCGCTTGCATGAAGGGGCGCCCTCCCCCACTTCTGGAGTGGGGGACGTCTTCGCTTCTTTCCGGAACCTTGGACTTCCTTGATTCAGGACAAATGGGTTCACGAACTGATCTGATCAGGGTACAAGATTGAATTCCGGTCTCGTCCGTCGGACAGATTCTTGCTGCGCAACCTGTGCCTCTTTTAGAACTAAAAGGTGAATACTTACCGGTCCAACAATCCTTTGCCGGTGCCAGCATCTTCTTCTGAGTTCCGGTCTACAATCCTCTTTATTAGCCAGTGGGGGGTGATGTCACTCCTGCGCATGTGCAGGAGCTAGACATCCTGTCACTCAGAGACTGGCCCAGCTGGTAAGCTGAGTTGCACATAGGCATCCCAGTTTACAGCGACAGAGAAGACAGCGAGCAGACAGGTAGGGGCATTTTATTGCAGAAGAGACAGTGTATTTCTCTTTTTGCAATAAAAGCCTGGCTGCTTACTGTTTCCTACAATGGAATCTCAATTCCTCTTTAACCACTTGCCGACTGCCCGCTGCAGTTTTACATAGCACTACGTCGGTCGCGTGCTTGGTGCTGGGGGGGCGACCGGGGATGCTGATGCACAGGGCCGGCAGCCGTGATTGTTGCTGGGCAACCGCGATCGTTCTCTGCTGTGAAAGAAGGACGGGCAGCTGTTGTAAACACAGCAGTCCATTCTTCTCTCTGAAATGATCACAGAGTGCCTGTGATCCTTCTATATAGGATCACAGGTCTCTATGGTCATTTCACAAGCCCTCCACCCCCCAAGTTAATAAACACTCCCCTAGGCTAACATTTAACCCCTTGATCACCCACTAGGTTAACCCCTTCCCTGCCAGTGTCATTAGTACAGTAACAGTGCATATTTTTTGCACTGATTACTGTAGTAATGTCACTGATCCCCCCAAAAAGTGTGAAAAATGTCAGTTAGGGGTTCGATCAGTCCGCCGCAATGTCGCAGTCCCGCTAAAAATTGCAGATCGTCGCCATTACTAATAAAAAAAATAAATAAATAAAAATGACCTAAATCTTTCAACTAGTTTGTAGACACGATAAATTTTGCACAAACCAATCAAAATACGCTAATTTTTTTTTTTGTTTTACCAAAATAATGTAGAAGAATACAAATTGGCCTAAAAGGATGAAATTTTTTTATTTTTAATTTATTTTTTTGGGGAATGTTATATAGCAGAATGTGAAAAATATTGTTTTTTTTTTCAGAATTGTCTGTCTTTTTTTGTTTATAGCACAAAAAATAAAAATTGCAGAGGTGATCAACAACCCCCAAAAGAAAGCTCTATTTGTGGTAAAAAAGGACATCAATTTTTTTTTGGTACAGTATCGCACTACTGAGCGCAGTGCCGAATAGCAAAAAGTGGCCTGGTCATTAAGGGGGCAAATCCTTCCGGTCCAGAACTGGTTAAACTATTTAATAGAAATAAACCTACAATTTACCTAACCCTGGATTTCTGGATTGTTGGTACAAACACATGTAAACTTTTGAGATCTGAAAAAAAAAAAAAAAAAAAAATCAATATTGAAACGTTCTGTGTCTTCATATATTTCTTCTTATAACATGATATGGTTAGAAATTATTTCTTGCGCATTTTGTGGCCTTTTCACAACTGAAATCTGAAGTCTTTCTCAGACTTTAATAAAATAAACTCAATAAAAAGAATTGCTTTGTAAAAGCAATGAAATTCTGTCTTTCTGTTCCTAATCAATAAGCAATTATGTGTGATATTGTCATGATGCATGGGAATATCTATAGGTGCCTGGCTTGATTCATGATGTGTTTTCTATCATATTATGATTTTGAGCTGTTATGGTGTGACTTGTTTTATAAAATACAGAATGGCATCTCCATGCTGTAGTGGCTGACGTGTATGTTTAATTACCCAACACTTGTTGCTTCACAGGTTGGCACACACGATGTTGGCCTGGTGACTTGCACTTAGCCATGGAAAATTACAGGATTTATAACCTTTGGTGAAAACCATAGCTGCTGGATAAAAAGCCTGTAGTGATTTTACACACAACATTAACCCTCTGGGTAGAGCTAAGCAATAACTAACCTGAGAAAAAAAAGGGAGTTACAAAAGGGAAATGAGAGGTAACAATTCATAATACTTTAGATCCCCACCATTTTATAACATTACATCATAATTGTTCATACTTTACACTCTCTCTTAACCACTTCTGGACCGGAAGATTTTACCCCCTTAATGACCAGGCCATTTTTTGCAATTCGGCACTGCGTTACTTTAACGGACAATTACACGGTCGTGCGATGCTGTACCCAAATAAAATTGATGTCCCTTTTTTCCCACAAATAGCGTTTTCTTTTGGTGGTATTTGATCACCTGTGCAATTTTTATTTTTTGTGCTATAAACAAAAAAAGAGCGACAATTCTGAAAGAAAAAAAACAATATTTTCACATTCTGCTGTATAACATTCCCATTAAAAAAAATGTAAAAATCTACATTTTTCATCCTTTTAGGCCAATTTGTATTCTGCTACAAATTTTTGGTAAAAAAAAAAAAAAATCCCAATAAGCTTGTTTTGATTGGTTTGCGCAAAAGTTATTGTGTCTACAAACTAGGGGAAAGATTTATGTCATTTTTATTTATTTTTAACTAATAATGGCGGTGATCTGCAATTTTTAGCAGGACTGGGACATTGCGGCTAACAGATCAGACCCCTAACTGACATTTTTTACACTTTTGGGGGGACCAGTGACATTACTATACTAATCAGTGCTAAATATATGCACTATTACTGTAATAATGACACTGGCAGGGAAGGGGTTAACCCAGGGGTGATCAAAGGGTTAAATGTGAGCCTAGGGGAGTGTTTTCTAATTGTATCGGGGAGGGACTTGATGAATCAACACAGAGACCTATGATCCTAAATAGGAGGATCAAAGGTGCTCTGTGTTCATTCCAGAGAGAACAATGGTCTGCTGTGTTTTCAACAGCAGACCTGTGTTCTCTCTTAGCGGGGAGCGATCGTGGGTGCCCGGCAGCAATAGCGGGCACCGGTCCCATGGATTGTCTTCCCCGGTTCCTTAAGTGGGGTACACACTATAAGAAAATCGGGCAAACGATTATCCGATTTTCCTTGTTGTTTCACAGCAAATCGGAACCGATGAAAGAATTTTCTTACGAAAATTTGTACGAGCATTCTCGTACTACAAACGTTTTTTTGTTGTTTATTGTTTCTGATAATGCGTAGTCTTTCTTTTCTGATTTGTGTTGTACAAAAATCGTATGAAAACGGTACATATTAAACGAAAATCGTTCGTTTTTTCCCGTAGGAGAAACATTTAGGAGTTTGTCACTTCGAGAATTTTCGTAAGAAAATTCTGAATCATCTGTAGAAAGTTCTGCACACACTTTACGAAAATCGTACGAAAATTATTTGGACGAAAATGTTCGCCCGATTTTCTTATAGTGTGTACGAGTCTTAATAGGGGAAGGCGCGCGCCCCCAGGAGCGCTCCTGCGAACTGATGTTCCCATACATCAGTTCGCACAGCCGAGCCAGCCTGTATATCTGCGGTAGGCAGTCGGCAAGTGGTTAAAAATGAGTGTTTGCATTTTACATCTGTACTGCTGGGAAGACGTAGTTTGAGTCTGTGTAATATGTTCAGGAAGTAATTCTTGAAGGTAAAGTCTGCTGTCTTGGAAATACCATTATACAACCAACTTTTAAAGAGAAATACAGGTCTGTCATTGCAGACCTAATCCTAAAAACTCTAGTTGCCTGGCTTATTGCCTGACTTGGTACCAGTATAGGACCTTAAAGCTTGAGTAAAGTCAGACGTTTTGAACTGCATATTTCTACCCAGTGACTCAAATCTTGACAACAAGGCAACTCATCTTTTCAGTTCAGCCTCCATGTTTCTGTGATACGAGGTTTTCTTTCACATCTCCTATTCCTTTTGAAATGTTGTCACTGAACAACTAGACCATTTTAAAGATCTAGTTCCTAAAAGAGCCCAAACTTTTCTCCTTTACTATTACATTTTCTAATTTTCTCAAGAATCATCAAAAGCTGTAGGGGATAACAAAATGTCCAGCTGTTGTCACCTGTAGCCAGAGCTATTTTCTTGCTTTGCAGCTCCGCTAAACACCATTTCCTAACGGTTCACTTTAAGATGTCCGTAGTCATTAACTGAATGGTATGCTGAGATATATTTGAAATTTCTCTGAAGCACAACAGGGAAAGCCAAATTCCTCAGATCTGTATGTTTTTATAGACACTAGCATTCTTCACATGCACCACTCTTTCCAAACCCTAAGGATTTTTCACATAAACCTGTCACAAGCCAAGACAATTCAAACTGAGCACATAATGACAAAGAAAAAAAAAACATAAAAAGATAAAGTGGTATTAAACATAAAAACAAATGTTATTAAAATGCAGCTTAACGGTTTTTAGATATGGAGGCTCTTTTTTTTTTTATTTCCACCTGTTGATCCAGCCAGTAAGTTTTTTTTTTTTTTTTCTTAACTTCCTTTAACAAACTGTTCAGATGATGCAGCAGTTATAGGGTTGAGACAAACGTATAACACTGACAGGGGGTGCATCCAATAGTCAGCTTTTATTTATTTATTCAGAAACTTTATCCTAAAAAAAAAAAAAACAAGTTTGCTGTAACTGCTTATAAAGTGTTAGCTGGAGATCAGCTACAATGTATTAGTCCAGGGGCGTAACTACAGGGGTTGCAGGGGTTGCAATTGCAACCGGGTCCCATGCTTCAGGGGGCCTGTGCGGCTCCCCTGAACACGTGGATAGGAGGGGGCCGGGGGCAGCATGTAGAGAAATCACTGTCCTCCTCCTGTAGCTGCAGGAGGAAAATGGAAGAGATCCGTTTCTCTGTATGCTGCCCCCACCACTCCTCCTATCCAGTGTTCTGCTGTCTCTGGGCCCCTGTGTGCTCCCCTGGTCCCCCCCCTACTGTGCTGCCCCTCCCACTGTGCTGCCCCCCCATCTCCCACTGTGCTGCCCCCCCCCACTGTGCTCCCTCCCCTCTCCTGCCGGCTGCTGCAGGGGATGTGTCACAATAGAGAACCAGGAAGGGGTCAGTAAATATGTCATTTACCAGCTCCTTCCTTTTCTGAATGGACAGAGTCATAGTCAGTCACATTGTAAAAAAATAAAATGATAAAAAATAATACAATTAAAATACCAAAAAATAAAAACTACTGACACCAGTGGGTGAACTTAGAGGATCGCAAAGGTCACACTTGTGACCAGGCCCTGGCATTCCACCACTGTGGGGAGGCACCAAGATGGCAGGAAGGGGGCCCACTGCAGAACTTGTGCTCCGCAATGAGAGTAAAGGGCCCCAGGATCAGTGGGACGAGCCCCAGGCTTGAAGGGAAGAGCCCCGCCAGGGGTCCGGGGGGGCCCTTCATGGTTTCTTGCACCGGGGCCCTGAAGGTTCTAGTTACGCCTCTGTATTAGTCAAATCCATCTAAAGTCTCGTAGTCCAACATTACCCTCTAGTAGTGAACAAGCACATAGCAGTTGTGTGAAATGCGTCTACTGTCCTACCCCGCTGTACCTTGTACCACTTATGTGAATAAAGGAACTTTCTTCATTGGATTCCGTGGTGGTGTGCGACCATTTTCTTCTTTTATGCTTCTCCTGGTGGTGAGCCGAGGTTCAGCACCCACCTTGAATCGTGGACTTTGAATAGCCTGAGCAGTGTTATCTCTCTTCACTGTTCAACATTACCCTCTCCCCAGACTGACATTGTTGCTGTCCAAAGGTGACAGTTTTACTACTTCATTCACAATGCAGACACCGTTGGATACACACTATACAATTTTCTTTAGATTTTTTCCTTTAGACTTACCAAAACCATATAATATGAGGTCAAACCTAAACACTTTCAATTTTAATGCAGTCATGCAGGCCCTTACACTACATAGTTGAAGGTAAATCTAAACAAAATCTACCAACAAAAGTTGTGTAGTGTGTATCCAGCTTAACCAGTTTACCACCGGAGGATTTTGCTGTCTTACGTCCAGGCCACTTTTTGCGATTCGGCACTGTGCGAATTTAACTGACAATTGCGTGGTCATGCAATGCCGTACCCAAAAGAAATTTACGTCCTTTTTTTCCTACAAACAGAGCTTTCTTTTGGTGGTATTTTATCACCTGTGCGATTTTCATTTTTTGCGATATTAATTAAAAAAAGCGCCAATTTTGAAAAAATAACAATATTTTTCTACTTTGACAGTTAAAAAATATCCAATATATTAAATTTTTGTCATATATTTAGGCCAAAATGTATTTAGTTACATGTCTTTGACAAAAAAATTCTCAATGAGCGTATTTTTAACCGCTTTATGACCGGAAAGGTTTTACCCCATTCCTGACCAGGCCATATTTTGCGATTCGGCACTGCGCTACTTTAACGGACAATTGCGCGGTCATGCAACGCTGTACCCAAATTAAATTTATTTTCCCCACAAATAGAGCTTTCTTTTGGTGGTATTTGATCACCTGTGTGATTTTTACTTTTTGCGCTATAAACAAAAAAAGAGCGACAATTTTGAAAAAATAACAATATTTTTCACATTTTTTTATATGAAATTCCCCCCCAAAAAAATGTAAAAATCTAACTTTTTTATCATTTTAGGCCAATTTGTTTTCTGCTACATATTTTTGGTACAAAAAATTGCAATAAGCGTATTTTGATTGGTTTGCGCAAAAGTTATTGCGTTTACTAACTAAGGGAAAGATTTCTGTCATTTTTGGTGGTATTTTTTTTTTACGAGTAATGGCAGCGATCTGTGATTTTTTTTTTTGCGGGACTGAGACATTGCGGCGGACAGATCGGACCCTTGACTGACATTTTTGACACTTTTGGGGGTACCAGTGACATTACTACAGTAATCAGTGCTATACATATGCACTGTTACTGTAAAAATGACACTGGCAGGGAAGGGGTTAATTTTTATTGGTGATCAAGGGGTTTATGTATGCCTGGTGCTTACTAACGTGTGTGGGGGGAGGTGACTGAGTGACACAGGGACAGATCGCAGGTTCAGCTATGCTGAACCCTGCAATCTGACCCTGCCTGTCACTTAGGAGATCCGCCCGCTTTTTTACACAAGCGGGCGGATTTCCACACTAGATCCCCGATGATCGGGGAAGAGCAGCGGTGATCACCGCCGCTCCTCCCCTGGCCCGACTCCCACTGTATTCAGTTACGCGCGGCGCCGAGAGAGGGGAACGTCTGGTGACATAGGTCTACGTTGCCAGACGATAACGAGCCACTTTGCCGCAGTACAGTCAACGTGACTGGTCGGCAAGTGGTTAAGGCTAGGTTCACACATATACAGCTCAGTGAGCCGCATTTTGCACAAGTGTAGCAGCCCATTCATTTGAAAGGGTTTCCATGCCTCCTGGAATGCATGTAAAAGGTCCCTGAAACATTTTAGAAATCACAGCTCGCACGGGTGCTGTAAGTGCAGTGTGGTTCCCAGGTCAGCTGCGATCTCCGCACTTTGTTCTGTGCTGGTGGTTGCAGCTGCGGAGACAGGTGTGGATCCGCAGCAGGAACTACCAACACAGAGGTGAACTTAGCCTAAGAGAGACGGTGTGTTACTGACTGGATCACTAGGTGAAATAAAGGGGAAAAAGGCCTACAAAACGAATGCAGCCACCACATCTAAGGACTGGTAAGCGGCGCAGCTCAGTTTACTTTCTAGCACACTACCTGTGTGCCAGAGTGAGTGGCTTCCATAGCATGTACCAGAGTGACGTCACCCTGTGCCAGCCAGTCAAGACAGCCAAAGATCAGCAGCTGGATGAACCTGGGGAGAAGTTATCGTCAAGGGACCTCGCGGGCATTTGACCATTGCAACAGCGGTGAGTATTAAGCCTTTAATTCTGATTTAGGTGAAAACCTTATCTCAAAATCGACACACCCATGCACCATCATAGGCATGTAGCGTTTTTTACAAATCTTCAATTTTACTGTAAAAGCTGGGCCTTAGCCCTGTATCCACCTTCTAACCCTTTGCAACTCTTGCATTTTTGACAGCTTTATTAAAAAAAATATGAAAGGTTTAAAAGCAGTTGAGGGCACCTTTGATTTTTCACCTAAATCAGAAATTTTTTTTTGCTAACTATATCTCCAGATCCATTGATCATTTTGGCATGTGCTGAAGAAAGAATCTGCTTATAAAGGGTGACTTAAAAGTCCTCAACATGCTGCATAAACAGCATACCTGGACTGAAAATAACATGTAGACTGCCATTGTGACCACCCTATGAAAATGTTAATTACCTTGAGTCACTGACCCAGATTACAGTGCATCCAGAAAGTATTCACAGCGCTTAACTTTTTCCACATTTTATGTTACAGATTTAAAATTAAATAAATTCATTGTTGTCCTCATAAAATCTACAAACAATACCCCATAATGACAACATGAAAAAAGTTTGTTTGAAATATTTGCAAATTTATTAAAAATAAACAATGAAAAAATCACATGTACATAAGTATACACAGTCTTTGCCGTGACACTCAAAATTGGGCTCAGGTGCATCCTGTTTCCACTGATCTTCCTAAAGACGTTTCTTGTGGTAAATTCAGTTGATTGGACATGATTTGGAAAGGCACACACCTGTCTATATAAAGTCCCACAGTTAACAATAAATGTCAGAGCACAAACCAAGCCATGAAGTCCAAGGAATTGTCTGTAGACCTCTGTTACAGGATTGCATCAAGACAAAGATCCGGGGAAGGGTACAGAAAAAATTCTGCAGCATTGGAGGTACCAATGAGCACAGTGGCCTCCATTATCCATAAATGGAAGATGTTTTGAAACCACCAGGACTCTTCCTAGAGCGGGCCTCTCTGCCAAACTGAGCAATCTGGGGAGAAGGGCCTTAGTCAGGGAGGTGACCAAGAACCTAATGGTAACTCTGGCAGAGCTCCAGTGTTTCTCTGTGGAGCGAGGGGAACCTTCCAGAAGAACATCCATCTCTGCAGCACTCCACCAATCAGGCCTGTATGGTAGAGTGGCCAGACGGAAGCCACTCCTCAGTAAAAGGCACATGACAGCCCACGTAGAATTTGCCAAAAAGCACCTGAAGGACTCTCAGACCATGAGAAACAAAATTCTCTGGTCTGATGAAACAAAGATTGAACTCTTTGGCCTGAGTGGCAAGCATCATGTCTGGAGGATAACAGGCACCGCTCATCACCTGGCCAATACCATCCCTACAGTGAAGCATGGTGGTGGCAGCATTATGCTGTGGGGATGTTTTTCAGCAGCAGGAACTGGGGGACTAGTCAGGATTGAGGGAAAGATGAATGCAGCAATGACCAGAGACATGGTTGGTGAAAACCTATTCCAGAGCGCTTTGGACCTCAGACTGGGGCAAACGTTCATCTTCCAACAGGACAGGGACCCTAAGCACACAGGCAAAATAAAAAAAGGAATGCTACAGAACAACTCTGATAATGTCCTTGAGTGGCCCAGACAGAGCCCAGACTTCAACCCGTTTAAAGATCTCTGGAGAGATCTGAAAATGGCTATGCACCAACGCTCCCCATCCAACCTGATGGAGCTTGAGAGATCCTACAAGGAAGAATGGGAGAAACTGCCAAAAAATAGGTGTGCCAAGCTTGTAGCATCAAACTCAAAAAGACTTGAGGCTGTAATTGGCGCCAAAGGTGCTTCAACAAAATATTGAGCAAAGGCTGTGAATACTTATGTATTGTACATGGGATTTTTTAAAATAAATTTGCAAAGATTTCAAACAAACTTCTTTGTTATTGTCATTATGGGATATTTTGTAGAATTTTGAGGAAAGTAATTTATTTAATCAATTTTGGAATTAGGCTGTAACATAACAAAATGTGGAAAAAGTGAAGCGCTGTAAATACTTTCTGGATGCACTGTACGCATTGAAGTATGAATTAAGTGAGATCTCCTTCTATGCATAATCTAGGCTCAGTAAAGCAAGCGATGTTTAAGACCATCAAGATTAGTATGTAAGCAAGGAATTTAGCATTTCTAGAGGTCAGCAATAGCAGCCTAAGTGCTTTCTCAGTATTGGTTTTAAACTGATAAGGAACTACAGATTGTAATTATTACATTTTCACTGCACTTCCTAAATGTAAAAGCTGCACAGATATCTCTCACTTTACACAACTGTAAAAGGAATTTGTCAGGTTAGAAATATGAATGCTGCCATTTCTGACTGTTTTTAAAGGTGTAAGAACTAGAGCTGTCATCTTTATTCTTCCCTCATGATGACCTGCTGCTGATCTGGAACAACCCTGTGTCTAGCAGGTGTCAGAACATCCAATAGGCAAATGCTTGTTCTGGGTCATTGGCTCAATATGTCACAAAGAATTAGCAGGTCAGGCATGGAGGAAGCACCTTTAAACATAAGCCTATAATGGCAGCATCCTTATATTTATTCTGATAGAAAACCTTTTAACACAAAACTGAAGTTTGACTTTAATCCGTTAAATATTGTCCATGTGCATCAAAACAAAAGACGCCCAAAGTCTTATAGCTTGTTTGGTTTAGAAAGCAGCCACAGCTTGAGTAGCAGTGCAAGCAATGGCCTCTCTGTTTAATACCATATTTAAAGGATAACTCCATATTCGTGGGGGAAAAAAATAGCAAATAAAGAAAAAATATTATAGCATATACAATTGCAACACAAGCCATATTGAAATCGAATGTTATTAAATATTATATTTCTTTTTCAATCTGCAGCTCTGTAATTTTCTGAAAATGCAATGCAATATGGCTACTCGGAGTTGTTCTGTACACAGAATGTGTACTGACCACACCCCAGAAACATAATTTCCTGCTTGTGTGATTGGCTCACCAATTTCCCAGAAGTCTGCACTAAGATAGAAGTCAGACTTCAGACATCCCCTGCAACATAAATTTCATTTTTGGTGAGATACTCCCAATAGGATGCAGGGCAAGCAGATTTTCTCATTAGTACTCAGCAGGTGCCACAGCTGATTGTTAAATATGAAACAAGTCTCATTAGAATGATTTTCCCACATGGGCACAGAGAAACACAGAGGGATTTCTTCAGAATAACAAAAGGTAGGAATCTGCAACAAAGGTTGTTATATTCCTTGCAATGTACATAGAGCACCTAGATGGGAATGTTTTTTTTCTCAACAAAAATGGAGTTACGCTTTATAATTTCCATGCATTTTGCACAACACTGGTGAGAATCACTGGGAATATTATAAATATCACAGATCTGGAGAATATTGCATCACTCATGATGATGTTATTTCCTATGCACAAAACTTATTGCATTCTGTGTACTGAATTCTAAAACTCTACATAGATTTGTAGAGATCTTACTTACAGTTTAGACAAGCTTAGGATAAGGAAGATTTCCACTACGGGGGGTAAATAGGGTCAACATTTATGTTTTTGGAACCAGGTAATAGCAAATTCAGTTATTTATATAGAGAAACAAAAACATTATATGACATTCACTTATATTTCAGAACTGTTAAATTTGGAAAGCTTACATGGTAATTTGTTGCATATCCTATTGTGCAATAAATATGACAGACACCAAATAGATATTTTTCTGCTAGCAGTGATTTAAAAAAAAATATTTAGGAACAATATACATTATTTAACGTGTTTCATGCCTATCTTTACATTAACATTTGCCAAAAGAATTGCTCAATTGCCCATGTATGGAAATGGGTTCTTAGGCAAAATAAATAATTTGTTCAGATTAAGTATTGGGTAGTTGTGTTAATAATCACCCAAGAGGGATCCAGGATTTGTTGGGATTCTCTAATCTCTCTTAAAGCATACCATGTTACCAGAGCAACAAGGAATCTGTAAATTGCTACAAATTTCAGACTCCTGCTGTTAAACCCAACAGCAACAGAATTGTAATTCACACCCTATTGTGCACCACAAATACCTAAAGCCTGCATGTTACTGATAACTGATAGATGTGACCAAGATGTTGTATTAACTGTGTCAGTCATGGAGTACGCTAACAATACACTGATGTTACAATAATGACCCGGTTGCAGATTTTTGTAAGAAGCACTTTGTTTTGTTTATTATCATGGAGATTATAAATTCAATGGGAAGCATTTTACTTTATTAGAGCTAACCATGGCATCATATCCATGAGGCACCAATTGTTAGAGCATTGGTATATTGCTTTTCCATAGCTACTGTTTTAAATACAAAATTCTCCCTCCATTCACTGTTAACAGATTGGTTTACATAACTACACTTTCTTGAATGTATTGTCACATACTTTTTTTTTTTTTTTAACTGACAGTTTAATTATTACCTGCTAACTAAATTTGAAGGCCACAGTCATTCAAAATTGTTTTAGTTGGCCTTACTGGATTGAATCCCCTTCCCACATTATCTTCATTTTCAAGAATTTTTTTATTATACAGGATTTATATACTGCCAACAGTTTGTGCTGCGCTTTAATTAGCCGCAGCAGTATGTACATACCTTCCAACTTTAAAACATTAGAAATAGGGACACTTTTTTTTGCCAAAATCAAAAATTGGGTGTTGGTAAATTTTACTAATTGTTGGACGTGACCTAAAGGGGCCTAGGCAAAACAGAGCCTGAGCTTACTTGCAGTATACCCTGTACATGTATACAATGATTAAACCGACAAAATATTGCACTAATACACATAAACTTTAGCACAATAGATCATTTTTAACTACTTCAAAACCGGACACTTTCACCCCCTTCCTGCCGAGGCCAATTTTAAGATTTCAGTGCTGTCACACTTTGATTGGCAATTACTCAATCATGCAACACTCTACCCAAATGAAATTTGTTTTTTTTAAGACACATGCAGCTCTCTTTTGGTGGTATTTAAATAGTGCTGTGTTTTTGTTTTGTTTTTTGCTATATAAGGGAAAAAATATCAGAGTTTGAAAAAACTAATTTTTCTTAGCTCCTGTTATAACAATATTTCATAAATTTAGGCCAGAATATATTCTGCTACATGTATTTGTTAAAAATAATTCAAATCAAGGTATATTATTTAAAGTGTGAAAGGTCTAGGTAGATACAGTGGGTACGGAAAGTATTCAGACCCCCTTAAATTTTTCACTCTTTGTTATATTGCAGCCATTTGCTAAAATCATTTAAGTTCATTCTTCTTCCTCATGAATGTAAACATAGCACCCCATACTGACAGAAAAACACAGAATTGTTGACATTGTTGCAGATTTATTAAAAAAGAAAAACTGAAATATCACATGGTCCTAAGTATTCAGACCCTTTGCTGTGACACTCATATATTTAACTCAGGTGCTTTCCGTTTCTTCTGATCATCCTTGAGATGGTTCTACACCTTCATTTGAGTCCAGCTGTGTTTGATTATACTGATTGGACTTGATTAGGAAAGTCACACACCTGTCTATATAAGACCTTCCAGATCACAATGCATGTAAGAGCAAATGAGAATCATGAGGTCAAAGGAACTGCCTGAAGAGCTCAGAGATAGAATTGTGGCAAGGCACAGATCTGGCTAAGGTTACAAAAAAGATTTCTGCTGCACTTAAGGTTCCTAAGAGCACAGTGGCCTCCATAATCCTCAAATGGAAGAAGTTTGGGACGACCAGAACCCTTCCTAGAGCTGGCCGTCCGGCCAAACTGAGCTATCGGGGGAGAAGAGCCTTGGTGAGAGAGGTAAAGAAGAACCCAAAGATCACTGTGGCTGAGCTCCAGAGATGCAGTCAGGAGATGGGAGAAAGTTGTAGAAAGTCAACCATCACTGCAGCCCTCCACCAGTCGGGGGTTTATAGCAGAGTGGCCCGACGGAAGCCTCTCCTCAGTGTAAGACACATGAAAGCCCACATGGAGTTTGCTAAAAAAACACCTGAAGGACTCCAAGATGGTGAGAAATAAGATTCTCTGGTCTGATGAGACCAAAATAGAACTTTTTGGCCTTAATTCTAAGTGGTATGTGTGGAGAAAACCAGGCACTGCTCATCACCTGTCCAATACAGTCCCAACAGTGAAGCATGGTGGTGGCAGCATCATGCTGTGGGGGTGTTTTTCAGCTGCAGGGACAGGACGACTGGTTGCAATCGAGGGAAAGATGAATGCGGCCAAGTACAGGGATATCCTGGACAAAAACCTTCTCCAGAGTGCTCTGGACCTCAGACTGGGCCGAAGGTTTACCTTCCAACAAGACAATGACCCTAAGCACACAGCTAAAATAACGAAGGAGTGGCTTCACAACAACTCCGTGACTGTTCTTGAATGGCCCAGCCAGAGCCCTGACTTAAACCCAATTGAGCATCTCTGGAGAGACCTAAAAATGGCTGTCCACCAACGTTTACCATCCAACCTGACAGAACTGGAGAGGATCTGCAAGGAGGAATGGCAGAGGATCCCCAAATCCAGGTGTGAAAGACTTGTTGCATCTTTCCCAAAAAGACTCCTGGCTGTATTAGATCAAAAGGGGGCTTCTACTAAATACTGAGCAAAGGGTCTGAATACTTAGGACCATGTGATATTTCAGTTTTTCTTTTTTAATAAATCTGCAACAATGTCAACAATTCTGTGTTTTTCTGTCAGTATGGGGTGCTATGTGTACATTCATGAGGAAGAAGAATGAACTTAAATGATTTTAGCAAATGGCTGCAATATAACAAAGAGTGAAAAATTTAAGGGGGTTTGAATACTTTCCGTACCCACTGTATATGCATAAATGGCGCCCCTTATGTTCAGTTACTGCCATCAATTTTGTGGTGTACCTCAAAAATATATATGATCTGTGTGTTGAGGTACGAACCTGAATCCAAAATATTTGTGAATATGTGAATATTCTATGTAAATATTCAAATACAATCATACAGGGACTTCCTGATGATGCTTTGTTGAAATGCATTGAGGTCTTAGCAGTGGTGGAACTGCATTGGCATATGTTTTAATTAGGAATGTTTAAATAAATGTATTGAACAATTATCTTGCTATTGTTTTTCATTCTGGGACTTCTCCCACTGGTGATATTGAATGTAAGAGTAAAGAAGGTGGATGCCAAGTATACACCATCCATATATGGGATTGTAACTACTTAAGCTGTGAGGGTCCTGTTGGCTCAGAGACATCTGGTGACTGCCCCCCCCTTATATTAGGTGGTGGAGCACATTAGCAGAATGGAACACTATAAAGTATGAAGAGCATGCATCACTATTTTGCACATGGTGAAGTAAAGTTGGTGAAATAGAAGATTGCTTCTTGTTTAGAAATTTACCATTACAGGACCTTCACTTTTCAAGTTTTGTTGCCTGGTATTTGTTTGTTGCTTTTAATGATTGTATTGGAATATTCATATATTCACAAATATTTTTAATTCAAGCAAAGGTTATAGTCTATGACATTACCAAAGACTAGGTTTCCTTCATTCTGTTGTTTTGCCAGGCTCTAACTGAAGCTGTCTTCAGCTGTTCTTTGTTTGTGGGTCTTTCTGCCTTTAGTTTTGCCTACAGCAAGTCAAATGCATGCTCAATTGGGTTGATTGGCTCGGCCATTGCAGAATATTCCACTTCTTTTTCTTCAAAAGCTCCTGGGTTGCTTTTGCAGTGTGTTTTGGATCATTGTCCATCTGTACTGTGAAGCACCATCCAATCGACTTTGCTGAATTTGGCTGAATCTGGACTGACAGTATATCTCTAAACACTGCAGAATTATTCCGGCTGCTTCTGTCTTCTGTCACATCATCAATAAACACCAATAACCCAGTGCCAGTGGAAGCCATGCATGCCTATGCCATCACACTGCCTTCACCATGTTTTACAGATGACATGTGTGCTTTGGATCATGAGCTGTTCCAAGCCTTCTCCACAATTTTTTCTTTCTTTCATTCTGGTACAGAATAATCTTAGTTTCATCTGTCCAAAGAATGCTTTTCCAGAACTGGTCTGGCCTTTTTAGTCCAATCTGGCTTTTCTATTCTTCAGGCTTATGAATGGTTTACAATTAGTGGTGAACCCTCTGTATTTGCTCTCCTGAAGTCTTCTCTTGATTGTAGACTTTGACAATGATACACCCACCTCCTGGAGAGTTTATTTCAGTTGTCTGGTTGTTGTAAATGGGTTTTTCTTTACCAGTGATCATCCACCACTGTTGTCTTCCGTGGATGTCCAGGCCAGTGGCGGACTACCAGGGTTACAGAAGTCGCACGTGCGACTGGCCCCTAGAATTCCAGCACTGTGGAGGGGGGGCCCAAGCAGTGTTTCAAACCTCCCACCAATAACAGCCTGATTGCTCCCATCTGTAGGACAGAAGAATCAGCCTGTATATGAAGAGCCCGGTGGCTGCACTTGAGCCTTGAGTATGTGCGAGCACACTCCCCCCTTCCCTCAGGGATGGGAGAGAAGAGAGCAATACAACCTCCTCCTCCTCCCAACCCCCGTTTCTCCTGTCTCTGCCTGGCCCGTCCACTCTCCTATGCCCAGCATGCAGCTGTGCCTGAGAGAAGGAGGATGGGTGGGTGGGAAATATGAAAAACAGCCTGCTCCACATTCTCAGCTGTGTCAACGATGAGCCCCCAACTACCAGCCAGCCTCCCAGGTGAGTAATCTCTGCTCTGTGATCACTGAAGTGAACTGTCCCTGTCTCCCTCCCTTCTCTCCCCTATCTGTCTCCCTCCCCCCTCTCAGGTCCTCCGGGAGCTTCTCAAACTTCACTTTTTAGCACTTAGCCAGCCAACATAATATGATTATAAATGTATTTATAAATAATATAATTGATCGCTTTTTTAAAAAATTTAACCATCAGCCCCCTTTAACACCAGCGAACCAATCAGCTCTGCCTGTCAGGTTTTTAGGCAGACCCGACTGTACCATCCATTGTTCTTTATGCAGCAGCAGATGTCAGTGGACATGTGTCCGCTGGCACCCACCAGTATCCAATCTGATCCAATCTGCTAAAAACAGACGGATGGGAATCCATTCCTCATCCATCCAGCGGATTAGATGACAGACAGATGGAAACGGACAGGCAGTCCATTTCCATCTGACTGCCCCACAGAGAATAGCGGGCTGTTTCCATGTCCACTCTGCATAGTGGAGTGGACATGGACCTGTCATCCACCTGCTCAGTGGGGATCATTGAAAGGATCCCCGCTGAGCAGACCGGATCCGCTGCATAGGGTCTGCCCAATCTGAAAGTGGCCTTAGATTGAACAAAAAAAAAAGATCAAATTCCCCCATCTACACATTTCAGGTGGATGGGGGAATATTCCCACTGTGGACCATTGGCAGAAATACAAGGATCAGAAAGGTCGCATATGCGACCCAGTCCTGGTGTTCCACTATCATTGGGGTTCCCAGCCTCTTCTTGCTGTCCTGTTCCTGCTATTGAGCAGCGCTGGTCCCTGTCTCCACGGCTGCAGCGGCAGCAGATTAGGATCAAGTGCTGGTTACTTTATGGGGCTGATGAGCAGGAGGGCCAGCATATATGGCTGCTTAACATATGGTTGATATATATATGTGATTGTACTCTTGATGCTAATAAATACTGTGTTTAGTAGATCCAACTGGGAGAATCACCTGGATCACATCCCGATTGTCATGTTAACAGAGAAGGCTTTGCAACATTATCACTGCTAGGTGACAAGCGGGGGGCTCAGCTGTCTACAACCAATAGTGCAAGCTCTCCCTCGCATACACCTATCAGCCCCATAACCAGCACTGGGTCCTAATAGACTGCCACCACTAGCGTAGAGACAGAGAAGCCAGACCAGCGCTGTCAATAGCAGGGGCAAGACAGCAAGGAGCCTGGGGATCCGGCAGTGGTGGAACATCAGGTCCCAGTCACAAGTGCAACCTTTTGCAACCCTGGTAGTTCTGCCACTGCATTGGACCCATACCTGGAATTCCCTGGTGTGCTGGCGACATATCGCTTGCTTTCTACCACTGTGGGGGGGGGGGGGCAAGACAGTAGGAAAGGGGCCCACAGCAGAACAGATCAGTGGGGATGGTCGCAGGACTGATGGGGAGGGCGTCTTGGGGGGCCCTTCAAGGTTTCTGGCACCAGGGCCCTGAAGGTTCTAGTTACACCCCTGGTCCAGGCCTTTTTATGTTGCTGAGCTCACCAGTGCATTATTTTTTCCTCAGAATGTACCAATATGTTGATTTTGCCACTCCTAATGCTGCTGCTATCTCTCTGATGTATTTGTTTTGTTTTTGAAGCCTTACAATGGCCTGTTTCACTTGCATGAAGTGGTCCTCAACTCCGGTCCTCGGGGCCCACTAACAGGCCAGATTTTAAGTATTACCTTGGGGGAGATGCAGACTAGAATCCTGCAATTACTGAGCAGCAAATGAGATCATCTGTGATGTAATTTAGTTATCTTGCAAGCCTGGCCTGTTAGTGGGCCCTGAGAACCGGAGTTAAGGACCACAACTTGCATGGACAGCTCCTTTTGAACACATGATGTAGGTTCACAGCAATAAATTTGAAATGCAAATTGTTAATTGATGAAGAAATAACGAAGGAGTATCCCACACCTGGCCATGAAACAGCTTTTGACGTAATTGTTTATTCACTTTTGGTCCCTTGAGTGCCGGTTCACACTTATGCGCTTGTACTGCGAATGCTATGCGTTCTAAATAGTCTCCAATCGCATGCATTTACAAAATTCATTGAATTCGTGACACTCGTTCACATCTATGCGTTGCGATCCAGATGCGAATGTGATGCGATGATAAAAAGGGTCTTGTGCGAGTTTACAGAGTTGCGTTGCGAATTTAGTCTCCATAGACATCAATGTAAATCGGTCTGGACTCGCATTATCAGTTCAGATATGTGCGAATTCTTATGTGCGAATTTTTATTTTTTGTTTGATTTTCCCCTCAGCTCCACCCCTCCTGAGCTTAATTAACATAATCAACGCAATAAAATTTTCATTACAATCGCGCTGGTACTATTGAAAAACACAAGGGAAACTCGCACTGCAAATTCGCATTGCAAGCGCAAGCGCATAAGTGTGAACCGGCACTGAAAATGGAAGGATGGCAATCCTTAAGAGCTGTAATTCCTAAACCCTTCCTCCTGTTTGGATGTACATACCCTCAATTTAAACCTGAGAGTGTGCACTTTCAGCCCATATCCATTATATACCTATAGTTTGAATATGTTATGGTAAATACCTGAAAAAAAAAACTAAAATTTTGCCTGTGTCCAAATATATATGGACCTAACTGTATGTACTGTGTGTGTGTATATATATATATATATATATATATATATATATATATATATATATATAATATGTATGTACTGTGTTTGTGTATGTATATATATATATATATATACAGTCACAAACAAACGAATAATCTTGCCACCTCAGTGTGTGATAATCAAAAGAACAGGTGCTCAAAAAAACCACCGCCGGTATTCACTAGCAGCTCACCTCCAGCTTTGACTCCTTTTGTACCAGGGAGTCAAAGTGCGCTGTTCCCCTTTTGGGGATAATCGAGCTCAGTGTGGATGGATGGATGTCCCTTGATCTATCAGGATCCCACTTTTTCTTTATTCAGGTGCTTATAATAATCGGCCATATAAAACAAAAGCAAAGTATCTAGTGCTCTCTGTAAAAACAAATTTATTATACCACACAATATAATATGCTCACTCAAATTTAGCAGCACTATGAGCTGTGCCAGCTGTGAACAGCATGAAGTATAATCCTCCGGCTCAAGGTCCTTGTGACTGCAACTCTGTTTTTCCAGGGACCTGCTGGTTGACACCTACAAGGGGCTCTTGATCATGCATATCCATCCGGCAATATCTATCTCTTATCTAGCTATGATGTGCAATGTATTTGTTGAACTTTGTAAGTATAATGTAGCCTATTTAATGTTTTGACTGTGACATTATTACATTTTTATGATACATTTATCTTTTTTACCGAATTTAGTCATAATTATGTTGCCAATAGCACGTATTTGTGTTCTAGAAAATAACAGTACCCACTGCTGTGCCTCTGAAGAAGGACTCCACAGTATTAATTTGAAACATGTTAGGTGTTCACGCATAATGTATGGCAGCCAGCCTGACGATTCACTACAGGTGGCCGCACATTAACCATACTTTTGTGATGTAACTGGTAACAGTTTTTACTTGTATGTTTTCTCTAGACGGATGTAATGTTTGTATGCTTTTTCTATATACAGTATTTTTATAATCTAATAATAAAAAATAACTTTTTACTATGTTGATCTGTCTTTAAAGTCCATAAGGGGTTTTGATGCAGTTTTCTGCACACAATTTTTGCTCTTTCAATAATATATTGAACATGACAGACCCTCCTCTGGACACACGTACCAAGTTACCTCATACAAGATAGTTTCTAACTCAAAACCAAGTTAACTATATGGACCCCATATGTATTTGTACATGTTGATCACCTCCCCGCTTAATTGCATCTTCTCAAGAGAGAATAAATTCAGTTTCTCTAATCTACCCTCATAGCTGAGCTCCTCCGTGCCTCTTATCAGTTTGGTTGCTCTTCTCTGCACTTTCTCCAGTTCCCCCAATATCCTTTTTTGAAAACTGGTGCCCAAAACTGAACTGCATATTTCAGATGAGGTCTTACTAATGATTTGTACAGGGACAAAATTATATCTATCTCTCTGGAGTCCATACCAGGTGGGGATCAGATCAATGTGTTACCTGTCCGTCTCCGGAGAATAGAGACAACCCCGGGGGGAGAGAGAGTGGAGATCTGTGTACGGGGAGAGGAGGAGGATGGGGGGGAAACAGCATCACTGACACCCATGGCACACAGACTGCTCTGCCTGGCTGTGATACGGTTCCTGACCCTGGATTTGGAGGAAGCTGATAAGGTGTCCTGGCTAGCAGAACCATTGAAAGTGGCTGGAGATCCGGGGGCAAGGGCTCATGCAGCTGATGCATAAAGGCTCATATTGATGTGAGATGTGGTGAGTGTCCATTGCTAAGGGGAGCGCGGAAGGTGTGGTGAAGGCTATTGAGCATCTGTTGAGGAACACTGGTGACCTTTTAGCCTGGAAGATTGAGTTTCCACACTTTCTCCGTTAACACACTGGACATTCTGAATATAATATATGCCCCTAGTAAATATGATGCATGCATAACTTTACATTTATCACAATTAAACCTCATTTTCCACATAGTCGCCCAATTAAACAGTGCATTGACGTCAGCTTGTAAGTTGCAGACATCCTGTAAGGAAGTTATTCCACTGCATAGTTTGGTGTCATCTGCAAAGACTGAAATGGTACTTTTAATCCCTGACCCTATATCATTTATAAAGGTATATTAACCACTTGCCGAGTGCCGCACGACTATATACGGCGGCAGTCAGCCTCTCCTGGGCAAAGTGACGTACCGGTACGTCACTTGCCCATGAGCCCTGACATCCCAATGCGTGTGACCAGCGGCTCCAATGTCCGCCGGCCACTCGCAATCTCCCGCAGGAGAGGGAGAAAGACAGACAGCTTATGTAAACACAGCCGTCTGTCATTCTCCCTTAGATCATCACTGAGGCTATACGATCCTGCTATGTAGGATCGTATGTCTCTGTGATGATCTAACAAGCCACGCCCGCTGACAATTAGAATCATGCCCCTAGGGACACACTTAACCCCTTGATCACCAATAAAGTTAATCCCTTCCCTGCCAGTGTCATTTTTACAGTAACAGTGCATATTTATAGCGCTGATTACTGTAGTAATGTCACTGGTACCCCCGAAAGTGTCAAAAATGTCAGTCAAGGGTCCGATCTGTCCGCCGCAATGTCGCAGTCCCGCAAAAAAATCGCAGATCGCCGCCATTTCTAGTTAAAAAAAAAACAATAATGACATAAATTTTTCCCGTAGTTAGTAAACGCAATAACTTTTGTGCAAACCAAAATCAAAATACGCTTATTGCAATTTTTTTTTACCAAAAATATGTAGCAGAAAACAAATTGGCCTAAAATATTAAAAAATTTAGATTTTTACATTTTTTTTTGAGAATTTCATATAAAAAAAATTGAAAAATATTGTTATTTTTTTCAAAATTGTCGCTCATTTTTTGTTTATAGCGCAAAAAGTAAAAATCGCACAGGTGATCAAATACCACCAAAAGAAAGCTCTGTTTGTGGGAAAAAAAGGACATCAATTTAATTTGGGTACATTGTCGCACGACCACGCAATTGTCCATTACAGTCACGCAGTGCCTAATCGCAAAATAGGGCCTGGTCTTTGAGCAGCCAAATCCTCCGGGGCTTAAGTAGTTAAAAAGTAAGGGTCCCAACACTGATCCTTGGGATACACCACTGATAACCTTAGACCATTCAGCATAAGAATCATTAACCACTACTCTCTGAATTATGTCCCTTTACCTTACACATTAGTTGTGTGTGGGGAACTGTGTGAAATTATTTTGCAAAATCCAAGTATAATACGTCCACAGCCACTCCACTGTCCAAGGTTTTACTTACCTGTTCATAAAAAGAATATCAGGTTTGTTTGACAACTTCTGTCTCTCAAGCTGTAATGAGAGCTAGTTGAAAATCCCAGAATAGTCCTCTCAGAACTTGGGATGATTGGTCTTTCTATTTTTTTACACATTTTATTGACTCTACTGGGGAAGTGGCACAGCAACATTTGGCATTTTAATATTCTGTAACAGTGACGATGGAAATTCTGGTGGGGAATATCTTGCAACTGGAGTCTCTGAGAGATTGCAAGTCTGTAAATACTGTATATTTGCAAGGAACCACAGAATGTAACTTAAAGTGGTTCTAAAGTCAAAAGTTTTTTTATCCTAATGCATTTCTAAGAATTAAGATAAAAAATCTTCTGTGCACAGTTCCCCCCTCAGCCCCCTTAATACTTACCTGAGCCCCATCTCAATCAAGCGATATTGCAGGAGACCCTTGGCTGTCTGGGACTCTCCCTTCTCATTGGCTGAGACAGCAGCAGGTGCCATCGGCTCTCACTGCTTTCAATCAAAGCCAGTGAGCCAATGAGGAAAGAGAGGGGACAAGGTCGAGCCGCAGCTCTGTGTCTGAATGGACACAAAAAGCAGTGGCTCAGCTCAGGTGCCCCCATAGCAGGCTGCTTGCTGTGGTGCCGGGGGGTAGGGGTCAGAAGGGACTCGAGAAGAGGTGGATCTGGGTTGTTCTGTGCAAAACCACTGCACAGAGCAGGTAAGTATGACATGTTTGTTATTTCTAAGTAAAAAAAAAAAACAAGACTTTAATATTATTTTAAATAGCAGCTTTGAGTGGAGTTGCCTTTTAAATACTACATGTTTAACCTTTACTAACTAAATGTTAATTTACATGATAGGGTATGATCTTTCCCTTTTGTGACACAGTGAATTTACAGCAAACAGGCTAGTTAATTTTTGAGCTGCTATGAGCACAGCAGCAGTCATGTTCTTTAGGACTAGTTTTAATCAACAGTCCTAAATAATCTTAATATAGCCTAATATAGCCTAATTTAAAAAATAGAAAAAAATGCCTAATTTACAAAAAAAAAAAATACATAGTGCCAGAAAATATGCCAAATTTGAGTAACATCTGAGTTTGTTTAATTCAGGCAACTCATCACTGTTCATAAAATAGTTAAAAATATGATATGGGAAGTAATATTTAGCAGAACAGCATATGGGTTACTATATAATTTTTCCTCTGGTTAGCTTTATTTAAGACTTTTCCAAACATTGCCCACCTCTCAGAATACTATCACTGACTGTACACAGTAAATTTTCATAGCACCTTGCCTGAATAAACACACCTACAAATCAATATAGACCTATTCATCTCATACAAAAAGTGTCAGTCTATGCTCTCAGAACCTGTACACTTCAGTGATTATCTCTGCTGGAGACAAATCTTGTTGACAGTTAATGTGAAAAATCTTTACTAATATAAAACACCTACACTTTTGTAGAATGTTGTGCGTGATTTATTACCAATCCACCATAAGGAAAGATACAGTGTTTCTGAAGCCCTATATCTTTCAGGGGTACATAAAATTTATCTTGGCTTTCATGACAAGTGTTCTAAACAGCACTCAAAGCAGACAGCAATGCTGATAGGTCTCTTTATTTAAAGTAACTATACAGTTCTAGATACTCGCCAAGGAGCAAAGCTGAAAAGTTTCACCCTTGAAGGCCATGACACCCATGCAGTTTTAATAAGCTTCTAATTAAATAGTAATGTGTACAGTAAGGTATTGTCCAATTAGCAAAGTTGTCTGTCCAAAAATATGGGCATAAATGAGTCCTTTTAAGACTAGAGAGTTCCCCTTGCATCGAGTAGTACTCTGTATGTGTGCCATAGAAAATTCAGCAGTGAGAAAGGGTTTGTGCATCCTTTGGGACTTTTTTACATGAATGTTTGCTGAAATATGATTTGTTCTTTATTAACCTTCCTAGCGGTATTCCCGAGCGTGACTCGGGGTTAGATTTTAGAGGCAAAAGCGGTAACCCCGAGCCACACTCGGGGTAGCGCTAGGAAGATCGCTGGATCCTGGTAGAGGTTTTATTTACCTTTTCACCGGGATCCAGCGAAGAATGCGGGCGGTATGCGGCGGCGGAGCTTCCTCCCGATCGTCTGCGAGCCCCGGATTCCGTCTCCGGCGACGTGACGTCCCCCGGGGGGTGGAACCGGCGGCAAATTCGAATGTAAAACACACCAAACACACTGATACCATTCAAAATAAAAAAAAAATCACATTACATTGCCCCCCAGTGCCCTTTCCTGCAGTTTTACTGTACTTTTTATGTAAATATATGTATATATATATATATATATATATATATATATACAGTATACATATATATATATATATATATATATATATATATATATATATATATATATACATATATATATATATATATATACAGTATATATATATATATATATATATATATATATATATATATATATATATATATATATATACATTATATATATATATATATATATATACGTATATATACATATATACGTATATATATATATATACATAATTCTTGTGAATGAGCAGCCCAAACCAACTGTATACATTATTTATATATATATATATATATATATATATATATATATATAATAAATGTATACAGTTGGTTTGGGCTGCTCATTCACAAGAATTACATGCAAAATAATGGTACCGCTTTCAGCACCTAAAATCCAAAAGAATCATACCGCCAGGGAGGTTAATATCATAATCAAGTCATAATAAACAACACAACAATTTTATATTACAATGGCTTTATTGAACAAATTGTTAAAAAATAAATTAATTCATAAATCTAGGTCGCCTAGAGCAGTGCTCCTCAACCCTGGCCTACAGGGCCCACTAACAGGCCAGATTTTCAAGATAACTGAAATACATCCCAGGTGATATCATTTGCTGCTCAGTGATTGCAGTACTCTAGTCTGCATCTCCTCAAGGTAATACCTAAAATCTGGCCTGTTAGTGGGCCCTGTAGGCCAGGGTTGAGGACCACTGGCCTAGAGGACTTTAGAAGAAGTGTTTTTGAAGCTCATAACTGGAAAGGTTCACAAAAAAATGTTCAAAAATATAAACTTCCCCAATTAAAGGATAACAGGAAATCCTAGCATGAAATCTAAGGGTTTATCATAAGTCTGTCCTGAGGATCACATTCAGAAAGAGCCTTCTTAATGAGATGGAGGGTATCAGGGAGAAAGTGTTTTTTCTCAAAAAGAATATGCTGCCCATCTTAAGGTTCCTAAAGACCATTTTTTTCTCCCAAAGCACTTCTAGGGCATTTTTCTTTTTTTTTGTCTGATAGATAAAAGTAATACTTTTGGCACAGGAAAGTGTCATGCACACTGGGCATAAAACATGCTGCTTATACTGGCTTTTGGCATGTTTTCATGCAGCCCATAGAAGGAACTCTATGTTAGCCTATAGGGTTGATTTACCAAAACAGGATAGTGCAAAATCTGGTGCAGCGCTGAAAAAAAAAAACAATCAGCTTCCAGGTTTTTGGCAAAGCTTAATTGAACAAGCTGAAGTTAGGGGCTGATTGGCTACCATGCACAGCTGCAGCACATTTTGCACTCTCCAGTTTTAGTCAATCAACTCCTATGTGTCCATGCACATTTGGGTGTTTACCGACATATTTGCAGATGAGCGGCTGAAAAAAAAAAAAAAAAAAAAAAACAGGCTGAAAAAAATAGTAGCTTTCGAACAGAAAAAATGCTTGGCACACCTAAATGCGGTGTTTAGGCACATCAAGCATTTTTAAGTGTACATTTTTCTAGTGTTTTGGGGAAAAACATTTATGAAAATGCTCAAAAACACATCTAACCGCATGTACAATATTATTGCTCCATAGGAGGATTTTTTATGCTGTTTTTTTTGCCAGCAGTTCAGGCATTTTCTCTGCTGCCTAGTGTGCATGGGCCCTAATAAGTGTTATGTTTTGGGTACTGTAATTTGCTAAAACCTCAACCAACTGTGAAACATAATAAAGGGGTTTAACCACTTGTGGACTAGCCCCCTGTGATTTTACTGCAGCAGTTTGGCTCTATTGCACGAAACAATGCAGCTGCACGTTGTTTCATTCAATAGCCACTAGATAGCGTGATCACACTGCCAGAGGCACGAGTGCACTGTGATTGGCTAGAGTGGATGTCAATCAACATGTCTGGTGGACCCGATGTCTGCTTGCCACTCGTGATCATCCCAGGGAGAGGCAGATCGCTGTTCTGCAAGGGGACAAGATGGAGATTTTGTGTCTGTCTTCCCCCAATTAGTGCAACCCCCCACAGTTGGTAAGCACCCTCTATGGGCACACTTAACCCTTTGATCGCTCCTAATGTTAACCCCTTCCCTGCCAGTGTCATTAGTGCAGTGACAGTGCATTTTTTTAGCATTGATCACTGTATTAGTGTTACTGGTCCCCAAAAAGTGTCAAAAGTGTCAGGTGTCTGATTTGTCTGCCACAATGTCGCAGTCCCGCTAAAAATTGCTGATCGCCGCCATTACTAGTAAAAATAAATAAATCCAAATTCCATAAAACTATAACTTTTGCGCAAACCAATCAATATACGATTATTGGGATTTTGTTTTACCAAAAATATGCAGCATAATACAAATTAGCCAAAATTGATGAAAAAAAAATAGATTTTTTAAAATTTTCCATTGGCTGTGTTTTATAGCAGAAAGTATAAAAATATTGTTTTTTGTTTTTCAAAATTGTCTCTTTTTTTGGTTTATAGCGCAAAAAATAAAAACCGCAGAGGTGATCAAATACCACCAAAAGAAAGCTCTATTTGTGGTAAAAAAAAAAAGACATAAATTGTATTTGGGTGTAGTGTTGCAAGACCGGGAAATGGCCAGTTATATTAACACAGTGCCGTTTCGCAAAAAATGGCTTGGTCATTAAGGGGGTAAAACCTTCCAGTCCAGAAGTGGTTAAACAGTACAGAGCTGCTTTGTCACCTGGTGCCCGAAATGGCTTGCAATCAATGAAGGACCAGAAGATTCCAACTTATATCAAGAAATTTTGTAGAAGAATATCAGGGAATTAGTTTGTGATGTAAACTCAAAAATGCTGTTTAAATCGACAATAAAATAACTCAAACATAAGAAATTCCCTGTGAGAATGACCATATCAGAGTCCTTACCTCAGTATCTTTAAAATGCTGTAATCTGCAGCTAGATTTTCAAGATTTACACTATAGAAATATCCATCAACTGAAAATGTTTTGCATGTAGAACAATACATTTCAACTGCTGGACAGAACTGACCAACAGATACAGAAAATGTTTGAATTGAGTTTCAACAAGAGGTTCCACCATATAATAAATAAGGGTTTTCACATAAGGCTTGTTAGTTCGGTAGAGATATAGGAATGTCAATTCTTCAATGTTCTTTTTCAAAAAAGGCTGTCTTTAGTTATCATTATGGTATCCACGATTAAAATGGTTCTAAAGGCAGAAGGTTTTTGTACCTTAATGCACTCTATATTCTATAAAAAAAAAAAACTTCTAGCCCAGCCCTGCCTAAATGCTTAACTGAGCCAAATTTTGATCCAGTGATGTGCACAAGAGCAGAGGATCTCTCGGCTCTCTCTCCTCATTGGATCTGACACAGGCAGTCAGGAGAGAGTGGGGGCAGAGCAGAGCTTCACTCTTTGTGTTCTCTGGACACACAGAGCAGGCTTGGGAGAAGGCATGCACGAGTGCCCCCGTAGCAAACGGCTTGCTATGGGGGCATTCGGCAGGAGGGAGTGGCCAGGAGTACTGCCTATGGACCCCAAAAGAAGAGGATCAGGGCTGCTCTGTGCAAAAGCATTGCACAGAGCAGGTAAGTATGACATGTTTGATATTAAAAGAAATAAAAAGTGAGCATTTAGAACCACTAAATCACATTTTTGGATCAATTCATTCAAAAACTGACACAATTGCAAACATATAGGAAAACTAGAAACATTCAGAAAATTTTAGCATATGAACATTTGCCACTTCAATTTAAAAACTTCTCACCTAATCGAAAATTAAAACAGATCTTCATCTCACTTCAGTTAAATTATGTTTATTTGTTTAAATACTGTTGTCTAACTATCCTAACCACTTCAATACAGCACCACAGCCAAAAGAAGACTACAGCGTGGCTCTATTGTTCTGGGAGGGCATCCATGGAGGATTCCCAGAACACGGCTCCCACACGCCCCCTGGGGCGCGCGTTAAGGCATGCTCTGTGATCGATATTTCCTTCGGACACAGCTGATCACAGATCGATATAAAGGGCCAATCAGAGTGGCACTCTACCATGTGATGAGCTATATCCAATCACAGCTCAACACACATAAGCAAACTTGTTATTGGCATTACTTTCCTCATACGCTATCACAGCATGAGGAAAGGAGAGCTGGTAGTCGGCAAGTGTGACAGGGGACATTTACACTGATAATCAGGGCACTGATCATTAGTGCCCTGATTATCAGTGCAGCCCCTACACTACCAATCAGTGCAGCCTATCAGTGCCGCCCATCAGTGCTGCCTATCAGTGTCCATCAGTGCATCCTATTAGTGCCCATCAGTGCCCCCTCAACAGTGCAGTCTATCAGTGCCCAGCAGTGCAGCCTCATCAGTGTGGCCTCATCAGTGCACTTCAGTACAGCCTCATCAGTGCAGCTTCTCCAGTGCCCATCAGTACAGCCTCACCAGTGCCCATCAGCACAACCTCATCAGTGCCCATCCAAGCAGTCTCCTCAGAGCATATAAGTGAAGAAGAAAAATTACTTATATGCAAAACTTTATAACAGAAACTAAGAACCCAGTGGCAATTAAATATCGCCAAAAGAAAGCTCTATTTGTGTGAAAAAAAGTACATTTCGTATGGGTACAGTGTTGCATGATGGCGCAGTTGTCTTTTGATGATTTGTAACAGCACTGCAAGCTGAAAATTGGCATGGGCAGGGAGGAGGTGAAAGTGCCCTGTATTGAAGTGGGTATAAAGGCCTGCAAGTGGGGCAGGTTTCATGACCAAGTGAAACTAACAAAAACCTTCACTATATGAAATACACTTCCTCCAATGTGGCAAATACTTTTATAAGAAGACAGCGGTGCAGCAACCCACGCAACTATGGCCACTAGAGTAAAATATAACCTTTATTAGGATTTTGGTAATACCATTATCAAGAACTGTGTGTGTTATTACTTATAGGGGGAAGCTATAAAAATTACAACAAAATACCTGAAAATAATGGTGGTAAATTAATATTGTTCTGGCTGACTGAAAAATAGACAAACTGCAGTACCACACCAAAGTATACTGCAGAGGGAGGTCCAGTTTAGAACATACAGGGGATTAGAAAATACCCTGTAAGAAAAAAGAAGGGTACCAAGCTAGAACCACCCTATTTTCACCTAATTCCCTGCAGACTGGAAACTACCACACTGGTTAATTGTGATGGGAGATTCCAGGGGAGTTGTATACAGCAATCTCAAAGGTAAACATCTATCATCCCTCCCTACTCTCCACATCCCCTCCATTATGCTACACAATGAAGACCACCAAAAATAACTAAAACTAGGAGTCCACAGCCTCCTGTCAAAAATAAACCATGTGTTCTGAAAATAAATTTAAAAAGTGCTCCCCCAAAAAAAGACCCAACATGTTTCGCTCAATAAATCAAGAGCTTCATCAGGGGTGCATGAACATAAATAAAGAAGCAACCTAATAAAGAATAAAAATGTAAAGTGCTAAGTCCACATGATGAAAATCATTCAGTCATTTTATATTTTTCACCATGTGGGCATAGCACTTTACATTTTTTTATTATTATATTTTTCTCTAGGTTATATTTGTGTGGGTTGAGGCACCCTCATCTTATTGGTGACCAAGTAGGTTCTGGTATCTATAGTGGGGAAAGTGAGTTTTGCTTGCAGGTGCTGGGGAATGGCTACTGCAAAGGATGGGTTTGCTTTAACATTCACATGAGACCAATTGGCTGGCAATTTTCTTAACTTTACAGTGATATATATATATATATATATATATATATATATATATATATATATATATATATATATATATATATGTGTGTGTGTGTGTGTATCACATACTGTACATGTATCTTTTAGTACTTCAGAGCAAAATATTGTTTCTTGTTTTATTTGTGACATCTCTGTTGTATCTGTGAGTTTTGGAATTATGTCTGTCTTTGTATCCTATAACAACTTTTATTGTTTTTTTGGAATTGTGTGTTTCTATATGTGCACTACTAATGCTGGTGCTAGAATTAGCTTGAGTTTGCTTTTAAAGCAAATCACCTACATGCAGAGGGGGGAGAGAAGTGGCGCAAACAGACAGTTGAGTGACTGCAAAAATATACTGTGGGCAGATGGTGGAATGTAATCCAATAGCTGGACACTTGGATGGCTGCAGGCTTGTAGAGGGTGAAGCGACCCTGTATGGTTTCAGGAGAGAGAGAGAGAGAGAGCCAAGCGCCGATCTGAGTGTAGCACAGCAGTAATTTTAATGACACACAATAAAATCGTTACTCACAAGAGGTCCATAAAAACAGGCATTGGTAAAATCCATGAGGGGAAGGTCTCTGGGGTCACATCCGAGGTGGAAGATCCAGTCAGGCGGTACCGCTGTGATGAGGGTGGACAGCCGATGGCCTCATGTCGGAGGCGGGAGACGTGCAGGTCCTCTGTGGTGGTGGAGCAGCGTGGGACCGCCGGTCGGATGGCTGTGACGTCACTTCCGGAGACAGCAGGGAATCAAACGGCGACGCGTTGCGGAGCTCCGCTCCTTCTTAAGGCCATGCAGGGGCCATTTTGGATGTGGTATTTATGCCCATAGTCCGGGACAAGAACTACAGTGGCTCAGGAGGGACAAAATTGGGGAAGGGCGAACCACCAATGGGATTGTTATCTACATAAAGAGTGGTGGAGGCTAGAGAAGGGAGGAGGGAGCTGTATGGGGAGGGGGAAGGGGGGGGGGAAGGGGGAGGGGGGGCAAGAGGGGGTGGAGGAATGGCGGGGGGGGGGGAAGGGAAAAAGAAGAAGGGGGAGGGAAGAATGTGCTGACTTGACTGGATGTTTTGGTATTGGGGCCAATAACAGTGTAACACTACAGGATGAATGTACATGGTATGGAGAGTAGTGTGCATGAAGGGACTAGATTATATTTTTGGACTGGAACGGTCCGTGCGGTGAGAGCGCACATGTGTGGATGTATACAGTAAGGACAATTGATATGAAAAAGAAGAAGTAATACATAAATAAATAAATAAATAATTAAATAAATAAATATGTGAAGGGTGTAGTCAGGGAATGTTTGGACTGGTGCAACATGATTGGATTGATTTTGTGACATGTATGAACCTACGCATGAGGGCAAGAATGGGGGGGGGAAGGAGAGGGGGGAAAAATTGTGTGCGTGCGTGAATGCGTATTACTGCACGCATGTTCGCAAGCATGTGTATATGCGGGCTGGCACATATACACAAACACACAACAGCACACTCACACACGCACACCCATGGGAAGTTGGTGTGCCAGTGTGTGGGCGGGTGTCGTGCGGGGCATATATGGAGTAAGGTCATACTATGAATCGAATGGTGGTAGCGAAACTATGTGGGCAAGATTAACTAATATATGGGTACTTACTTTGGTGTTGGCTTGATATGAAGAAGCATATGTTGGGAGGGTTCAAAAAGATCTCTGGAAGACGGAAGGAAGAACCTGGGCAGAAAATGATCATGTTAGAATACCACAAGAAATATTACTTAGGGAGATGGGCTACAGCAGCACATTGATTTCAATTTCTTCGTTCAGGCCCCCAGGCGAGAGCGTTTCAAGGGAGTAAATCCAGAAGGTTTCCCTCTGGCACAACCGCTTGAAACGCTCTGTCCTGGGCAAGGTATTAGGAATTGACTCAATTACCCACACCTTGAGTCCGGAGGGAGATTGGTTATGGAACTCTGCAAAGTGCCTGGGGACACTGTGTTTGTCCTTCCCTTTTTCGACCAGCCGACGATGCTTACCAAATCGTTTCCTAAGGGGTCTTATGGTGCGGCCTACATAGAATAGTCCACATGGGTAGGTTAGACAGTATATGACATAGTCTGTGGAACAGTTGTAGAATTGTTTAATTTGGTGTTTTTTGCCTTTCACAGTGAACTCTGTCTGTCCGTGTTGAACATGGGCGCAAGTGAGGCACAAGGGTTTGCGACACTGGAACATCCCTATGAGGGGGATGAGGCAGATGGTGGTGGTGGGTGGCTGATTTGAGTTTGCTCGGGGCAATGAGATTTTTGATGTTTGAGGATTTTCTGTATGAGACTTTGGGAACAGAAGGGATGGTGGATTTTAAATGGGGGTCCTCTGATAAGATGGACCAGTGTTTTCGTAAGATCTTTTCCATTTGTCTGTGTTTAGTATGGAACTGTGTTCATACATGTCACAAAATCAATCCAATCATGTTGCACCAGTCCAAACATTCCCTGACTACACCCTTCACATATTTATTTATTTAATTATTTATTTATTTATTTATTTATTACTTCTTCTTTTTCATATCAATTGTCCTTACTGTATACATCCACACATGTGCACTCTCACCGCACGGACCGTTCCAGTCCAAAAATATAATCTAGTCCCTTCATGCACACTACTCTCCATACCATGTACATTCATCCTGTAGTGTTACACTGTTATTGGCCCCAATACCAAAACATCCAGTCAAGTCAGCACATTCTTCCCTCCCCCTTCTTCTTTTTCCCTTCCCCCCCCCCCGCCATTCCTCCACCCCCTCTTGCCCCCCCTCCCCCCTTTCCCCCCCCCTTCCCCCTCCCCATACAGCTCCCTCCTCCCTTCTCTAGCCTCCACCACTCTTTATGTAGATAACAATCCCATTGCTGGTTCGCCCTTCCCCAATTTTGTCCCTCCTGAGCCACTGTAGTTCTTGTCCCGGACTATGGGCACAAATACCACATCCAAAATGGCCCCTGCACGGCCTGAAGAAGGAGCGGAGCTCCGCAACGCGTCGCCGTTTGATTCCCTGCTGTCTCCGGAAGTGACGTCACAGCCATCCGACCGGCGGTCCCACGCTGCTCCACCACCACAGAGGACCTGCACGTCTCCCGCCTCCGACATGAGGCCATCGGCTGTCCTCCCTCATCACAGCGGTACCGCCTGACTGGATCTTCCACCTCGGATGTGACCCCAGAGACCTTCCCCTCATGGATTTTACCAATGCCTGTTTTTATGGACCTCTTGTGAGTAACGATTTTATTGTGTGTCATTAAAATTACTGCTGTGCTACACTCAGATCGGCGCTTGGCTCTCTCTCTCTCTCTCTCTCTCTCTCTCCTGAAATCACCTACATGACCTGTTTGTTTTTTGGGTCTCATATTTTCTTTTCATTAAACATATCTGATGTTTTCACAATTCTGTGCTGTAACAGTATATCGCTAAGCGCACCAAATTTTAATGGATTGTTGCTGAAACCGATGAATCAGATTGCCTTTTTCATTATTATTAACAACAGGTAGAATAGCAGGATGTACACAAACACTTAAAAAAAAGTGTTTACTCCTAATTTGCTGAAATTGCAAACCCTTCTCATTTACCATATTGCAATCATTATCCCTCCTACTGAAAGTGATCTATCTGCTCTGGATTCCAACAGTGCAAATATATAATACACCATGCACTAACTGTGTGTTTTTAATTTCGACTTAGCAGATGGGTGTTTCATTTTTTTTTTTTTTCATTTCTTTGATACAAAAAAACTGTATTGTTTAAAAAAGTCTCAAAAAAAAATGTTTTATCTCATAAGATTTGGCAGTGCGCCAAAACTTTAGAATAACCCCTTTTTTATTAAACGTATCATACAAATGAATAAACATAACAAACTTTTAGTGAGTGAAATGTGCAGCATTATAGATTGGTCATCTACTGCATAAAATACAGTTCTGCATTCGTGCACCAATTTGAATTTAGTTTTGGTTTAGCATCAAGTGAAAATGTATTGTTTCTTGGTGTATTTGTGTAGGAAAATTATGAAAACAAAATGATATGTCTATCACAAAGTCTTAGTAGTCAGAGATTGTGTCAAACAATTCCCAAGTGACTTTATCTAGTTAACATAGACAATGCAGTAAGCTTTCTTTTGATAGAAAACTTGTCCGTAGTTTGATTTTAAAATTGCAGATTCAACAACAAATTAGTTTTGCAGACCAATGTTCAAGCTGCACATTGTGCTGTAGCATCCTAATCCTGTAAGAATAAACTGTTATAAAACATGGCAAACATAGCACAGTAGACAGTATTATTGTGGTTGTGAATCATGGCATACAATATATATAAAAAACTGTTGGGCCTATATATACAGTATAGGCTGCACACCAAACTATTTTCTTTCTGATAGGTGTGGAATATATATATATATATATATATATATATATATATATATATATATATATATATATAGTATCTCAGAAAAGTGAGTACACCTCTCACAGTTTTGTAAAAATTTTATTATGTCTTTTCATGTGACAACACTGAAAAAATGACACTTTGCTACAATGTAAAGTAGTGAGTGTACAGCTTGTTTAAAAGTCTAAATTTGCTGTCCCCTAAAAATAACTCAACATACAGTCATTCATGTCTAAACTGCTGGCAACAAAATGAGTGAAAACTTGCAAATTGGGCCCAAAGTGTCAATCTTTTGTGTGGCCACCATTATTTTCCAGCACTGCCTTAACCGTCTTGAGGAATGGAGTTCACCAGAGCTTCACAGGTTGCCACTGGAGTCCTCTCCCGATCCTCCATGACAACATCACGGAGCTGCTGGATGTTAGAGACCTTGCTCTCCTCCACCTTCCATTTGAGGATGCCCCACAGATGCTCAATAGGGTTTAGGTCTGGAGACATGCTTTGCCAGTCCATCACCTTTACCCTCAGCTTCTTTAGCAAGGCAGTGGTCATCTTGGAGGTTTGTTTGGGGTCATTATCATGTTGGAATACTGCCCTGCAGCCCAGTCACCGAAGGGAGGGGATCATGCTTTGCTTCTGTATGTCACAGTACATGTTGGCATTCATGGTCCCCTCAATGAACTGTAGATCCCCAGTGCTGGCAGCACTCATGCAGCCCCAGACCATGAGACTCCCACCACCATGCTTGACTGTAGGCAAGACACACTTGTCTTTGTACTTCTCACTTGGTTGCCGCCACACACTCTTGACACCATCTGAACCCAATACGTTTATCTTTGTCTCATCAGACCAAGGACATTGTTCCGGTAATCAATGTCCTTAGCCTGCTTGTCTTCAGCAAACTGTTTGCGGCCTTTTTTGTGAATCATCTTTAGAAGAGGCTTCCTTCTGGAACTACAGCCATTCTGACCAATTTAATGCAGTGTGAGGCGTATGGTCTGAGCACTGAAAGGCTGACTCCCTCACCCCTCCAATCTCTACAGCAATGCTGGCCACACTCATACATCTATTTCCCAAAGACAAACTCTGGATATGACGCTGAGCACGTGCACTCAACCTCTTTGGTCGACCATGACGAGGCCTGCTCTGAGTGGAACCTGTCCTGTTAAACTGCTGTATGGTCTTGGCCAACGTCCTGCAGCTCAGTTTCGGGGTCTTGTCAATCTTCTTATTGCCTACGCCATCTGTATGTAGAGAAACAATTCTTTTTTTCAGATCCTCAGAGAGTTCTTTGCAATGAGGTACCATGTTGAACTTCCAGTGACCAGTATGAGAGAGTGACAGTGATAAAACCAAATTTTTAAACAGCTGCTCCCCATTCACACCTGAGACCTTGTAACACTAACGAGTCACATGACAGCGGGGAGGGAAAATGGCTAATTGGGCCCAATATGGACATTTTCACTTAGTTGTGTACTCACTTTTGTTGCCAGCAGTTTGGACATTAATGGCTGTATGTTGAGTTTTTTTGGGGGGACAGAAAATTTACACTGTTTTAAAAGCTGTACACTTACTACTTTACATTGTAGCAAAGTGTCATGTCTTCAGTGTTGTCATATGAAAATATATAATAAAATATTTACAAAAATGTGAGGGGTGTACTCACTTTTGTGAGATACTGTATATAATATCATACGTGATTTTAGTTTTCTGCATTACCTGCTACTTTTCATAAAAATGTCATGTTTCCTTTTAGTTTCAAAAGGCTAACAATGAAAATCATGTTTTTAAATTGCAGTGTAAAAAAGCAGATACAAATGAAAATTTTACAGAAATGTGAAAAAAAAGAATGAACTGATGTGTAATTAAGGAAAGAGATACTACCTTAATAAATATATTTTTTCTCTAGTTTCTTTGCTTTGCAAATAATTAATTATACCAAGTTAAGGACAGTGTGTATTATCAATGGAAACTTCCATTGAAACTTTATCTAGAAAATTAATTCTACTATATTTTTACCTTTGTTGAGAAAATTATGAAAATGTGTGCGGAAAATATAAACCTAAATACACCAATATAACCTTTTAATTGAATGTATATATGCAATATTGGTAACATAAGGAGTATACTTATAAAGGATTTACTGGAAAATCTGCCTGAGGAAATCCTTTACTGTTCATTCCCCAAGCAGCCTGCACCTAGCATGCCACGGTCACATTCACAATGGGATGAATGTGCACCAGGTGAATGAAGCAGCTAGTGAACAGGTGTCAACTGTCACCCGTACAGTAGTTGTAAAACAGTTTTTAGCCTACAGGCATGTTTGCTGAACGGAGCTCTCCATGGTGCTGAAACTTTGCTTATACATTAAGTACTGGTATTTTTCAGTGAAAGCCTCACAGCACAGAAAACCAGCCAAAATAGTATATCTGGTCAGCAGTTTTTACCCTACATTAAATAATTTATCATGCATTAAAACGAGTCCTGAATGTTTACCCTCCCCCCATACCTGACCCCAAAATAACCAAAATAATATGTTATTTAATACCCCCACCTACCTACCACTTAATGTAACCTTCTGTCGATACCTAATCCCTCAACTAAGCCATGAAAACTTACCTGTCCACCCCCCATCCATAATGCATAGTCTAATACTTCCCCCCTCCCCCCCCAAAAAAAAAAAAAAAAAACAAGCACATAACTCTGTAACACCTAATCCTTTAAGTTAACACTTCAGACTTGATCTAAACCTCTAAAACTAGCCGTTCTACAGTGGAGGAATAAAAGTAGCCACAGGAACAGACAGTGTGTTATTTAAAGGGTTACCAGGTGACAGTAAAGTGAAAAAACTACCACCTTAAAGGACTGACAAACTGCAGTATACTACATTTTTGTGTGGCATGCCCTAAGTTTTCCTACAACCAAAACCTTTAACATTTAACACTAAACCAAATCTCTAACATTTTTCCACGTCTAACACTTAAGCCATTGAGTTATTATTTACACCAGGGGTGGGCAAACTGTGGCACTCCAGCTGTTGTGCCTCTGTCTCTGGGAGTCCTGCTTGAGGCTGTCAGTCTTGCCATGCCTCGTGGGACCTTTAGGTCCACAGCAGCTGGATAGTTGCAGTTTGCCCACCCAACATCCACATCCAATACATAATGCCAAAATCAATCTCTTAATACTTAATTTCCCTTATGCCAATCCTTAAAGTGATTCTAACTGTAACCTAATCAAACCATAAACTAAGCTCCATTATTCATTCTGATTTTGTTGCATACTTACATTTAGGGTCTGCCATACTGCTGGTGGTCAACCATTTGAACTGGTAGAAGATGTTTAAACAGTTTATCTTTGGGCAACCACTTAGACACAAGGGGGTTGATTTGCTGAAACTGGAGAGGGCAAAATTTGGTTCAGCTTTGCATGATAGACAATCAGCTTCTATCTTCAGCTTTTTCATTTAAGCTTCGACAAAAAAAAAAAAAAACCTTGAAGCTGATTGGTTCCTATTCAAAGCTGCTTCTGATTTTGGACTCTCCAGTTTCAGTAAATCAACCCCAGGATGTCTCTCTCTCTCTCATATATATATATATATATATATATATATATATATATATATATATATATATACTGCTCAAAAAAATTAACACTTTTTAATCAGAGTATATTGATCAGTTTCAGCTGCTTTGGTGTTAAACTAACAGGTGCACTAGATGGGCAACAATGAGACAACCCCCAGAACAGGATTGGTTTTACAGGTAAAGCCCACTGCCATTTTTTTCCCTACTCATCTTTTCTGACAATTTTTCACTAGCTTTCCATTTGACATTGGGGTCAGTGTCACTACTGGTAGCATGACATGGCAAAACTTGGACCCTATAAATGTTGCACAGGCAATCCAACTCCTCCGGGATGGCACATCAATATGTGCCACTGCCAGAAGATTAGTTGCATCTCCCAGCACAGTCTCAAGAGCAGTGATGGGCCGAACAACCCCCTGTTCAGTTCACACCAGAACATCTCGAACAGGGAAAAAGTTTTAGCGAACATGCAAACTCTATTAAAGTCTACGGGACACAAACTCATTTTAAAGGCTTATATGCAAGTTATTGCCATAAAAAGTGTATGGGGACCCTGGTACTGCCCCGGGGGACATGTAACAATGCAATTTTTTTTAAACAATCCTTTTTACAGGAGCAGTGATTTTAATAATGCATCATGTGATGTCAAAAGGGGGAAATGCCACTAGGTGATGTAAGCGAGTGGCCCCACCCCTTGCTTATAAAACAGCTGTCAAAGCTCAAGAGCGTCATTCGGCAATAGGCCTCAGAAGAGACGGAAGCGTCTTTAATTTTTTTTCTATTTTTCGGGTAATTAAAAGGACGATGGATTTACATCAAGGGACACTATTTTTTTATTTTTGAATAAAGGACTTGTCAAAAAAAGTCTTTTGCGTTTATTTTTTTTGCACACTTTTTTTGGTAAATGGGTAGAGGTCCGATGTACCCGATACCCATTCACATAGGGGGGGCAGGATCTGGGGGCCCCTTTCTAAAAGAGGGCTTCCAGATTCCGATAAGCCCCCCACCTGCAGACCCCAACAACCACAGCCCAGGGTTGTCGGGAAGAGGCCCTTGCCCCATCAACATTTTGGGGGGCCCCACACCATTTTTCTTTTATGTTTTGTCATGGAGTTCCCCTTAAAATCTATACCAGACCCAAAGAGCCTGGTATAGATTTTGGGTGGACCACATGCCGTTTTTGTTTTTTAATTCTGTCATAGGGTTCCCCTTTACCACTTAAATACAGGACACTTTCACCCCCTTCCTGCCTAGACCAATTTTTAGCTTTCAGTGCTCATTGGCATCTATGGGAAATATTGGTCCGCTTGGCATGGCACTGCTCCCTGTCTTTAACATTGGCGTCTATGGGAAATATTGGTCAGCTTTACATGACACTGCTCAAGAACTATAGGTGACAGGAACACAAAACTTGGGGAGCACTGAGAGGGGACCCAGGACTACAAAATATCTATACATTTTAAAAGTGGGGTATAACCTGAACACTTCACTTAACTAACTCAACACACTATCCACCTGCCTAACCTCTAATATCACACATTATACACGGCTACTGTGTAAGCAGCAGCTTTATATAGTGTGGGGCGTGGACTTAGCCCCTGACCCATGATTGGCTATAGGCACCCTGCCTTTGGCCAATCATGGCTCTGACAGGACATTGTGCTGTGATTGGCCAAAGCATACAGATCAGGTGCATGCTTTGGCCAATCACAAGTACTTAATGCACTGCAATCGTGCAGTGCATTATGGGGCGCTCATTGGCGGGTGAACACACGAACACCCGATGTTTGAGTCAAACTTATGTTCGACTTGAACATCCAGCCCATCCCTACTCAAGAGCATGGAGGAGATTCCAGGAGAGAGGCAGTTACTTTAGGAGAACTGGATCTGCTCCTTTGTGCAAGGTGGAACAGGATGAGCACTGCCAGAGCCCAACAAAATGACCTCCAGCAGGCCACTGGTGTTAATGTCCCTGACCAAACAATCAGAAACAGACTTCAAGAGGGTGTCCTGAGGGCCAGACGTTTTCTAGTGGGCCCTGTGCTCAATGCCCAGCATCGTAGAGCTAGATTGGCGTTTGCCATTAAACACCAGAATTGGCAGGTCTGCCACTGGCACCCTGTCCTTTTCACAGATGAGAGCAGGTTCCCCCTGAGCACATGTGACAAATGTAAAAGGGTCTGGAGAAGCCATAGAGAATGTTATGCTGCCTGTAACATCATTCAGCATGACTGGTTTGGTGGTGGGTCAGTGATGGTCTGGGGAGGCATATCCATGGAGGGACACATAGACCTCTTCAGGCTAGACAATAGCACCCTGACTGCCATTAGGTATCGGAATGAAATCCGTGGACCCATTGTCAGACCCTACACTTGGCAGTGTGTCCTTGGTTGCTCCTGGTGCACAACAATGCCCATCATTATGTGGTCAGAGTATGCAACCAGTTCCTGGATGATGAAGGAATTGATACCACTGAATGGCCCCCATGCTCGCCTGACCAATAGAACACCTCTGGGACATTATGTTTCGGTCCATCCGATGCTGCCAGGTCAGACCTCAGTCTGATTAGGAGAGTGATGACATGGTCCAGATCTGGGAGGAAATACTCCAGGATACCATCTGTCATCTCATTAGGAGCATGCCCCGACGTCAGACATGCATACAAGCACATGCGGACCATTTTGAGTTGCTGCAATGACAATTTCAGCAAAATAGACTAGCCTGCTGCATAATTTTTTCACTTTGATTTTCGGGGTGTCTTTGCATTCATCCCTCTGTAGGTTGATAATTTTCATTCCTATAATTTTCATTCCTAACACATTACCCAGTCCATATCAGTATAGATATCCAGCATGATATTTTTCCCCATTAGAATCTGTGTTTTCAAAGCGTTTCTTTAATTTTTTTGAGCAGTGTATACATATACTGTATATATTGCAATACAGTTTGGAACACCCAAACCAATGAAAAATTTCTTCTGAAAACAACCAATGGAACAAAATACTATGGCATTAGAGCAGTGGTTCTCAATTCCGGTCCTCGGGACCCACCAACAGGCCAGGTTTGCAAGATAACTAAATTACATCACAGGTGATCTCATTTGCTGCTCAGTGATTGCAGTATTCTAGTCTGCATCCCCCAAGGTAATACTTAAAATCTGGCCTGTTAGTGGGTCCCGAGGACCGGAATTGAGAACCACTGCATTAGAGGATAGCAAATCTGTTTCAAAATGGTCTCAACACCTTTCAGAAAATTATTACGCAGTCCAAAAACAAAGCACAGGAACAGTTATATAGCCTATATATTGCAAATTATGTTGTTTATTTCAACAGTTTTGTGGTTTGGATGGTAGTATATATTAGGTTTATGGCAGTTATTTTGTCCTAAACATTTTTTTATAAGGTTATGTCTAACGACTGCCAGCATACACACATATTTAGTAACTCTGAGAGAAATATGCAGTTTATGTATTAAACCAAACCTCTGTGAGACACTTATTTCTACCACTGAATATAATTAACCTCTGGAAGAATGCATCTACAGTATTTAAAATGGGTTGATTAACTCTCACATTTTTATCTTTGTTTACAAAGCAAAAATATATTTTCTAATCTTGCATGCAGTATTTACAAAGCTGTTTACTTCTTGGAAAGACAGCTGTATTTTCCTGAAACAAATCTTCATTAATGTCTGTGGAAGTAATATACAAGCAATGTGAATCTAATAATTGAAACAGTTTCTAACAGATCAGAAAGAGAGAATTGCCATATTAAAGAAGCAAGTTTCGAACTTTTCTTTTCATGCATCAGTTATTGGAGTGTCATAACCCTGAATATTGGCTGTGCAGCACTCAATTTTACTTACTTACTAGTTTCCTTAGGTAAATTCCTTGGTTTTGATATTTTATTGTGAAAAAATAAAAACAATTGCAGAAATATCACAGATCTAGCTCTTCTAATGGGTAATTAACCACTTGCCGACTGCCTAACGCCGAGCTACGTCGGCAGTCAGCCCCTCACAGGCAAAGTGACGTAGGGCTACGTCACTAGCTTGTGAGGGTCTAGGGAGCGAGCGCGCGCCGCCGGAGGCGCGCTCCCGCTCCCGCGTGGTCACGGACCCCCCCGCGCGTGTGACCAGCGGACCCGATGTCCGCCGGTCACTCGGCGATCGGCGGGGGAGAGGGAGAATTTCAGGCAGCTTGTGTAAACAAGCCACCTGTCATTCTCCTCGCTGTAAAGACACTGATCAAACGGATCTAGTATGTAGATCCGTTGATCAGTGTCCTTACAGCTCAAGCCACAGCCAATCACAGTAGAAAGCACGCCCCTAGGGATACACACAGCCCCTCCCTCCCAAATAAAGTTAACCCCTTCTCTACCAGTGTATTTTTACAGTAACAGTGCATATATATAGCACTGATTACTGTAGAAATGTCACTGGTAACCCCAAAAGTGTCACAAATGTCAGTCAAGGGTCCGATCTGTCCGCCCCAATGTCGCAGTACCGCAAAAAAAATCGCAGATCGCCGCCATTACGCGTTAAAAAAAAAACAACAAAAATGACAAAAATCTTTCCCTTTGTTAGTAAACGCGATAACTTTTGCGCAAACCAATCAAAATACGCTTTTTGCGATTTTTTTTACCAAACATAGGTAGCATAAAACAAATTGGCCGAAAATGTAAAAAATTTTGATTTTTACATTTTTTTGGGGGAAATTTCATTAAAAAAATGTGAAAAATATTGCTATTTTTGCAAAATTGACGCTCTTTTTTTGTTTATAGCGCGTGATCAAAAAATCGCACAGGTGATCAAATACCACCAAAAGAAAGCTCTGTTTGTGGGAAAAAAAGGATGCCAAATTTGTTTAGGTACAGCGTCGCACGACCGCGCAATTGTCCGTTAAAGTCACGCAGTGCTGAATCGCAAAATACCCCCTGGTCAGGAAGGGGGTAAAATCTTCCGGGGCTTAAGTGGTTAAAAGGATGATGAGGAGGAGTTAAAGATCCTTATGTTTTCACTAGGATTCCCTGATTTATTTTCAAAGCTACTGTGATAATGAGATCTAACAATTGCAAACCGAGTTAGGAGAAGGGGAAAAAAAGGGGGATGAAACAAAATGATACCTACATATTGACTGGGGACTTTGCTTCTAGATACAGCTGCAAGAAAAAGTATGTGAACCCTTTGGAATGATATGGATTTCTGCGCAAATTGGTCATAAAATGTGATCTGATCATCATCTAAGTCACAACAATAGACAATCACAGTCTGCTTAAACTAATAACACACAAAGAATGAAATGTTGCCATGTTTTTATTGAACACACCATGTAAACATTCACAGTGCAGGTGGAAAAAGTATGTGAACCCTTGGATTTAATAACTGGTTGAACCTCCTTTGGCAGCAAGAACTTCAACCAAACGTTTCCTGTAGTTGCAGATCAGACGTGCACAATAGTCAGGAGTAATTCTTGACCATTCCTTTTTACAGAACTGTTTTAGTTTAGCAATATTCTTGGGATGTCTGGTGTGAATCGCTTTCTTGAGGTCATATCACAGCATCTCAATCGGGTTGAGTTCAGGACTCTGACTGGGCCACTTCAGAAGGCGTATTTTCTTCTGTTTAAGCCATTCTGTTGTTGATTTATTTCTATGCTTTGGGTCATTGTCCTGTTGCAACACCCATCTTCTGTTGAGCTTCAGCTGGTAGACAGATGGCCTTAAGTTCTCCTGCAAAATGTCTCGATAAACTTGGGAATTCATTTTTCCTTCGATGATAGCAATCCGTCCAGGCCCTGACACAGCAAAGCAGCCCCAAACCACGATGCCCCCACCACCATACTTCACAGTTGGGACAAGGTTTTGATGTTGGTGTGCTGTGCCTCTTTTTCGCCACACACAGTGTTGTGTGTTTCTTCCAAACAACTCAACTTTGGTTTCATCTGTCCACAGTATATTTTGCCAGTACCGCTGTGGAACATCCAGGTGCTCTTGTGCAAACTGTAAATGTGCAGCAATGTTTTGTTTGGACAGCAGTGGTTTCCTCTGTGGTATCCTCCCATTAAATTCATTCTTGTTTAGTGTTTTATGTATTGTAGATTCGCTAACAGGGATGTTAGCATTTGCCAGTGACTTTTGTAAGTCTTTAGCTGACACTCTAGGATTCTTCTTCACCTCATTGAGCAGTCTGCGTTGTGCTCTTGCAGTCATCTTTACAGGATGGCCACTCCTAGGGAGAGTAGCAGCAGTGCTGAACTTTCTCCATTTAAAGACAATTTGTCTTACCGTGGAGTGATGAACAGCAAGGCTTTTGGAGATACTTTTATAACCCTTTTCAGCTTTGTGCAAGTCAACAATTCTTAACCCTAGGTCTTCTGAGAGCTCTTTTGTGTGAGGCATCATTCACATCAGGCAATGCTTCTTGTGACAAGCAAACCCAGAACTGTTGTGTGTTTTTATAGGGCAGGGCAGCTGTAACCAACACCGCCAATCTCATCTCATTGATTGGACTCCAGTTGGCTGACATCTCACTCCAATTAGCTCTTGGAGATGTCATAAGTCGAGGGGTTCACATACTTTTTCCACCTGCACTGTGAATGTTTACATGGTGTGTTCAATAAAAACATGGCCACATTTCATTATTTGTGTGTTATTAGTTTAAGCAGACTGTGATTGTCTATTGTTGTGACTTAGATGATGATCAGATCACATTTTATGACCAATTTGCGCAGAAATCCATATCATTCCAAAGGGTTCACATACTTTTTCTTGCAGCTGTAAACAGAGAGAGCTTCTTTTAAATCACCTATTTGTTAAAATAGAAATATATTTTTATCATACAAAAATAGTATGAAATTAGCATTGTGTCACTAACACATCCATAAAATATGTGCTCATAACTCTAAGGCCCCTTTCACACGACTCTGTTCCGTCGACAGAGTCGTTCTGCTCAGCGGGGGATCAATCCGCCGATCCTCGCTGAGCAGGCGGATGGTGTCAGATCCCCGCTGTCCTCTATGGGGGAATCAGATCCGCCAGATGGATGGAAATTAGGGTTTCCATCCATCCGGATTTGACAGACAGGATCGGATCGGATGTCAGTGGACATGTCTCCACTGACATCCGCTGCCCCATAGAGGTGCATGGGGCATCCATTCAGATCCGCCTGAAACTGACAGGTGGACCTGAATGGTCCGCATGTGTGGAAGGGGCCTAAGGCCCCTTTCACACGGGCTTTCCGATCAGGTCCACCTGTCAGTTTTTCAGGCGTATCTGATCGGATGCTCCATGCACCCCTATGGAGCCGCGGATGTCAGCGGTTGCTATCCGATCCGATCCTGTCTGTGAAATCCAGACTGATGGAAACCCTATTTTCCATCCGTCTGAAAGATCAGATCGGATGAAAATGGACAGGCGGTCCGTTTTCATCTGATCTCTCATAGAGGAGAGCGGCTCTGACAGGTCCGTCTCTGCACACAGAGTGGAGACGGAGCTGTCATCTGCCTGCTCAGCGGTGATCAGCGGTGATTAGCGGATCGATCCCCGTGTAGCAAATTGGAGTCCGACGGGCAGAAAGCCTGTGTGAAAGGACCCTAATACATAAAAGCTTTTCATAGACATATGCCTACCTAAATGCGTCTCTCAGATCCACTGCTTCTTCGGGACTATAGTGTTTCAGTTCTCAGAGTCATGCCTTATGTGGCAGAATATTCCATTTGCAATGAAGTAGTAAAACATTAGTAGTGCTTTGATAATAATGCTTCATACAGCAAGATTTATCATATAAACAACACACAGTACATCATTACATAATTGTAATATATATATATATATATATATATATATATATATATATATATATATATATATATATATATATATATAATATATATATATATATATATATATATATATATATATATATATATATATAATGTATCATGCATAAAGTTAGTGCATAGGTATCATAATAAGGCATATCTAACCCTTGCATTGATGGGACAGTTCCAGTTCACAATCTTTAGGTATAGGAAAATAGTGCAGTGACACTCCCAGTGGGAAGGGGCACAGAAAAACAGGGGCCAAAAACCTACCAAAAAATTGCAGCCAACACCCCTGAGGGGCTGAGGGCCTATCTGACCTGTGGGGAGACCCTAAAGAACAAAAAAAAAAATGAGTAGATGACAACCATACGTGTGTGTATATATATATATATATATATATATATATATAATATTATATATACACTATTAAACTATATAAAGCCAGTATGAATTAAATATTTACCTAAATCAAAATCATCAAGCAGACACAAAATATGAAATAGTCAAATATCACAAAACATGAAAATATGACATGCGGCGCATGTAGGTAAAAGTCATCTCATGTGAGTGAAAATGACACTTATAGGACGAACATGTCAAAATTTCATAAAATGCAGTCCATATAAAACAGGAAAGTAGCCATCCACCACATCACGTGTACAGAAACACCGCTCCCAGTGGTAATGCACTTACCAGAAAACTAGTAAAGAAACGCTTATCAGCTTAATCCAATCCGGGGCTATGTATACAGGTCGTATACATCGTATATCTGATTTCTATTTTAATAAATGGGTGGTTTATGAAAAGAAAGCAAATTAAAAGTCCCCAATCAACATGTAGGTACCCTTTCCTTCTTGCTAGTTTGGGATGGGCCTTCCAGAGAAAGTTATGTATCGTTAAATTTTTTCAGTGATTCCCAAATTTTTATTTATAAATCTAAAAAGAATCCACTCACATTGATCAAATGTAGATAGCGCATTAAAATAAATGACAATGAGTCCGGGTGATGGAGAGCCGTACGCACGCCGGTCTCCAATCCACAGCTAGTGCGTCTTCCCGGAGATCCACGTCACTTCCGGCTAGATGTATGACGCTAGTAAACAAACCTATCAAACCTAACAAACCGTGCAGCCTATCCCATGACTAAGTCGTAATGATGAAACATGTCGGGATGTAGGCTGCATGGCAACGAGGTTTGTTTACTAGCTATCATACGTCTAGCCGGAAGTGACGTGGATCTCCGGAAAGACGCTCTAGCTGCAGACGGCTCTCCATCACCCGGACTCATTGTCATTTATTTTAATGCGCTATCTACGTTTGATCAATGTGAGTGGATTATTTTTATATTTATAAATAAAACCTTAGTTTTCCAATATTACGCTATGATTTTTTTCACATTTATCCCTCATATGGATTATTACTGAGCCTGCTTCTGTAACTGGACACCCGTATCCATAGCCCCGGATTGGATTAAGCTGATAAGCGTTCCTTTACCAGTTTTCTGGTAAGTGCATTACCACTGGGAGCGGTGTTATCTGTACACGTGGTGTGGTGGACGGCTACTTCCCTGTTTTATATAGACTGCATCTTATGAACTTTTGACATGTTTGTCCTATAATTGTCATTTTCACTCACATGGGATGACTTTTACCTACATGCGCTGCCATATTTTCATGTTTTGTGATAATTGACTATTTTATCATTTTTATTGTATATTACTGGCTTGCATTGATTTACTGTTATCTTTAGAGGTTTAATACCCTAACCTCTCTTGCCGAGGCACCATGGCAGAATCTATCTATTGAGAGCCAAGTATTTTGGGATCCTTTTTGTTGAGACACAAAATATAGCATTACGCAAATAGTCCTACATCTATTGGTAGCTGCATATATCCAGAAAGCCTTCAGAAAGATTACAAACCCTCATGAAGATGCATCAGAGTCTAAAAAGATGCATATACATGAGAAGACACTAAAAATGAAAGCATATAAATAACCGACAACAACCTCAAAGTCGTATATCTGATTTCTATTTTAACAAATGGGTGGTTTATGAAAAGAAGGCAAATTAAAAGTCCCCAATCAACATGTAGGTACCCTTTCCTTCTTGCTAGTATGGGATGGTCCTTCCAGAGAAAGTTATGTATAGTTTTTTTTCAGTGATTCCACAATTTTATACTACTAATTTATGTAAAGAAATGAGGATGGCACTATGTGCACCTTGATTGCATATAGCACCATCCTTATTTCTGCAAAATCAACAAGTCTGTGATAAAACATTTAGATTTCAGTTTGATGTCTTTGTTGCAGAAAAGGAAAACTTTTAAAAGTCACAGAGGAGATTCAGCACCCCCACAGTAGAACACAGTTCATTTGGAGACACGGGGCAGGCCATCATTAGTCTAATTAAAACATTTCAGGATCTGCAAAGCCTGTTAACCACTTGCCGACCATCAGCAGTACATACAGTATACTGGGGCAGGTCGGCTCTGTACCGCGAAACAAAGTAACTGTACACGAGTGGGGGCACGTGCACGCCCATTTGCCTCAGGGGAAGCTGATCTGCGAGTCCGGCGGTCATGATTGCCGGCAGGCACCCGCAATCTCTCCTTGTGGAGACAGAATGCGATTGTAAAAATGGCAGACTGCTGTTCTATCAGCAATCACAGGGCTCCTATGTTCCTCCTATTTACGAACACAGATCCTTGTGTTCATTACATAAGTACATCCCCCACACAGTTAGAAAGCACCCGCTAGGGACACATTTAACCCTTTGATCGCCCCTAGTGCCAACCCCTTCCCTGCCAGTGTCATTAGAACAGTAACCGTGCATATTTTTAGCATTGATTACTGTAGTGATGTCACTGGCCCCCCCCCAAAAGTGTCAAAAATGTCAGTTAGGTGTCCGATCTGTCCACCGCAATGTTGCAGTAATGCTAAAAATCGCTGATCGCCACCATTACTAGTAAAAATAAATAAATAAAAAAACATAAATCTTTCCCCTAGTTTATAGATGCGATAACTTTTGCACAAACCCATCAATATACTTTTATTGGGATTTATTTTACCACAAATATGTAGCAGAATACATATTGGCCTAAAATGATGAAAAATTTTGATTTTTTTTGAAGATTTTTTTATTTTTTTTATTGGGAATGGTATATAGCAGAAAGTGAAAAATATTGTTTTCTTGTTTATAGCGCAAAAAATAAAAATCACAGAAGTGATCAAATACCACCAAAAGAAAGCTCTATTTGTAAGAAAAAAGGACATCAATTGTAATTGGGCACAGCATCGCACGACCGTGCAATTGTCAATTAAAGTAACGCAGTGCCAAATCGCAAAAAATGGCCTAGCCATAAAGGGGGGAAAACCTTCCAGTCCAGAAGTGGTTAAAGAGCCCCATAATAAAAGGCTAAATGGGTATTGTAAACAGTAGTCCCGTATGCTATAGCAATCACATGTAAAAATTATAGGTCCCCTATGTGATAGGAATAAAGTTAACAAAATCCCACCACTTTAATCACATCACTTAACTGTTATGAAGCATTTTCCATGTGTGCTAACACCTGGATCTTGGAGAAGTCTTACTGCAGGAATGCATTGTCCTCTTCCTGTCTTTGAACTTCCAATGCTGTAATAATTACCAGCTTTGGGTCTTCAGGCAGAATAGTGGTACAGATGGTCCAAATTGGACACATTCCCTCAATCCTCCTCTTCCATTAACAATAAGAAAAAATATATAATTGATTCATTGCATTTAACATAATCTGTGAATGGGAAAGAACATTATGTTACTCATAAGACTCTTCCCCAATACAGGAAGTGTCAGCTCAGGTATAATAAAACACTTCAACACCAAACTCTTCATCTGTTTTGATTGGGTGGGGGTTTACTCAGTGATACCCTCTGGAGGGTCATCAGAAAGCTGCTGCAATTGGCAGCTGCAGCTCGCATTTTCCACTGGAACCATACCAGAATGCTAAGAGTAATTTCTGAGGGCCAGTGACAGAATCAGACATTGAATTAGATTTTGCATAGGAAACAAAGACCAGGCAAACAGTGCTAAGTAACATTCATTCCTAATTTAATTTATTTTACTGTTACTTTTGTCTGTTTTGTAAGATCTTTTTCTATAAATGTTTTTTTTTTTTTCACCTTTTTTCCAAATTTTTTTTAAAATAATATTTAAAATCAATAAGCAGAATCTCTGAATAGCGTAAATAAGAAATAAAGAATCCTTGCTACCATATTTAAGCACTCCTGTGCTATGTTCCTGTCTGGTGTGCCAGTTTCACAGACATTTCTTTATGGTTTCTGTTAAAATACTGTTTAGCAGCTAGCATTTAGTGTGTAAAATTCTACATGTGAAGTTAACCACCCCCCGGTGATCACCCTTATTCTTCTGGCACTTGTCTTGCAAGAAGGAAAATATCTGCATAGGGTGAGGCTGGTAGCACATTTGTTACAACCCGACAGCGGTGGTGGGTTCTAAGATCACCAGCTTTGAGGTTACATCTCATTAATTTTCAATTCAAGATATAATTTATAATTACTAGATCCCTTGGCCATTTACAGTGATGAAATTAGAAAAGAATTTTCTTCATCTAATGGCTAAATTGATATATATGTTGTTAAAAGCTTTTAAGAATCAAAGATATTTAAATCTCCTAGCTCCCAATAATGCATACCAGTAAATTTGCATAGCCTGTAAGGCACTCTGGAATTTGGCTTTATAACCACTGCAGTGCTGTTCTTCACTTCTAGAAACCACCTAACAAGCATGTTTCATGCCTTTACACAGGCCCAAATGTGCCCCAAGCTATTTACATGGCAGACTTTAGAAATTAGGCAAGTTGTTGTAAACCTAAATGCTCAAAATTGACAAAACTCAAAACTAACAGGTGGATCCAGGTCCTCGGTGGAACAATTATTCTGAGCCAGAAGGTCATAAGAGAGAGGTAGTTAATCAAACAACCTGTCAAGGGTCAAGATAGAAGCATATTTAGAAGTGTAGGCAGGAGTTGTCAAATGTTATACAGAACAAAATGTCAAACCAGAGTGGGGAATTAATGTGTAGTCAACAACTTTGACCAGGCCTGGTCAATCTATCTGAGAAATTGCAGCTGCCACCAAATCTCAGTGTGAGATTGAGTAGGGCTCTGTATTTAAATCAGCATTACAGGCATGCAACTAGCATTTAGAGAATGAGAATAAAGCACTGACAGCCTTAATTTTTATCTTGTGGAAGGTTTCCTTTAACATTTTGGTCAATTTATTCTTTTAACTTCCATTTCTTAGTTCTCAGCAAAGTACTGTTCCTTTTTTAGCCAACTGATCTGACATATTCTTTCAATAAAAATGTGGTTTACTTCTGACTCTGTATTTGTAATTTGCCTTTCTTCATTAAGACGTATAGTACTACCCCCACGACCATGGATCTCTTTGGAAATTCTTTATTAAAAATGAAATAAAAGTCAGAGACTGTTATATTAGTTCTTTTAACAACAAATAGCATTGAGTTTGATTTACTCAGCACATTAAATGTTCAACTAACTTAGAAACTAAGGTACATTTTTTCCAAAATACAGCCATGTGCATGGGGTTTAAAAAGGCAAGACATCTGCCTACATGTAAATGTTTGTGCAGCGCTAAATTTTACTATTTCTAAGAAATGCATAAAACCAAACATGTTATTGTGTGTAAACAAATAATTATCAATACTGTGCAATAAAGTTTGCAAGGAGAGAAATTCGGATGCAAGTTACAGCTTATCTATAATATACTTGCTGTGTGTATTTGTTCGAAATATTAATATATAGCGCTCCACAAATTCATATATTTATTTGATCTTTTAACTGTGTGTGATTCACGGAGTTTGCTGGCTTTCTCCTTTTTAGTATATTTTGTTGAGCAATTTGTTGTGAAATGTTTTTTTTTTTTATTATCTGCCTGCATATGACTAGGTGATTTAGGTTTACACAGCTTTACCTTATTCACTAAGCTAAAAGTAAACATCCACTTTGCAAAGTGAGTATACACTTTGCCTAATTTGTCTATTTAGACAAACCATATTTACGCCTATATTTAATCAAGCCCAGGATGTTGAAAGGAAATTGGTTTTACCAAAACCTGTGCTTCTGCTTTATATATCGGTACACTCTGTGTGAACTGTTATTTTTATCCATAGGTGCTAGAATATTGTTGCTCGTAACTTAATGAAAATGGATTTCCAACATGTGTGGTCACCTTAGATAACAACTAACACATTCCCTCTGTGGTTCTAATCCAAAAAGCACTGCTACATGGCACTACCTAAGTCTTATGCCCACATTGGGAATAGAGATACTCCGGATACCGGATGGGATTCGAGAGGCTTTGCAATCATAGTTATGCACCACATCCTTAAAATGGAAATTTTGTTTTATGTTGGAATGCTGCTTTAAAGTTTAAAAATTCCGCACATTGATCATTTTCTAATTAGCTTTACTTTTATTTTCCATTTGGTAAAACAATCTGAGAATAAATATAGAAGGTAAATAAACATCTTAGAACTACATTTTCACTTACACTGCATAAACATATTTTGTGAACTTTTCCTTTCTTAGATCTTTCTATTAACAGTCTACTTTCTTGATACATTCCCTTGATAACTTAATGAGAGTACTTTAACATGACCTTTCACTTCCTTAACCATAGTACAGTAATTATCATTACTAATTATATTCACTAAAAGTGAAACATCCCTTGATATACATTTAAATAGCTTCAGTGTCATTAATGGTAAGGTTTTTTTTTTTTGTCCCAAATTCTCTGGTTGTGATCTACAGTAATTACCTTCTAAAATAAAGAGACCAAACCACATTAAGACATGGCTCATGTTAATTAAAATAACTAATTTTATGTTTATTTATAAGGTACTTCAAAGAAGATTACTGCAACATTTTAACTTTTTTTATATAGGAATTTATTTTAGTTATTTCTGGTGTAAACCTATAAGTTTCTAAAAAAAATAACCAATGAGAATGTTGTAACCAAACAGGAATTTCCCATGATCCTATAGATTTGTTACTTTAATGCAGCCTTTTTCAACCATTTTACCTGAGAAAGAACACTTAAAATAATTTTCTGGTGTTATGGAATCCTTGCTTAAAATGAGTATACCTACAGCTCATAGTACTTTAATGTGATCAGTAAGTTGTAAATATTTTAGGAAAAAATGAGAAGTATAGTGTACCTAGTGTATTTGATACCCAGATCAGAATATTTGTAAGGAGCCCCCACTATATTGCAAGATTATTTTTATTATTAATCTTGAAATGAAGCAAATAGAAATCATGGCTGGTAGCGTAGCCCACCTTGATTGATTTTCAAAGGAGACATGACCCCTTACATCGATGGTCAATGAAGCGCCCTTTTACATTGGTGGTTAGTAGAGAAGTCCCCCTTACATTTTAGGTCACTGAAAGAGGTGCACCCTTACATTAGTGACCAGTGGAACAGGGATGTCCCTAGATTTATAGTCAGTAGGAGAAGCTCCCACTTTTGAGCAAATCCTCCCTGACTTGATGACATTGCTCCTAGAAAAACATATTTGTTTTTACCCTGAACTGAGGAAGTAGCAATTTAAGCCACAACAACATGTCTTTTATTATGAAATAAAGAAACCTTTTGTTCAGTAAGGGTCCTTTCACACGGCCGCTCCGTGTGAAAGGTCCGCTGCGGGACTTTTTTTTTTTCCCACGGAGCGGATGACATTTCTGTCATCCGCTCCGTGTGCCCGCATATCATCCCATCCGTTTGCGGATGATATGCAGACATAATGTAAGTATATGGCACTGCGGATGTCAGCGGATGACACCGCTGACATCCGATTTTCCTTCCTTTCCGTTTTTTACACGGAATGAAAAATGGGGTTCTGTTCCATTCAAAAAAACGGAACAGAACTGAAAGGAGGGAACTCGGATGTCAGCGGATGGTATTCCGCTGACATCCGCAGTGCCATTCACTTACATTATGTCCGCAAATCATCCGCAAATGGATGGGATGATTTGCGGACACACGGATCGGCCGTGTGAAAGGACCCTAAAGCTGCTAACTTTTACCTATTTTTAGACATCCTATGTTGGGCTCCTCTGTGAATTGAACCACCAATGTTTTTTTTTTTTTTGTGTATGCAAACTCATTTTGCACATGACCAACCACAGTTGGGCACTATGCATGAACCCAAGAGTGAACTATTAAGAGGTCTAATAGACTGTCAAGTGCATATTTCCTTTTACTTGCCCAATCACTAATAGTTTAACTGCAAATGGGTACAATGAAAGACCTACAGGCATTTTGGGAAAGTATAGTTAAAATATATGCCAAAGAGCCACAGTTAATTGGATGAGAATAGGTGTTCTAGAGTGCCAAACTATTACCTTTAGCAATTAACCACTTCCTGACAGGGCCATAGCCGAATGACGGCTACAGAACGCGGCCCTTTACCACGTGATCGCTCTGTCCAATGACAGAGTGATCACTTGTCAACACTTGTCAACAAACCGGCGCATGTCCGGTTCAGTTCTCTCCTCTCCTCGCACAATGATTGGTACAGTGTGCGAGGAGAGGAGAGAGAGTGCAGCTGCACTCATCATCTGCCTCCTCCATACGTCAAGAATGCCACATCCGTGCCTCATCTATGCCCTATCCATACCTCATCTGTGCCACATCCATACCACATCAATGCCTCATCTGTGCCCACCCATGCCACCTCAGTGCCCACCTGTGGTTCATCCATGCCACATCAATGCTCATCTATGCCAAATCAGTGCTCATCCATTCCACATCAGTGCTCATCCATGCCACATTCATGTCAGTGCTCCTCTATGCCACATCAATGCTCATCCATGCCACATCAGTGCTCATCCATGCCACATCCATGCCACGTCAGTGCTCATCCATGCCACAACAATGCCATGTCAGTGCTCATCCATGCCACATCCATGCCACATCCGTGCTCATCCGTGCCACATCAGTGCTCATCTGTGCCACACCCATGCCACGTCAGCGCTCATCAATGCCACATCAGTGCTACATCAGTGCTCATCCGTGCCACATCCATGCCATGTCAGTGCTCTTCCGTGCCACATCCATGCCATGTCAGTGCTCATATGTGCCACATCCATGCCACGTCAGTGCTTATCCATGTCACATCCATGCCACATCAGTGCTCATTCATGCCACATCCATGCCACATCAGTGCTCTTCCATGCCACTTCAGTGCTCATCCATTACACATCAGTGCTCATCCATGCCACACCCATGCAACATTATTGCTTATCCATGCCACAGCCATGCCACATCAGTGCTCATCTGTGCCACTACATTGCTTATCAGTGCCCTACAGTGCCTAACAAAATTGTAATGGAAGTCAGGAAATGACAGTGCTCCCTGCATGTTGGGCCTCTGTATGGGGCTAAGCTGTATAAAAGTGTCACACATGTGGTATCGCTATACTCAGGAGGAGTAACAGAATGTATTTTGGGGTGTACTTTTTGCTATGTACATGCTATGTGTTAGAAATATTTTATAAATGAACAACTTTGTGTAAAAAAAAATGCATTTTCTTTCCACATTTTCCAAAAACTTGTGGAAAAAAATGACATGTTCAAAAGACACATTATGGCTCCTTGATTATGTGTTGGGGTATTTGCTTTACAAAATGTGGTCATTTTGTTGGCGTTTCTATTGTCCCGGTGCTCCAGGTCCTTCAAAATTGTGATAGATAGTCAGGAAATTATGTGTAATTTTTGCTCCTAGAACACCTGGAGATGCTACTTGGATGTTGGACCTCTGTATATGGTCAGGCTGTGGAAAAGTCCCACACGTGGTATCGCCATACTCAGGATGAGTAGCAGAATGTATTTTGGGGTGTAGTTACAAGTATGCCTATACAGTGTGTGAGAAATAACTTGGTAATATGACCATTTTGTGAGAAAAAAAACAGAAAAATTAATTTTGCAAAGAATTGTGGAAAAAATTACAACTTCAAAAAACTCACCAAGCCTCCAACTAAATGCCTTGAAATGTCTACTTTCCAAAGATGGGTCATTTGGGGGGGGGGGGGTATTTGTACTTTACTGGCTTGTTAGGATTTCAAGAAATGGGACAGGCCGTCAGTACATCAGGTGTGATCAGTTTTCAATGATTGGCACCATAGCTTGAAGACTCTATAACCTTCACAAATACCAAATGATTCATACTTATTTGGGTTATTTTTACCAAAGATATGTAGCAGTATAAATTTTGGCCAAAAGTTATGAAGAAAAATGACTAAATTTGCAAAATTTTAAAACCAAAACAAAGAAAAATGCATTTTTTTTACAAAATTTTCAGGCTTTGTTCATTTATAGTGCAAAAAATAAAATAACCCAATGATGATTAAATACCAAAAGAAAGCTCTGTTTGTGTGAAAAAAGGGGCAAAAAAATAATTTGGGTACATTGTTGCATGACTGAGTAATTGCAATTCAAAATGTGAGAGCACTGAAAGCTGAAAATTGGTCTGGTTAGGAAGGGGGTTTAAGTGCCGGTGGGTAAGTGGTTAAGCCAATATTTTGGAGAATTTTGGCTGACCCATGGCATTGCAAAGTTACAGGAGTTTTGCATGGGCAACAGCACAAGTTTCTTATTTGCAGTTTAGATTTTCTTTATACAGCTGTCAGTAGTGTAATTTAGTGTTTGAGTCTTGTTTTTGCATTATCAACCTGAAATGTTTGTTTCATATTGCCCTTTATAATTTTTAGCTGTTAGAATGTATTGCCCTTGGTATTTTGTTGGTGTTTTTGGAACTGATGCTTCTAGCATAGCTAACTGAAATCACGAGTTTATAAACTTGAATGCAACCCTAATTTACAAATGTGGCTCCAATTAATGAAAAACTGATAGAATTGTGGAAGCTGGCTTTGCTGCTTTTATGGCTTTCATTTGGGAGATAGTAGTTGCTTCACTGTTATGCAAACCCACTCACTCAGTTCAAGAACTCAGACCAGGGATGCAGATCTGAAATTCCAATCTCACTGGTTGAATGCTTGTTTCAGATCAATGTCTCAATGTATCAAAGCTAGACAAGGTAAGGCAATAGCATTTTCAGAAGAAGATCAGTAATGGTAGCCCATAGTTTTTCTTCTATTTTTTAGCTAAAGTATATTTTTAAAGCAAATACAACTTGAGGGGAAATTTCACATCTTCAAGCAATAGAAGATTGTAAAAATTAACCCTTTTAATGTATTTACCTTCCAGCGATATATGTTTCATGCATAGTTATCTGCAGTGCTGAGTCTGTCTATTTCTGCCCCTTTGGGAAATTGTAAATGTCCCTTACAAAGCACTAGTGTTATTTTATGGTTTGGTTATTGCTGTTATTCCTGCCGATCAGTGACCTGTTTCTGCTTTTAAACTCTTGGGAATAAGGTCAGAATTACATTGCTAAAGTCATGTTAGTTATCGCAATACTATAAGCATTCTTGTCTTGCCTATCTCTGATAATGAGTCCGTATGCACTGTATAGATGTTATGAAAGTCAAAATAAGTGTGACATTGACAAAAGCTAGGCATACGGTTCCAACAGGTTCAGTACTGTATTTTGTAGTAGTTACATTATTTCTACACATTTTGCAAGTAATGCTTTCAGTGTTAGTCTGTAAATACAACTGCTTATGAAACAATAATGCAGACTGGTATTTTAACAAAACAAACTAAAAAAATACTAAATTCTGTTTGCTCTCCTAATGGTCTTTATTATATTTTGTAAAGTATGAGAGAATGAAGGAAAAAAAAACAAGTGATTTATTTTTAATGCTGTCTAAGTGGATAAAAATTCCTTAATCATTCCTTTCTATTTAGGTTTACATTACTTATTCACATTTGTATTTAAAGGTTTGTGCCTAAGGGATAGCTGATTGCTCAGAGTTTGATTGGATATCATTTTAGAAGAAAATAAAAAGAGAAGCATTATGTTTTTATTACACTGACATTTCTTTCTCGACGGACTTAGCAAGTGTTATTTTGCACTGCATAACCCTTCATAAAACATGAATTCTGCAAAGTGTGATTTACATTACTCTACATCAATATTGAAATGTATAAATGCAAAACATAATGCGCAATACTGTGAAAAATACCATTTAGCTTCCCCCAATTACGTCATCCATTCTCTGCTAGAAGCCATATAGAAAGTTTGAATATTTGTTTCCAGTGATTAGAACTGGGATAGGTGGGCAACGACACAATGTATTACAAGGTCGGACATTGCCCAACTCCCTGCTCAGTGCCGGTGGGGCAGTGATTGATAATTTTTTCAGTAATAGTAATAGCTAAGGGCTTGCGGTGTAGTGAATGCATGCACTCATCATTTATAAAAATGGAATAACACAAACTACCAGCTATTATTATGACTGTAAAAGACTGTAAAACCTATCATAATGACTACAAATACCAGTAGATAATATTATAGCTGGAGTGATATTATATCTAAATAATAGTAAAAATATCAGTGATGGAAAATTTTCATTTCTTTATCGTACATCACGGGACACAGAGCCATATTCATTACCATATGGGTTGTACGCCACCTATAGGTGAATGGAGACTGGCAACCAATCAGACAGGAAATCACCCTATATAACCCCTCCTACACAGGAAGTACCTCCATGTTTTTTTCCTGCCAGTGTCTAAAGATGATGGTCACGGTGGAGGAGCTCTCCACAACTTTAGTGTTTTTTTCAGAGAAGAAGAAAGAAGATTATGCTACAGACCCCTATCAAAGATCCCTGAATCCAAGGGGTTAGCAATCCGATCCATCCAAAAGAGTCAAAGACTAAAAGGATGGTACCTGAGCCTCGGGAAAGGAGATACAAGGTTTTGCCTGTAATGTTGTCTTTTTTAGGCACTGGACACTGGGATCCAGACCCTTGGTAAAACCAACCCGAAAGGCGCTTCGGCAGGGTGCTCTACAGGTCCAAGGAAGTGGCCCAGAGATCTACCGTGTCTACCTCTAAGCCTACCTTGTGAAGGGGCACCCCCACTCAATCAGTTTGGGGGAAGGCTGCTACAGTTTTCAAAGGTCTGGGTTGAAATAATTCAGGACAACTATTTCGCAGGGATACAAACTGCAATTTTGGGTGTTCCCGTATCCTTGGTTTTTAAAATCAAACATACCTGCAGATCCTCTAAAAAGAAGATCTCTTTTGGGGGTTCTGGACCATTTAAGGTCTCAAAGAGTGATTACAGAGGTTTCGGGGGACAAAAGATTCAGGGGTTTTAAACCTTTTTGTAGTCCCCAAGTCAAACATAGACGTGAGACCTATTCTGGATCTAAAAGCTCTGAACCAGTTTCTAAACATTCGTACTTTCTGAATGGAGCCAATTCGCTCAGTCATGGCCTCCCTGCAGGGAGAGGAATTTCTAGTATCCATGACATCAAGGATGCATACCTTCAGGTGCCTATTTTTCAGGCCCATCAAAGGTTTTTACACTTTGCAGTAGAAAACCATCATTATCAGTTTTGAGGCCCTGCTCTTCGGGTTGACCACGGCTCCAAGAGTGTTCCCATAGATCCTAGCTCCAGCTTTGGCTGCTCTAAGGTCTCAAGGGGTATCCTAAGTGATAGGATAGCTAGACGATCTATTACTAATAGATCGATCGGCATTGGCTTTAAGCTGGAATGTTTTCTCAGACAATTCAGTTCTTAGAACGTCTAGGCTGGATTCTGAACTTGGCAAATTCAGCATTACAGCCGGTCCAGCATCTTGAATATCTGGCTTTCCTTGTGAACACAATGCAGGCAAAGATATTCTTGCCATCAAGAAAGGTCACAGACCTGAAGGATCTGGTTTAGTTCGTAAGAAGGGAAAAGTATCCTTCGGGACATCTTTGCATGAGGTTATTAGGGAAGATAGTGTCCTCATTCGGAGCAGTTCCCTATGCTCAATTCCATGCCAGACCCTTACAGAACATTTTTCTGTCAGCATGGACCAGAAAGGTACAGTCCCTAAACTGGCGTGTGTCTCTGGTACCAAGAGTACATCAGAGTGTAAGTTGTTGGTTGATGTCCAGAAATTTGGAGAAAGGGAACTCCTTTCTTCCAGTAGTCTGGAAAGTAGTGACTACATATGCCAGTTTCTCTAGCTGAGGAGCAGTTCTGGAGAAAGCCACTGTCCAGGGAAAGTGGTCTGGGGTAGAAAAGAGTCTTCTCATCAATGTCTTGGAAATCAGAGCAGTTTGTCACGCTTTAAAGAAATGGTTTTAATCTAGCGAATGTGGGAAATTGACCATGTTCGGGTATGTGCAACATTTACTCCATATGTTATGATTGTGAAATTATAATGCATGCACTATTGCTGTGTTATACTATGCTGAACATGTTTGTTCTTACCTTAGATATCTATCTTTGGCCTTTTGTTAAAAGACACCTGAAGAAGATAGACAATATACACAGAACATCGAAACGGGTTGGGTCTTTGTGGCCCATAGGGTCCTCCTATGTTACAACATGGTCCAGTTCTTGCAAATAAGTTGCCTCATTTTTATCTAGTCTGTATATTTTTTTGTTTTTTGTTTTTTTCCTTACATATTTGTATCAATAGAATTGAAATTATATTTTAAAACAGAGTGGTTTTGCCCGTTATAGTCCCATTAGGGGGTTTCTTGTCCACATTTTGTCAGGCTTTAAAGAACTGGACACCCAGACATTGGTGTTAGGTTACAATCCAACAATGCCACAGCTGTGGCTTACATCAACCATCAGGGAGGCACCAAAAGTCAGTCAGCCCAGAAGGAGGAGGATATCATTTTATCCTGGACAGAAAAATTTGTTCCATGCCTATCAGCGGTTTTCATTTCAGGAATAGAAAACTTACAGGCAGACTTTCTAAGTTATCAACAGATGTTTCTAGGAGAATGGTCCCTACACCCTGAGATCTTTGCATTGATTGATGCAGATCTATGGCTATTCAGGTTCAACAACAAGTTGAAGAGATTTGTGTCCAGGACCGGGGATCCACTCAGTCGGAGTAGATGCCTTGGTGACTCCTTGGGAGGAGTTTTCCCTGATCTATGCCTTTCCTCCGGTTCAGCTGCTGCCGCGTTTGGTATGCAGAATCCAGCTAGAGGGGAGACCAGTACTCCTGGTAGCTTCAGCATTACCAAAGAGGTTTTGGTATTCACAAATTCAAACATTGGCAGTGGCTAGGCCTTGGGTTCTTCCACTGTATTCGGACCTGCTCTCTCAAGGTCCCATATTGCACCCTTCTTTACAGTCTCTAAATTTGACAGCTTGGCTGTTGAAGCCTTGATTTTTAAAGAGCAGGGTATATCTGGCCCTGCAATTTCTACCCTGATAAATGCTAGAAAACCAGTCTCTAGCAGCATGTAGTCTGGGAATCTTACATCACCTGGTGTGAGGCCAGGAAATGGCATCCCTACAAATATATTGTTGGGAGAAATCTAGCCTTCTTGCAAGTAGGGGTAGATATGAAATTATCCTTAGGCACTATTAAGGGTCAAATTTCAGCCTTGTCGGTTTTCTTCCAGAGACCGATCGCTTCAAATTCCTTGGTTAAAACCTTCGTTCAAGGGATGTTACTTATGCTTCCACCAGTGAAGCCACCATTGTGTCCTTGGGATCTAAATTTGGTGCTGGCAGTTTTACAGAAACAGTCTTTTGAGGCCATTGGGCATATTCCCCTGGTTCTTTTGACCAGAAAATTTGTATTTTTGATTGCGATAACTTCAACTGGAGGAGTATCAGAACTAGCAGCTCTTTCTTGTAAAGAGCCATTCTTGATTTTACATGAAGATAGGGTGATTCTACGTCCATACCCATGTTTTTAGCTCAAGGTGGTGTCCCCTTTTCATTTGAATCAAAACATTATACTGCCTTCCTTTTTTCCAAATCCTCAAACAGCAGAGGAAAGTTATTACATTCTCTTGATGTAGTACGTGCAATTAAAGTTTACTTGAAAAAGTCAGCTCAGATTCGAAAGATCAACCTTTTGTTTGTGCTGCCAGAAGGGCCCAGGAAAGGGCAGGCAGCATCTAAGTCTACAATATCTCAATAGATTTGCCAGGTTATTATCCAGGTGTATGGTTTGAAAAGGAAGGTTCCATCTTTTCCGGTAAAGGTAGACTCCACTAGAAAGCAGGTGCCTCTTGGGCAGTTCGCCATCAAGCTTCTATGGCTCAGATTTGCAAGGCCACGACTTGGTCGCTGGTGCCTACGTTCACTAGATTCTATCAAGTTGATGTTAGGACCCAGGAGGAGTCTGCATTTGGTCACAGTGTTCTGCAGGCAGCTATGTAGATCTTGTGGTCTTATAGCAGTTTTTATGATGTCCCCCTCCCCTCAAGTGCATTGCTATGGGATGTCCCATATGGTAGCACTGTGTCCTGTGATGTACAATACAGAAAATATGGATTTTCCTACAGCTTACCTGTAAAATCAATTTCTTGGAGTACATCAAGGGACACAGAGGTCCCTTCCCTCTTGTATGGGATGTTTATTGCTTGCTACAAAACTGAGGTACTTCCTGTGTAGGAGAGGTTACATAGCGGGACTTCCTGTCTGATTGATTGCCAGTGTCCATTCACCTATAGGTGGTGTATAACCCATATGGTAATGAATATGGCTCTGTGTCCCATGATGTACTCCAAGAAATGGATTTTACATTTAAGCTGTAGGAAAATACATAGTTCAGTCCCACGTTTTAAAAATTGGTTGAAATTTTATATCAGGATCCCTGTGAAAAAAACTAGAATAACTAATTGTTTATCTCCTCCAATTAAATTACAATGTGGCACTTACCAAGGATTCCCTCTATCCACATAATTATTTGCAATAGCTATTAAACGATTATTAGTGATGATCAGACATTCCTTGAATATCAATGGCTTTGAATGAGGTCCTATAGAATAAAAAAAAAAATTTATGCAGATGATATTCTTTTATCTGTAAGTTATACAAACCACATGTTAGAATATGTTTTGTCTATCTAATTTCTACCTTCGGTCGACAGTAACGCTTCATTTTTTTAACAAGCATGTTATACTTAGCTGCTCTGTGCAATGGTTTTGCACAGAGCAGCCTTGATCATCTTCTTCTGGAGTCCCCCACTGGTTCTCCAGGATCCTCCTCTTCGACAAGTACCCCCATTGAAAGCCACTTTCCATAAGGGGCACCTAAGCGGGCTCGTTCCCGAGCTGTCCTGTCTGCATCTATTGATGCGCATAGAGTATATTAAGGTGAAAAACACTAAGGCTTTAGAAACACGTTAATTTGACTAAGTCTGTATTGTTACCCATTGATGCACTGATATCCCCTGTATGCAGCTCTGGTGCACAATCCCAACACATGTTTCCTGGAAAAATGGTTTTGTATGTAAGCAGGTGCGTTGGCAACCATCGGCTGGGACTGAAGATAGTGAAAGGAGAAGAATGTCACCAGCATACCTTGGCTCTCCAATGTGGGTCCAAAGCTTTATTCAGCAATTACATTGTTACAGCAAGAGCAATGTTTCAGAGCCTTGGAGGACTCCTTCACATGCCTGTAACAACGTGATTACTGACTAAAGCTTTGGACTCAAATTGGAGATCCACAATGTGCTGGTGATGTTCTTCTGCTGTATCCAGCTCTGTCACATCCATTAAGATGGCTACCGCTTTTAAAAATGTAGTAGTGATAATTATATAAATTCTAAAATGTACACAACATTAAATGTAGATCCACTTATTGTTAAACTTTGGGCACAGTGGATTGCAAAGAAAAGCATTAGAATAGTATCTTTATATTTTATTTGAAAGGAAAAAAACAAGATTATGTTAAATAAATTATAACAAAAAACTATATAGGTTGGTATATCTACCAAAATCTGTGGACATATATTATATGCATCAATTTGGGGCAAGGGAATGCCTCATTTATATTAGTTGATGGATGCAAATGTAGATATGTAGGAATAGTAGATCTGGTAGCAGCAAAAATTTGATTTTTTTTTTTTTCTGGGGGGAGGGAGAACCTTTTTGTTAAATGTTGAATAACATTTGGAGACTAGAAAATTACTATAGATAAATGAATTTAGTTCTTTTACACATGTTTGAGATCACTGTATACTGAGAAAATAGCAAAGTAGTAGGGATTTGTCCTCTGGAAACATGTGGTATTGTAAGATTTCAGAAGCTGTATTGCAATGATTACCTAAAATCATTTCAACAACTTCAGAAAGAGTTATCTATACCTAAACAGATTTTGTATCAGTATTTACAATTCTGTCATGCAAAAGGCTTTCAGGAGAAGATACTATCTATGAGATATTATAATATCCAGTTGCTAGAGGAATGTGGTGTCTGATCATGAAAAAGGTATTCTTCCTCTGTATACAATATAACGTTTCTAATAATGTATCCTCTGAAATATAGAGAACATTGCCAAAGAGAAGGATTGATCAGAGATATTGAGGGCATCTCTTGTGTCTCAATATCTGCCTCTCAGAAAGTATCTCAGATATTATTTGTAAGTATTGCATATTTTTTGTCCATAGGATGTATAAAACTCTCCAATTAGTTTTATTGAGTAAGTCTTATAAAATGGCCACAGGAAACTGCATACATTTTAGTTGGAGATATCCTTAATTGGTAACATACTGGAAAGATTTTGTCATCCTGGCTTGGCCAATAAAGTGACCAAAGTGTCCAAATCCAGAAGGAAGATCAGGAGAAGATGGTGGGACCCGTGACTGACAGGAGCACTGACAGTGCAGAACTGGAGGGGATTGCTTCCACAGTCTGCCATAATGTGCTCATTTTCCATGCATGCCAGCATATTATGCCTAAAAGCTCCTGCTGCCCCCCCCCTTTTTTTTTTTTTGTCGAAGTGCAGAGGTTAATTCTGCTCTAAATTCTAATTATAGTCTGAGATTTGTAACCAAAGGTAAAATGAATACATTATCAAAAATGAACAGCCCCAGCACTAAGCAGCTCCATGTGGATTTAATTACCACAGCTGTTAGCGATGTTATCACTTCTTATGGCTGATGTCAGGTAAGTAGCGCTTCTTTTAACTAACAGGCACTTGCTTATACAGATGAAGCTAGGTTGTATAAAAATAGCAAACTGGGTTCCTAAGAAAAGCTTTTTTTCCTGACCTAATTATATTAGATAGTTGAGAACCAAGATAAATCAAATGATGTATACACCTGGTGGTAACAGGAAATGTAAAAATTGTTTTAACAAGAAACACTATACTACAGTATATACACTACAATAAGCAACCCCCTGCTCACATTGCTAAAATTCAAGTTTTTCCTACTTTTTTACTCAAAGTAGGAGGAACTTATCATTCTCCAAGCCTGTAAACATAATAGTAAATGTTCAAATCTGCTCCCTGTGTTGCTTCAGGCAAACTCTAATTTTTCACAAAATGTGCAGTCTTAACATAGATTGATGGAAATCTGTCTGTTTCAGCATGGACTGGACAAATTTTTATCTGTCCATGGCTATTCCTGTTCACGAGGAGTCATTTTCTCATGAGTGGGCCTGTTTGTGTTAAAAAACAAAAAAGAAACAAAAAAAAAGCCTAAAACGTATAAAATAAAACAGCAAAGAAAAACAAAAAATGGGCAGACTTGATGGACCACTTAGTCTTTTTTTTTCTGCAATCACATTTCTATGTTTCTAATCAGTACAGCAGCCAATTGGAGGAGCCCATGCTGTCAGAATACAATTACACAGTGGGGCGGTATTCTCTATCTACCTCAATTGTGTGGTTGGGGAAATTTGTTCATTTTAAAAAAAAAAACTGATCCATCTATGGCCAGCTTTACTAATACAAAAACGATGACCTTTTTTTTTATAGTCACCAGCTAACCCATCACCTTCATCTCTAACAAATCCAACTGGTTACTGACAGAGAGACCAGTGACAAGCAGAAGTATCCTGTCTTCGTCTTCTCTATGGTGCACAAGAGGCAAAGAGGTTGATTTACTATGCAAGGGAACATACCCCAAAGCCTAGTGAATGTGGTAAAATCTTATGTTTCAAAGACAACCCAACCGCAGTCAAAGAAAACAAAATGCTTGCAAGTAGGTTGATGGAAGCTAGCAGAGCTTCACCTTGTTCGCCCTGGTGAAAAACTATTTTGCAAAGTACAAATTCCCTTGAAAAATGAATAGTCTATTTGCCTTAGTAAACCAGTCCCAACATATTAGTGCCCAGTGGTGAAATACCTAGACTGTGGGAAAAGACATTTATGCATCAGTGACTTGTTTTTAAGCTGAATAGTTCATATCTGGCAGCGGTTTACAAAAGCGGTAAAAAAGAAGTATATGCTGTTCACTTAGTCAAAGTGATTTTACACTGTATAAAGTGAGCTTTGTAAATAAGGTAAAGTTGTGTTGAAGACAATCATCTAACTGTGCATAAGAATAAATCCTGTTTTTTAATTTTCCTTGTAGATGATTGGGTAGTTTAGAATATATACACCTAATTTACTAAGCAAAGTGAAAAGTCACTATCTCTTAGTAAATTAACACCAATATCTATAAGTATACTGGTTTAGTAAATGTAGCACTGACCTCCTAAGGATCCTTCCAATCCTTTGGATTTCTCCTGCCATGCCTCTGGGTATCCATACTGAAACCTGGCTCAACATATACCAACACATTAGTGGCAATGAATAGGCTGCAATCACTTTAGTCTTTTTACCTTTTATTGCTGATTACTATGTCAGAAAAAAGTAGTATTATTGACAGCAGTACACCCTTTCAGCCTCTTGGTAAATGCTGGAAGTAGAGAAGTAGCCCAGACAGATCTTTGTCTCTGTAAGAGAGTTTATAGTATTACTTGAGTGGCAATGGAACTCTCTCTTATCAATCTGGTTCTTGGCCTTCTGACAACAGTCAAAGATACCTTGATTTGTGGGCAATAAAACCATCTAACAATGTCCAGGAGTGACTTCTTCCTAGCTCCTCTGTAACATTCTTCAGCAAGAAGTTTGTGAGTCCAGCTACCCTCAAAAACTCATTAAAGCGGAGTTCCTGGCCACAAAATTGACATCATCGATTTTGTGGCCATCCGCTTGCTTTTCGTCACCTGAAAAGGAAATGGATAGTTACGATTTTTTTTTTTACTTACCTTGTTATTGTAGAAAAATATACTCACCTTTCTTCCACTTCCTCCCAGGAATCAATGCGACAGCACCGGCCCCACTCATCACTTCCGGTGATGCCCAGAAGCTGTGGAGAAATGCGGTGCCGCACCGGAAGTGACGAGCGGGGCCGGTGCAGGCACATTCTGGGAGAAGAGGACACGGAAGAGGACGCAGAAGAGGATCACGCTGGCTTCAGCTGCCCACATCCGAGATGGCAACGCTGGAGAAGAAATTTTAAAGGTAAGTATTTCTTCTTGCAGGTAAGTGCGACCCGGGACAGAACAGAGGCTATCCGTTGTGGAATGTACAAGCCCTGACTGTCCCGGGGGTATTTTTATTGAAATTTTTTTTTCATGGCCAGAACTCCACTTTAAGGCTTCAGTTCAAGTTTGTTGGCCTTCAGAAAATTCCTGAAATAGAGTCAAGGCTCAACCAGCACACCTTTACACAGGCATCCTCACAGAAGAGAGTTCTAGAATGGTGCAGCCATATCTTTATCATCTCCCCAAGCCCTACCTCTGAATACAGATTCCTATGGATTGGTGGTGTCAGATAAATAGTTATAACTCAGGCTTTTGCCCCTTCTGCACTGCTTACTGGAGCTTCCTACCAGAAACAGGCAGAACCAATCAACCTCCCTGAGCTCAAGAAAGATGTGCAGAGCCCAGAAATTGTAAATAACAACTTAAAACACACACTAAGTTTAGTTAGGGGCACAACAGCATAGAACATGGCCCCTACATAAGTAATCTGCCAATTGCATGTAAAAGTAGATCACAATAACAGAGCATCCTATTCTTTCTAAATCCTTTTCTGTAATAACCATTTTTTTGCTTTTAAACAACAAAGACATATAAGCTTATAAAAAAGAAAGGAAAGAAAAAATATCTGGAGAAAGGAAGCAGCACATGATAAATAAAGGGACAAATGGAGCACAACTTGATACCTTATGGATGTAAGACAGAAAAGTCACATTGTGAGTTGTTCTTGTTTTATAAATGTTTATTGCAAATTTGAAAAGAAAAACACACAGCATAAGTACAATTTATAGAGTAAACAAATCTTTATAGATTACAGCATACATTGTACAACATCAATACCAAATAAAAAAAAAAAAAAAAAGGGAAGGTCCATGAGATCAAACAGTGTAAGGTCTCTAGTAAGAACCAACTAACTATAGGATCCATGCACACTTACTTAAAAAACACTGCTTCTACAAGAGTTTTTTGCTTTGCTTGTAGAAGCAGCTCAGTGTTATCCTATGTGTCCATGCACATTAGGACGATTACAGGCATATTTTGAGCTCAGCGTTTAGAAGCAGGAAAAAAAAAACCTTCTGGTTTGTGTTTCTGATTGGAGCTTTCTGGCAGAAAAATGCAAAACTCTCCTAAACTTGCCTAAACTGTGTGGAAAAAATGCTCTATATGAGTGTTTTTTTTTTCTGCAAAGGGAACTGGCATTTTTTTAAGCCCAGTGTGCATGGAGCCTTACATAGACCTAAGTGACCGCTCAAAGATCAATGTTAAAGACAAAAAAAGAAAGAAAGTTTGGTAGAAAGGTCTGTGGTTGTTCATTGAGAACTACAAGCCAGTGCCCAGTAAGGCTGTTGGTACTTGTAGTTTTCCATTGACAGAGGCCTGTGAATGAGTGGCAGGCGTTTTTTTTTTTTTTATTTAAACAGCTGGCAGGGGCAGATCACCCGCTAGCTGTCACTGTGGGGGCCAGTCCTTTCATAACATGTTACTTGTTACACTCTGTTCTGGAAATTTAATTTATGGGCAAATCCTATCCTCATATTGATTAGTGGTTCCAAATTAATAACTTCTGCAGTAGGGAACAGACACAAAAGATTACATTTTTTTATACACATTATTATGTAGGTATCACATTAATATTACAATTGTACTTTCATGGTAACAAGGGGCATAACATAGGCAGGCTAATTTCTATTCAGGACTTGAAAGAATGCAAACATAATGAAAACATTATTAGTGCCATGTACACAACGAATGCAGTGTGCAATACATGGGCAAAGCATACAAAATAGAATACAATTTTGTGCAAAATGTACAATTTCCTTAACCTCCCTGGCGGTATGATTATGTCAGGAATTACATACCAAAAGCGGTACAATTGTTTTCATGGAAATTTGGCGTTATGTATTATAGGCCTACAATTCTTAGTAATTACTGACTTAAACCTGACCAAAACAAGACTCTAGTAGACATCCCAGATGTGATAAATTTGAAACACAAACACGTGAATTATAATCGAATCAATAATATTATTTTATTATTTAATATATAATATATATAATAAAATTATATTATTGATTAGATTATAATTCATGCATTATATATTATATATAGATATATGTGTGTATATATATATATAACGCATGAATTATAATTGAATCAATAATATAATTTTATATATATATATGTGTGTGTGTGCATATATATATATATATATATACACACATATATATATGCGCATATATATATATATATATATATATGCATATCTATATATATATATATATATATATATATATATGCATATATATATATATATATATAAAATATAAAATGTGTTTTGTGTTTTGTGCAACGTTTTTTTTTTTTGAATTTCCCTCCCTAGTTCCGCTCCCATGCAGCATTGCTGCTGCAGGGAACGGAACTAGGAAGTGATCACACCGACGGAGGGACAGAGGAGCGGCGGGACTCTCGGCTGGCGATCTCAGCAATGAGAGATCATCGCTGGATCACCAGGATAAGGTAAGAGAACACCGCTGCTCTCTCTGCAATCCACCCCGAGCGTGACTCGGGGTTACCGCTCCTGATATGAAAAATCCACCCCGAGTCACGCTCGGGATTACCGCCAAGGAGGTTAACAATCTTACCCCTTTTTTGAATATGGGTGTAACATGACACATGTTATCAAAGGTGAACCTATCCTTTAATGGCTTCCTCATGAATGTCCTGGCATTTTTCAAGTCTTCTACGTGGACCAGTAATGTCAGTGCGAACGGCCATAAGCTTCTTTTTTATAGACTTCTCCAAGCTCTGAAACATGCCAGCCAACTCAAGTTTCAAGCCTCTAAGCAAGAAATCTCATATCTAAGCCAGTGGGTGAGTTGGAATCACCCACACAGTCTAAGACATAGGGAAAGCTTCTGTGACTGGAAGAAGCATGTGGAGAAGCTGATCTACTTCCTCTCAGGGATCAGGCTTGCACACCTGATTCACAGGAACCCTCGCGGTCCGCCTCCAGGAACCACTTAATGGATCTCAACGAAGGTAGTTCTGCAGTCAGATGTCTCCCTGGGCACTTACCAATCATTGCACAGGATCTGGAGGATCTGTTTGGCATATTTGGGCAGAATAATGTTGAACCTCAGCCAGAGCTCTGCTTAGAAGCGTCCAGCCAGCGCCATGCGAAAAACGACGCCCTCTCGTCACATGTGAGTTAATCCATAAATCATTTAAAGTCATATAACAAAATTTCAAACAAAAATGGAGTGTATTCCTGTTGTGGATCTTTGAATATGATATGATATGACACTGTAGGTACAAGTTATATTAAAGCATAATTCTACAGTGTAGATTACTTCCAAACCAAAACATTAGAAGGGCATTACCCAAGATATTTATATTTCTACAAAAGTATTATGATAAAAGGCGTCCTTTGAATACCCCCTGCAAGAACATATGAGTTTTTTATTTTCTTTACTTATTTACAACCCATTTGGGGTATGCCTTTATTACTTTATATAGCAAATGACAAATATACATAATTAATTTTATGACTCCTTTTCAAAAACGAAGTAACTAAATTCCCTACTTTGTTTAATAAGTGGGATTGTGTATTTAAATAATTTATTTTGCCAGTAGTAGCATAGCTAACAGCTAAGTCACCCATGCCAGGGAGGTCATCAGGGATGAACCATACAAAAAAAAAAGATTTGCTGATCATCCATGCCGTGCATCAGGCATGTGGCAAAAAAAACCTCCTTCTTAAATACCAGGTTATTGTTATGCGACATAAAATGGATTACCAAATGGAACAAGTAAAAGGTTAACGTTTTGAGTATAGCAATCTGGAATGCATTAAGCTTTCACAGTACTGGCACTCATGTTATCAGATAAAGTATAGAATAGAAGTGATAGTTGTTAGGAAAGAGAGATAGAAAGGTAGAAAAGTAATGGCTTCTAGTAATTAGTGTATTGTAGTATAATATAGTACAATATCTAGTCCAGTACAGGCGGTCCCCGGGTTACAAACATCCAACTTACAAACGACTCCTACTTACAAATGGAGGGAGACAACAGATAGTGAGAGGAAATCTATCCCTAGGAAGGGAAATTCACTCCTGTAAAGATTATCATGGGAAAAATGTGCCCCCACTGAAGCTTTATCCCCAATCCTTGTTTCCACAACAACCCAAATTTTTCTAAATTCAGTTGTCACGAGGACAGAAAGTCAGGTGAAATTTTCTGAACTGGGTACAGACTGCAGAACAAATGGTACAGGGGTGTTAACCTATCCCAATGCTATCCAAAAAACATAAAAAATATTCTTTTGGCTGAAGCTACACTTAAGAAATGTACCTGTTCCGACTTACAAACAAATTTGACTTAAGAACAAACGTACAGGGGGGCGTGGCCGTCGCGTAGCCGTATGGACGTGTGAGTTAGCCGCTCCGCCGACACAGGGACAATATCCAGCAACATTGGCGCCCTATCTTCACCGATCGCCTTGTTAAGACCCTCATCGGACTCACTGAAGCCTCCTGCATCCATCGATATGGCCAGAAAGAAGAAAGACAGCGGGCAACCCCGTCAACTCCAGCACTTCTTCATGCCCCAAAGCCAGCAACACAACGGAGCCAAGATGGCGCCAGCAGCAGCTCCCCGGCCTCCTCGAGCGGGGCCTCTCCGGCACATCCCAGCCCTACACCTCCACAGGGCCAGAAGGCAGGCCAGCCCCGATCTCCAACTGTCTCAACACCGCTCACCGGGAGCCCGGCGAAGAGCAGGCCACGGCTGATAGAGGACTCACCATCTGGGGAGGTAAGCCGTGAGGAGGTTTCCTCTCTGAACTCCACCAGGGAGCTTGCTTTCAATATAGACTCTTTCCCTGTCAGTGACCGGCCGGTCTCGGAGGTGAAACTGAGAGACATGATGATGTCTCTTAGGGCCTCTATGCACGCTGATTTAATGGACTGTGTTAAATCGTTTAAAGGAGAGGTCAGGGCCTTGGGAGGCCGTATGGACAAAGTGGAGGGCAAAATGGGGGAATTTGCGGTGTCCCACAACGAGCTAATTGATTCCCACTACAGTCATGAGGAAGAAATAGACAAGTTAAAGAACAAAATTGCAGATATGGAGGACAGGTCACGGCGTAACAACGTCAAGATCCGGGGGGTCCCTGAATCTGTGCAGCCCAACGATTTAGAGCGATATGCCAGGGATCTGATCCATGCAGTCCTACCATCTGCACCTTTATCCGAGCTGGTGATTGATTGCATACATCGCCTCCATAAACCTTCCCACATCTCTGAAGACATTCCAAGGGATGTCATCATGAGGATTCATTTTTACCATATAAAAGACCGTTTGATGTCAGAATTCCGCAAAAAGACCCCTGTTCCGGAGAAATATGCCAGGATTCAGCTGTTCACTGACTTGTCCCAACATACTCTCCAAAAACGGAGAAACCTCCAACCGCTTACTAAGGCGTTGAGAAACCATGCAATTATCTACAAGTGGTGGTTTCCGGTCAAACTGACTGTCACATACAACAACAAGGCCCACACAATCACATCTCTACAAGCTGGCCTGGAGCTGCTTCAATCATGGGGTTTTCTCCCTGCTCCCGGAGCTGATCTCTCTACACCGTCAAATAGGGTGTCCCCTCTCCCGGAAGAGTGGCAGACGGTCACATATGGGAAGAAGGGGAAGAAATCCTCCAAGGGAATGCCGCCTCACTGTACCAACATCTGAATGTCCCTGGGCATACGGCTGCTCAGGCCACTAGTACTTTTTCCCCCTCGCAATGTTATGCAGCAAGACTGCATTCGAGACCATTCTCATTTTTTTACTGACTTTTTCTTTGTTTATTCCTTCTGTTCTCTCTCCCTATAAGTGTCTCCCTACCCTCCACCACTGTGGTCAGCTCATCACAAGGAAACCTGGAACGTCTCTACATCTGGAACCACTCGACGGCCGTCGCCCTGATGTGTATTCCAGCACCACCGTTGATCTCCACTCTGAAGCTCATCTGATGCATCTAGCTACAGGTACTCTAACCCCTCTAATATTGACAGTATATGCCCATTAAAATAACAACCTTTAATGTTCGAGGCCTGAACCATCCGGCGAAGAGGTCATCTCTGTGGTCTGAGGTGCTGAAACTTCAGAGCGATGTTCTGTGTATACAGGAAACCCACCTACAGCAGACCTCTGCCCCCACCATAGCTCACAAGAACTTTCCGCACATTTTCCAGGCATCTGCTTCCCAAAAGAGAAAAGGAGTACTGATTGCGGTTAGAGACTCTGTGGCATTCTCATTAGTGGACTTCAAAGCTGATCCCAATGGGAGGTATGTTATAGTTATCTGTGAAGTGAACAACATGCCATTAACATTGATCAATGCATACTCCCCCAATACACATCAACTCCGTTTCTGGAGAAAGATTTTGCGTATGGCCACTACCCTGAAACGAGGTTCCGTTGTGATCTGCGGGGACTTTAACATCACATCTGATCCGCAAATTGATATCACCTCATCTCCCCGACGTGCTCCTCCAGCCTTACAGCCTTTATTACATTCTATGGATATGTATGACTCATGGAGATGTCTGCACCCGGGCGAAAGGGACTATTCTTACCATTCCCAATGCCATAATTCTTACTCTCGAATAGACATGATTTTAGTTGATAAACGCTTTCTTCAGATGACGATATCTGCAGAGATACACGCCATTACCTGGTCGGACCACGCCCCGGTCTCCGTAGTAATACGCGAGTCCGGAGCGCCTGGCCCTGTGTATCTATGGAGAGCCAACAGCCAAGTTCTGGAATCTCCGCACCATGCCAAATATATTGCTAAATGTTTGAAAGAGTATTTTTGTGACAATGCTGGCTCTGTGGCGGATCATGCGACTGTATGGTGCGCTCACAAAGCCTTAATAAGAGGTATTCTTATACAGCTTTGCTCTAGGCTTAAGAGACAGAGGAGTCAGCAACTTGACCGCATTCTGGACGAGATCAAAAAACTAGAACCTTTGAATAAGGCTTCCCCCTCACAACCGTTAGCCCAACAGCTCTCCAGACTGAGGCTAGATCTCCGACATTTACTAATTGATAATCAGGATAGACTCTTCAGGGCTTTAAAACTTTCCCACTATTCTCAGGGCAACAAGGCGGGCAAGGTGCTAGCCAACCGCCTAAAAACGAAACAGGTCAAAAACAGAATCGCACACTTGCTTGACCCCGCCACCAAGGCAAAGATCATGGATCCTCAGGCAATTGCTGATTCTTTCGCAAGCTATTACAGCTCTTTATACAACCTGAAGGATGATCCTTCCACCCCGCAACCTACAGATCAATCTATTTCGGACTTTCTGTCCTCCATAAATCTGCCCCGCCTCTCTCCTGAACAACTTCAGGCTCTAAATGCTCCAATTTCACCCCTTGAAATAGCAAAGGCTATCCGCACGTTGCCAGGCGGGACATCGCCTGGCCCTGATGGATTGCCTAACCTCTATTATAAGATGTTTAGTGATGTGCTCAGTTCACACCTGTCTCTGGTGTTCGAGAATGCTGTCGCCTCATTACCACAAGAAATGTTGCAGGCTTACATTGTGACATTGCCTAAACCGGGGAAAGACCCTACGTCTCCCCCGAATTTCAGGCCGATTTCCTTATTGAACACCGATGTGAAACTGTACGCAAAGGTTGTTGCGCTGAGGCTGCACCCTGTCTTGCCTGACCTGGTCCAAGCAGACCAGGCTGGGTTCGTGCGGGGCCGCCAGACCTCGGACGCGACGAGAAGGGTAATTGGCCTTATTGAAAGAGCGAGCTCTGGTCGGATGACTTCTCTGCTGCTGTCCTTGGATGCGGAGAAGGCATTCGACCGAGTGCATTGGACGTACATGTCTCAGGTCTTGCTGAAGTTCGGCTTTCAAGGCCCCATCATTTCAGCAATTCTTGCACTGTACTCTAACCCATCTGCCAGGGTCTATACCTCCAATATGCTTTCTCAACCTTTTTCCATTACGAATGGTACCAGACAGGGGTGTCTGCTGTCCCCATCAATTTTTAATCTGTTAATTGAGCCACTGGCGGAAGCAGTCAGGTCCTCAAAAGACATCAGCGGCATACATGATATATGATGTCATCATATTCCTAACGGATCCTGTTCGATCCCTGGCTGCAACCCACGACATATTGCAAAGATTTAGTCTGGTGTCATATTATAAGGTGAATTTCGCGAAATCGCTGATTTTACCGATAGCTATACCCCCGAAGCAGTGTTGTTACTTGACCGCACAATACCCTTATACGTGGAAAACACATAGCATTCCCTACTTGGGTATCCAACTAACCCCGAAACTCTCAACTAGTTGAGGCCAACCTACCACCTTTAATAACTAAAATAGCTGCCGAGTGTGCTCGAGTTTCCAAAACAGAACTTACTTGGTCAGGACGTCTTGCATCATTCAAGATGCTCCTCCTGCCGCAAATCCTTTATATCTTTAGAACGTTAGTAGTCCCCATCCCACGTAAATTTCTTACACAACTGCAGGCTGCCCTGAGGGGACTGGTGTGGGGAGGGAAACGTCCTAGGAGTAAGCATACTCTCTTGGTTAAGCATTGGTCGGCGGGGGGAATGGGCATGGTAGATGTTAAGGACTATTTATTGGCATCACATCTGGCCCAACTACGTGCATGGGTTTCATCCGAGCATGGGACTACATGGAGCGCTATGGAAACTGAGTTCTGTGCCTCTTCTTCCCTGCGATCAGTGCTTCTGGCCGATCGGTGGCGCCCTATATCACTGAAGGACAAGCCGTTGTCGATTCAAGCTTCTCTCCTGGCCTGGAGAGAGTTTGCCTCGTCCACACCAGACCCCTCTCTACTTGTGAAAGTGCCCATACCTATACATGTCTTGGAACTAATCATGCCCCACTTATCTCTTAAACATTGGGCGGCGAGAGGTATCTCCACGGTTGACAACTTGCTGAACGGAGTCACCTTAAAACCGTTTTCCCAACTGCAGACCACAAATGGCCTCCTCCCTAATGACTTCCTCACATACGTGAGCATATCTCACTTGCTCCGCTCTCTACCGTCCCCACATTTATATCTCCCGTCTGCGGGCTGGATGTTTTTGTTGGGCACCTCACGGGCGGCAAAAGGAACGTCCCTATTTTATAACTGTCTACAACAGAAAACGGTGTTTCGTAAGACGACACCTTTGATCAAATGGGAGGAGGATCTGGGAGAGGAATTCACTGGAGAACAATGGCGAAACGCACTCCGCTCCGTCAGATCCGCTTCTTATTGTGTAAACCATTGGGAACTCTCTCAAAAAATTAATTTGCGTTGGTACCTCACACCCTACTGACTTTCCAAGTTCATACCAGATCACTCTCCTCTTTGCTGGCGGGAATGTGGGGAAGTAGCCCATCTAAAACATGTATTCTGGTCCTGCAAGAACCTAACCAGCTTCTGGAACAAGCTATTTTCCATTATCTCAGATATCACTGGTGTCCTCACCCGACCCTCCCCAGCACTAGCTATTCTAAACGTGGGCATAGACAAATTTCCCAAAGATTGTAGGTGTGTAGTATCACATATCCTCTTAGCTGCTAGAGGTTTAATCGCTCGTAAGTGGAAAGAGGTTGAGACGCCTAGCGTATCTGCAGTCTTGGACTTGGTCAAGACTAACCAAATGTATGAAAGGCGGGAAAGGGACTGAATATGACAAAAACTGGAGGTTGTGGTATTCTTGGATTTCTACAAATTGAAATGTCTATCTAAACTCCATCTGAGCTGACCAACCCCCCCCCCTCCCCCAACTACCCACCTATTCTAGTTCATAACTGTACGCCCCTGTAGTACTAAGTTTGTTGTGCAGATGCGGACTCAATGATAGATAGAGTGTGAAATACGTTAATTGAAGATACTTGAACAGTATAGCTACTAGCCCCTTCTCTCCCCCCCTCCTCCCCTCCTTACCTCCATCCGCCCTTCCATTCCTGGCCCTTTCTTCTTTCCTCTATGCCTTCCTCCTACTGGGCGTTGATCAGAAGTTGGCCTTGAGTACCATCAAGGACCAGGTGTATACCTTGGCAATCTTCTTTCATCGACCCCCTAGCCATGCACTCTTTAGTTTGTTCCTTCATGCAGGTTGTTCGACATGTGGCTCCACCTGTATGGTCTCCTTTGCCACCATGGGATTTAAATTCAGTACTTTCTGTTCTCCAGAAACCTCCATTTGAGAATATTCTGAAGATTTCTTTGCCTACGTTATCCCAGAAGGTGACATCCTTGGTGGCTATTACCTCGGCCAGCAGGGTATCGGAACTAGCTGCATTATCCTGTGGCAGCCCCTATTTAGTGGTCCATAGGGATAAATTGTTTCTTCGTCCTTGTCCATCATTCCTGCCCAAAGTTGTCTCTGACTTCCATTTGAATGCGGACATTGTAATGCCTTCCTTAGGTACCAAGCTGGCTCTTTAAACTGATTACCTAGAGCAGATAGGGGGGGGGGTTATATACCAGTTAAGGATGGTTCATGGGCGTAGCCAGGTGTTTTTTGTTCTGCCTAGTCTTACTCCTGGAGGAGGCAATATAACCCACTAGTTATGATTTATGGAGCGCTCTGTCTGTCGATGAACTCAGAGAAACGGATTTTATGGTAAGTACAAAAATTATATTTTTTTATACTTGGAAATATTTATCAGAATATCATATTTTTTAAATTCTATTTTAAAAGAAATTGTAAGCAAACAACAAATTTCACTGCTGCTCCAACTTACAATGCAACCTCCACCTGAACAATGCTTTTCCCCTCTTTGTCACTGTGTGACACCAGTCCCCAAGCATGCACAGTGTGTCACCAGATAGAACTTATTTCCCATATAAAACTAGCCAATGTGCTGACGCACACCTCACACCTCTTATGACAATGTGCTAGGTATGCAGGGAAATGTAGATTGCATAGGCTTTGTCAGGAAATATGTGCCTGTTTCTACATTGCAGGTGTAAATAAACAGATGGCACTTCAATGGCGTGACAAGAAAGATGTGTGCCTAATGAGTTACAGTTCATAATACCTCCACTGTTATGGTATGCACAAGGTGGGAAAGAAGTCATGAAGCCACAAGAGCTGACCAAGCAATGACATTTTACCCAGCAATGAGGAAACAACAAAATAAGTACTACGAGAAGATCTTCAGACATCTTCTTGAGCAATGCTTGTGGAATGCCTACATTCTACTCGAAAAAAAGTGACAAGCCTGTGATTCATTCTGACTTAATTTGGAAAGTAGCCGAACCTATCTTTGTGAACCACCAAACACCATTAATGGTTGTGAATAGACCTGGACATCATGCTGTTGTCGTTGTCAACCCTGGTCATCACTTCATGGACTACATCCCACCAACCCGGGATGTTTACTAAACCAATATGCTACTAGACTCTTGTTTGGACCAATTTAAGTGAGTTATTCCTAAGAATTACAGGCCTACAATATAAAACAAATTTCCATGCAAAACAATGTACCATGTGACATTCAAAAATACTGACATAACCCAGACAGCCAGGGAGGTTAAAGGGTCAGTTGACCTTTCCCCAAAAAATTCTTATGTATTTAAGGAGGTCCTTCCTGTAGATGAAAAACTGCACAGCTTTGGCTAAAATTGGATAATGCTCTTGCTACAGGTTTAGGCTATTTACATACTTCCCAAAAAAAATCCTTGTTGCTAGGACATTGCTAAAACACTCCCAGCCAGTACTGCTAGCCCCCACCATTCTAATTCAAATGCATGCACTCTTTTTTTTTCTTTCCCTATAGTGGCTCTTACCTCAGCATTGCTATGAAGGTGAAGATGGTGAACTGTGCATGTTCGGGGGTGTGAGATCCTGCTCCTGTGATGGTGGAGGTCAGCAGTAACAGCTGGGAGTACCTTAGCAACTTCCTAGCAACAAGGCAGGACGGGATGCTATGTGTGGGATTTTTTTCAGTTAGGCTTCAGGAAGAATGCAATGGCCCACACCTATAGCAAGGGCATTATTTAACTTTTATCTACAGGTGTCCCTTACCTGCCAAGGCAAGTTTTTGTTAAAAGTGAACTTTTCCTTTAATATTCCTTTAGGTGGTAGAATATGTAATGGAAACCTACAATTTCCAGGATATGTACATGGACCAGACCTTAGCAGTTCATGGGTACTCTTAACAAATGGTTCATTGAATTAGAAGTGTAAAAATCATGGGCAGCTTAGGAGGGCTTTCAAGAAGTTAGAATATTTCAAAATTAAATTCATTTAAGGAAGTTAGTGGATTTAAGAATTTTGGTTCTACTATTACAGATGGAAAAAAAGACAAGCAAAACTTCATAAAGCTAAAAATCTGAAATACAGTGTTTAACACAACTGCATGAGAAAGTGCTTCAAGCATTGGAACAGAAGGTATTGAAGAAAATCTATGGTGCAGTATGTGAGAATAGATAGTGAATAGTAACAGCAAAATGAAGAAATAGCAAACTTACTTGCAGAGACATTGTAAGATACATAAAGATTAATAGATAAAGATGAATGGAAGAGGAGAGAAGTGGTAAGAAAATTTATAGTGGGAAACCAGAGGGCAAAAGAGGAATTGGAAGGCCAAAAAAAAGATATATATATTTATGTTTACAATGAGTAAGATTTAAAATGCTTTGAAACTCAAGACTGTAGAATGACACTAAAGTTGTTGTAAAGGCGAGGGTTTTTTTATCTTAAAAAGCCTTCTTTTGACAGCTCTCCCACGCCCCTAAATACTTACCAATCTTGATCCAGCGCTGTGTCCAAAAACAGTGTCGTTGCTCTCTCTTCCGTGCTGGACTCAGTGAGAGCAGTGGGAGCCATTGGCTCCTATTGCTGTCAAGCAAATCCACTGATGATGGAACAGGGGGCAGTGCAGAGCCGCACTTTGTTCCACCAACCTCTGATATTCGTCCATGACTTTACCTCTATAATTAATGGGATAAAAATCTGATCTAACCTGGAAGTTCATTGGGCCAAGTCACCCTTCTAGCAAACATAGTATAAAGAAAGGGACTTTTTACAAAGATGTGTGTGTGTTTATTGTGTGTATATTTTTCAATACAGCATGCATATACACTGGATGCACCTTTTCGTTATATTCCTGAGGCATTTTATAGGTCTCAGAATCTAAATAAAACAAGTTTTTATTTCTGTTTGACAGTTACATTTCACCTGTAAGCAAAACTTGACAGGCACTTCTGTTTTAATGCATTAAAATGTGTCTGGTCTTGCTTAATTAGTGTGTATATTTGTATTTTTTAACTGTAATTGCATTTTGACTTTAGGGGAGTCCTATATATTTTATATATTTATGCGCACACTTCGATAGCCTAGAGACACATGTTGACAGGGTGACAGATCGAATTATATTTAGGCTGAAAAAATGTGTTTCGCTGTTATCTGTTCTTCAGTATAATGGAGAAATCATTATGCCTGGTATTTGTAAACTGTTTTTAGACAAAAAAAGTTTACATCTTACCACATTTTGGTTATATAAATGGTAACTTAAAAAAAAAAGCTTGCTTTAACCTTTTATAACCAAACATGCAATATTTTTTATACATGTCTTAAAGATCATCCAAGATTGCATTGTATACCTTCCGAGTGTTAAAAGTGCAACCAATGTATGTTGTCTGTAGGCATAACGACCCAAGGGGAAATAGTTTGCAGGTATCTAAAGCTCATAATGACAAAGCTGACAGCTGTTATGATCATGACTTGCTATGTACTGCGTTGTTCATCCATAATCCCACAACACTAAGCTGATAAATGGCAATCTTTGTGTTATGTACAACTGGGTAGAAACATAACCGATATTGTTTGTCTCTTTTGCTGTCAGTACAGTTATTACAAAATAGACGATTCATTCCTTCAAGCTGTACTCTAAGCGACATAAAAATACATATTAGTAAAGCTCTATACTTAATATTACATCATTAAATATATTTTTGCAAGCAGTGAAAGTACCTAAATTTGACCTAGTAACAGCCACTCACAGTTCCCGTACAGTAGAGCCCACAGAAGGAAAGGGAAAAATAACACAAGAAGTCTATTATTTTTGCTGCATTGCAGGGAGCATGCTGGTATAAGGATAACTCAGAGTGACGGAGAGATACGTTAATCCATCAGCTTCTTAACTAACACTGTCCAGTTACAGACTGGAGACTCCAGTTACACTGTCCAGTTACACAGACTGCACCCCCCCCCCAGGTAGAGTAGTGGCTGGAGCTAAAAGTGGTGCATGCACAACTGAGCCAGAAATTATTTATTGATGCACTAAAAATGGTTGTGACACACCACAGAGAACTGAAGAATTTAGTAGTGGTGCACATTAAGAAAAATTTGGAGTAACAATGTTAAAAAAAGAAATTGCATTGATCTAATGGAAACAAATGTCCCTACGTAACATAAAGAAAACATGTCCCTGTGTTGGGGGTGATGCTGGAAGGGAAAAATGTTCCTTTATTGGTTTAGCTAAAAGGCAAAACTGAACAAGCCCACTTCTTAATAGTCTGCTTTCATTAGCCTCGTCTGCTGGACCAACCAAAAGCGTAGACAGCTTTCCAGCAGCATTAACCTTACTCAACCCGCTAGATGGAAAGAGTGCTTACATGGCTGGCAGTCTCTTCATCCAACAGCAGTCTTCTTTACTAGTCAGGTTTTAATACTGTGCCAGTGAAGCGGGGTGGGCTGAAAAAAGGGGCAGGCCAAGAGTGTTACAGTGCATTATGGCTATGTAGAAGTTTGGGAGGTAGAGCAGCTTTATCAGAGGGGAGAGAGGCAACTGTACTAAGAAGGGCATTTGTTCTTAGCAGGCACTTTCCTCTCTCTTACCCACAGTGGGCTGCTACTGGAGGGAGAAAAGAGCAGAATCTTCCCTTGACGCCTCTGCACCTTCTGATAGGGGTGACACTACTATCACTCTTGTCAGTGAGGCAGCTGGTTATTGAAATGGCCAGAGCCTCTTGATGCACCCCTCCCCCATCTACATTGCATTCTGCGCACGTGCCCTTACTGTCCCCTTGTCCTGGCCCTAATTTTAACTGTTACTAAACTGTAGAAGAAAAAAAAACAGGCCTTCTTCTCTGCCATGCAGGCCTATGCTGTGCTGCAAAACTCTGTAAATTTCAGACCTGGATTGACCAATATACAAATCTTTTAGTAGGTAAAACATGTCCCTTTTATATGCATTTTATCTGTGTATTTATTTGTTTGCCTAGAATTCCGTTTTATTCATTTTAATTATATGGTGTGTATATGGTATATGGTGTGCATGCTCCTTTTCAAAATTCAGTGTAGAAAATTACATTTTGATCTCTGTTTGTTATGTATCCAACTTAACACAGCACGAGGGCCATTGTGTTTTAAAGTGCTTTTGCTGCTTATGGGAAACATTAATAAAAGCGCCAAATGTCACAGCATCTTAAAATGTATTGTTACATTGATGATGCATGTTCTCAAATGTTGCTCATTTACAAGTGCAATTTTTCCCCATTAAAAATAACCCAAAGATTATTTGTATTTTTACGAATAATCTTGAAATATTTTTATGAACAATCTTGAAAAATAAAGTAAATCATATAGAAGAACCTGTATACATTCCAAAGGGGATCTGCTGGTAAAATGTAGCTAATAAACAGACTAAAGCTTACTACTTCAATATTGCTTATCATGAGAGTTTTCCTTTGGGGTTCAAATACAAATACAAATTGAGATATTGTATGTTTAATGAGTGTGACATTACCTGCTATTCACACATTTTAATAATAAAGTGATTAGTGTCATCTTCCTTGTTAAAAATGATTTCCAAAATAAAGGAAAAAGTCAATTCTTTTTCTCACCACTTTGTGTTATACAATATGGTAAAATAGTCCCCTCCCCTGTTCTTCATCATTTCACTAATAACTGTTCCCTGATTTCAGATTTTGCTGTGACACCATCTGCAGTTTAAATGTTGCCTTTAGAAATCTTTAGAGCTAGTCCATCTAAAAGTGATATTTTAGTTATAGCTAAAGCCTGGTGGTGTGAGGCATTCCTGGCTTCCTATATGCCTTGGATATGCTAACACTAAGATCTCCCTGCCATAGTTCTTCACTCTGATTTGATTCCTTAGTGTATGAAAAAAAAAGAGCAATAAGGGTTCCAGTGCTAAATCTTCAGTTTTTTTTCTGGATCTGGGAGAGCTGAATATATACAACTTGCCAACACTTTTCAGAGTGGGAAGACACTAGGGAAAATAGAAAACATGTGAGAACGGTCATACTAATATGACTAACAAGAATAAAAATAAACTAGCATAGCGGATTCCATATAAAGGTTGGTGGCCACCTCACCTTATAATTCACTGGTGTGGCTCTTAAGGTCAAACAAAGCATATAAAGGAACAATCACCCTTCAGTCAAAGTGGCTGAGGGTGTACAGAGACCAATTCGCAGAGCCAATGTGGCTTGCATTGAACCATATTTAATTAAAAAGTCCTAATTTAAAGTAAATAACTTTGTTATAGTAAGTGTGAAAATGACATCAATAGAAAAATGTCACAAGGAAACCTTCCACCACTAATAAAAAAACAACATGGTCTTAAACAATTTCGTACATTTGGACTTCACTCACACCAAGATAAAAAGCACAGGCGGCACTGGGTGCTTATTGGGCATATAGGTTATCACAGTTTGTATGTATATATTTACCCACAAAATTGGACAGCAAACCAGAGTTGTCAGTAATGTATCTCGGATACCCTTCACGTCAGTTAATTCATTCACTGTTACAATATTACTGTACTGATGGCCCCTATGGGAATCTAATATTCCACACAAAAAGTCAATCAAATGTATATAGATGAATGGATTCTATAGGGAAATAGCCTTGAGCAGGATGTAAATATTCAGCATTTTTACATGTCCGTCCCATACTAATATGAGCCTTTAGGGCCGATTTATACCAGCCTCACACAGGAATGCCTGCCATGTTCCTGTGCGATTCTAGTGAGTCCCTGTGTGGTGTGATTTTGCAGCCCATATATTTAAGTGGGCTGACATTGCAACAGAGCATGGAAAAAGTATTGCATGCACTACTTTTTAAAAACGTACCACACCAAATATCATGGTACTGCTGTACCATGAGATCCGGTGCCCGCAAATGCACTGCATTTGGGGTGCCATTACCATGCATTGCCACCATCAGCAGGTCATAAAGACCGTGCATTTCCAAAGTGGTGCGGGAAACAAGCATGGAATGTTCCTTTACGGAACCGCATTCTAGTGTTAACTGGCCTTAAGGAGTGCTAACATGGCTGGATTTCATAAAACACCAGGAGTCATATGTTGTGAAGTTTATAGAACAACAGGGCAAATCAGAGGAGTATTTCATACTTCACCATTTGCAACTGACTGCTGCATGCATGGAAACATATGTATTTAATATATAGTGAGGCACTTTGCTGGAAGGATTGTGGATGTTGTATATGTTTTTTCACCTACATTTGGTGGGGGCTTCAGGTTAATGACTGATATGGAGATTAGAAACTTGTCTTGCAGCCTGGAGGCTTTTTGAAGCTTTGGGTGAAAATAAGCCTCCATTCCTAGGTCCATGGCTTACCTGATATTTAGACCTTGTTATAAGTCCCAGCTGCACACAGAACTCTTTATATGAGCTAAGTAATGCTTAGGGCTCTCTCTTGCCTTCTTTGCTATGGGAGCCTGCAGCTTGGTGAAAAAAATGAGTGCAGACAGAACACTAAATGGGTACAAATGCTGCTTTTTTGCTTTGAGGAACCCATTAGGGGCATCCTAATTATCAGGAACCATCTTGAGTTTGAGAAGTTGCTTGGACAAGCAAATGCTTTATATTTAAAGAATTATATATTATTTATATTGTATAGTGCCAACAATTTATGCAGTGATTTTACATGTATAAAGGATTTATATGTAAAGTACTGTGGACTTACTAAAATGACTGTGGTATAGCATAAATCCCTTTACAACAATATAACATTGCTTAGTGCCTATGTGGGGCTCTTCTTTGATATACATAACTATGTTTGGAGTAGGGATTTAGTTTTCAGTTTTTATGTTAAATTGTCAAAGCTAGTAGAGATTAGAGAAGTGCTAATGGTACATTTGCAGAATGTTTTCAGCTTTAACGTATTGTTCATTCCTTTAGAGCTGTGCAGAGTGTGAATCCACATGTGTTTCTTCACTCTTTTATTATGATAAAAGGGTCTAGTAAAGGGTGCGCCCATTTTTTTTATTATTACCATAGGTTTATTCAATGATTTTTCACTTACTGAGAAAAAGAGCTATATTCTTAGAATTAGTCTTCCTTTTAAATGTTCCACATTGTAATTTTGTTTATTTGGTATATTCTGAGCATTCCATTATGCTGAGGGAATATTCTGGTTAAAGTTTATCTTGCATGGAATAAATGCATCTCTTTGGTAAATTGTTCAACTAAAATCACTTATTCCAGAGTACTTTTTTTCATACAGAGGCTTCAAAGCAATATGCTGATTTTTGTTATTATTATGTAGAATGAAGTTGATGGCTCTAGTTAAGGTCCTCTTGTGAAGTTTTTTCAATATCAAAGGCACCCCAAGCATGAAATGCCAGTAGGTCAAGTATCATTCTCCGTAATATTTATGTAAACATTCCCAAATCAGGGGAGTTAAGAAAGATAATGTAAATGTATCTTTTAATGCTGCAATTTATAATCTGTGATTGTAGGGGTACCCATTTATGCATTTGATATGAAATTGACTAATGTTTGTTAACCATAGTTGTCAAATAAGACTAAGGCTATTTATATTCTTTTATTATCTCTGCGTTTATTGACAAGATAAAATGTGCCACAATGCTTCCTTTAAAGTGTTTTAAAGCAGAATGGTGGGCAAATCTACAACATTTAGCCACCTCTGGGCACTTCCACCCCCTTTCTTCCCAGACCAATTTTCAGCTTTCAGTGCTCTCGCACTTTGAATGACAAATACTCAGTCATGCTACACTGTACCCGAATGAAATTGTATTTATTTTGTTCACACAAATAGAGCTTTCTTTTTGTGGTATTTATTCACCACTGGGTTTTTTATTTTTTTGCGATATAAGCGAAAAAAGAGGGACCATTTTGAAAAAAAAAATACAATATTTTCTACTTTCTGTTTTTAAAAAATCCAATAAAATCCAATTTTCATCATAAATTCAGGCCAGAATGTATTTTGTTACATGTCTTGTAAAAAAAAAAATCCTTATAAGTGTATAATAATAGAATTGTGTGAAAGTTATAGAGTCTACAAGCTAGGCTACGTATCATTGAAAATTGATCAATCCTGATGTACTGACTACCTATCCCATTTCTTGAGGCCCTAAAATGTCAGGACAGTACACATATCCCCCAAATGACCCCTTTTTGTAAAGATGACCAGCCAAAGTATTTAGTAAGAGGCATAGTGAGTTTTTTGAAGTTGCAATTTTTTGCCCACAATAGTTTGGGTAATGAAGAATTTTTATTTTATGTCCACAAAGGTCCAACATCCAAGTAGCACCATCAGGCGTTCTAAAGGCATAAATTACACATTTCATTTCCTGAGTACTTATCACATTTTTGAAGGCCTTGGATAATTTTTTAGCCATGTGGACAGATGTGTGCAGATGATTCCTGGGTCAGATGTGTAACAGATGTTGATCACTGGGATGTTGCAGATGTCCACTGGGACAGATGTGGCAGATCCCAGATGGATGTGGCAGATGTTCACTGGGACACGTGGCAGATGTTCACTGGGAAAAATGTGGCAGATCACAGACAGATGTTGCAAATTATTACAGACAGATGTGGCAGATGATCACAGACAGATGTGGCAGATGATGTGCACCAGATGATCACAGACAGATGTGGCGATGATTATGGACAGATGTAGCAGATGATTACAGATGGGGCAGATGGTCACTGACAGATGTGGCAGATGGTCACTGACAGATGTGGAAAATGATGTGCGCCAGATGTGCACCAGATGATTGCGGACAGATATGCCAGATGATAATGGAAAGATGTGGTAGATCATGAACAGATTTTGCAGATGTGCGCCAGATGATCATGGACAGATGTGGAAGATCACAGACAGATGTGGCAGATGATGTGTGCCAAATGATCATGGACAGATGTACCAGATGATCATGGACTGATGTGCCAGTTGATCACGGACCGATGTGGCAGATGATGTGCGCCAGATGATCATGAAAAGATGTTCCAGATGATCACAGACAGATGTGCCAGATGATCACAGACAGATGTGCCAGATGATCACAGACAGATGTGGCAGATCACGAACAGATGTGGCAGATGATTACAGGCAGATGTGGTAGATGATCACTGACAGATGTGGCAAATGATGTGCACCAGATTATCATGGACAGATGTGGCAGATTATCACAGACAGATGTGGCAGATTATCATGAACAGATGTGGCAGATTATCCAGGGCAGATGATTATGGACAGATGTAGCAGATGATGCGTGCCAGATTAACACGGACCAAAGTGCCAGATGATCATGGACAGATGTGCCAGATGATTACGGACAGATGTGCCAGATGATTACAGTCAGATGTGGCAGATGAGCACAGACAGATGTGGCAGATGATTACAGATAGATGTGGTAGACGATTATAGACAGATGTGGCAGATGATCACTGACAGATGAGGCAGATGATGTGCACCAGATGATCATGGACAGATGTGGGAGACGATCATGGACAGATGTGGCAGATGATCACTGGGACAGCTGGGTGATCAATGTGCAAGAAGCAGTAAAAGTGCTGTAAACTCACTGATCCCCGGCTGGCAGCACAGCTGACAGACTCTGTGTGAGAAGGAGCAGAGCCAATCTCAGTAACAATGGCTGTGTTTACATTACATGATGGCTATGATTGGACACAGCCGTCATGTGATCAGGAGGGCCAATCAGAGAACCCTCCTGCTGAGCAGTGTTGTGCTGTGTCTGGAGGGATACAGGCACATTAGGATCACGTGGCTGCGCAATCGCGCTCCTTCTGAAGGACGTTTGGGAACATCCACTCAGAAGGAGGAAGTTCCTACCCGGCCGTATATATGCAGTGGCTGGGTGGAAGGAGGGTAATGTGTTCATTAAAAAAGGGGATTTTTTTTTTTTACATTCAGCTAATGTACGTAGATCAATCGTATTGGTACCAGCCTTTTTTAATTCTCTGTGCAACAGAACTGGGAGAGGAGAGGCAGCACAAGGAGTAAAGTACAGTGACAACAAACATGCTGGTAAGTGGTAAGAGATTATAAAACATAAAAATGCAGTGCTTTCATTGAATAATTAAAAGTGCACATGACGTCCATTTAACTTTAATAAAAATCACAATTGATAGGGTGAGCAGGAACAAAGATCCTGATAAGAGACCACCACTCCAACATCAACACACACAGCCTTTTACCAAATGTAGTTGACCACCCTATTACAGAGGGTCAGGCACACACATACGTGATCCCCAGGTGACTCCAAAAATGGTCCCCTTCCTCCGCCACAATGTCATATACAGTTCCTTCTAGATCCTAGTTGTCACACCAGAGATGTCTCTCCAACAAGCAACCCGAGGTCCGCAATGTATATCACTCAATGAAACAAATAAGGTCTCCTCATAATGTCTTATTTATTTATTTATTTATTTTTGTTTTTAAAGTACGATTTATTTAAAGTATAAAAAGTAATTTGCATGAGCTCAAGTTAAAATCAGCATTGAGGCCGGGGATTGTGATGGCAGCATGATAGAGGAGCTCTGACATCCAGGGATATTCAGTGGCACATTGCAGACATCCAGGAGCCTTTTCAAACACCCCATCTGGGCGATCCACCCTGCAGTAACACGGGGACCATGTAGAGGAAGCGCAAGGACGAGAGGAAACCAAAGAAGCTGACTGCATTCTTCACCCAGCAGCAGCATGGAGGTAGGCAAGATGGCTCTGGCCTATCCTCTACCCCTGGGGATAGTACCCATCTGCAGCCACCCAAGCCTAATATTAACAACAGAAGTAGTGGCTCCCCTAAAAGGCCACAATCCTACCCTCCTGCACCTCATTCTGCTAGTCCTGCCAAGGCAAAATTCAGGATGGATGGCTCTTGATGCAGCACAGAAGCTAGCCCTTTCAAAGATTCTGGGGAGGATACAAGGGAACTTCCTGACTCTATTAAATCATTTCCTACCATGAATCAGCCTGTTATGGACACTGTACTAAAAGATATGCTGTTATCTTTGTGGAGCTCACTCCAGGCTGACATGATGTCTTGTATGCCCAAATTCAATAGTGAAATCCAAGCAGTGGAATCTAGAGTGAATCACATTGAATCCAAAATGGGGGAATTCGCCTCCACCATTAATGACCTTGTAGATGCCAATGACGGTAAAGAGGATGAGATGGAATGGCTTAGAGCAAAAATGGCAGAAAACAGTAAAATGGTAAAACAGATCCAGGAGGAATAATATGAAGATTAGAGAGATTCCTGGATCTGTCCAGCAGAATGATCTGCATGCCTATGCTGTTAAATTGTTCAAAGAAATCCTGCCTGATCTCACTGAGCTAGATGTTATTATAGACCGAATTCATTGAATACCTAAACCAACATTTCTCCCTGACCAGATCCCAAGAGATATGATACTGCGCTTGCATTTTTACAATACCAAAAAAACTAATGGCAGCAATGCGTAATAAGAGAAAATTCTCCCTCAGTATCAGAATATCCAATATTATGCGGATCTCTCCCAGTACACTCTCCGAAAAAGAAAAAAGCTTTACCACTATTACTAAACCCCTCAGGAACCACCGTATTGGCTACAAAGGGGTATACCCAACAAAACTCTCCATCACTGAAGAGGGTTCTCCATACATAGTGGATTCACTGGAAAAAGGCCTCGCTACTTTAGGAGTGGCAAATTATCCCTGAATCAACCAACCATTCCAACTCCCCCTACTCCCCCTAGAATATCCCACGAGTAGAACATGAGTGGAAGATGGTTACTGATAAAAATTCTAAGAAACATCATCTAATCATGCAAAAACATGCCAACATGTTTCGCGGTATATACACCCCACTTATTCAAGGCTTTCTGTTATTCGCATTTAATCCAAAGATGTCTAATATGTGTATAAGGAAAGAAAACGTTTTTTTCAACACAAATAAACCATATATTAAATTACACAACAGAGAGAAAAAAAAAACAAATACCATATGTAGTGTTGGATATGTTCCAATTAGGGGGAGACCAAAATAGTATAAGCACATCCCAGACCAAAGGCATATAAAGTGTCAAAAAGTGGGCCAGCGGCACAGCTCAAGCTTCACCAAAATAGGGAAAAAAGGGAAAAAGAAAACAATGCAGGTATATGAAAGTTATTCTACCCAGAAATATACCAATAAGCATTTGGATGTATTTCCAAAACATCCAAATTCTCATTGGTATATTTCTGGGTAGAATAACTGTTTCATATACCTGCATTGTTTTCTTTTCCCCCCTTTTTTTATTTATTTTTTTTATTTTTATGCATAGTGTGTTTTGGGGCAGCATCTGTCTATTTTGGTGAAGCTTGAGCTGTGCTGCTGGCCCATTTTTTAACACTGTATACGCCTTCGGCCTGGGATGTGCTTATACTATTTGGACAAAAAATTTAATCAAAGGGATAGATGAACTGATGATAGGTCCAGCACCCAAAACTTTTAGATTCCTGCAGATTAATTCCTGTGGGAACTGACTTAAAAATTTTTACTTAGGTGGTACTCCATATAGGGTATCCAGATTTTCCACACAAGCTTCTCTTATGTGTTGGAGGAATTGTGAAGCAATAGGTACACTATACCACATACTTTGGACAAGCCCAGGCATAGCCACCTTTTTGGACAGTGATCTTCCGATTGCTCACATAAATTCTGGGTATAATTGCACCCCTGTCGCCAGGACTGGCTAGTCTGTCCTTAGGTATAAAAACAATACCAATAGATATTAAAGATATAACCACCCACATTCTACTAAGCTCAAGATAAGATGAAAGATAAGGTGGTAGATGATCACTGACAGATGTGGCAAATGATGTGCACCAGATTATCATGGACAGATGTGGCAGATTATCACAGACAGATGTGGCAGATTATCATGAACAGATGTGGCAGATTATCCAGGGCAGATGATTATGGACAGATGTAGCAGATGATGCGTGCCAGATTAACACGGACCAAAGTGCCAGATGATCATGGACATATGTGCCAGATGATTACGGACAGATGTGCCAGATGATTACAGTCAGATGTGGCAGATGAGCACAGACAGATGTGGCAGATGATTACAGATAGATGTGGTAGACGATTATAGACAGATGTGGCAGATGATCACTGACAGATGAGGCAGATGATGTGCACCAGATGATCATGGACAGATGTGGGAGACGATCATGGACAGATGTGGCAGATGATCACTGGGACAGCTGGGTGATCAATGTGCAAGAAGCAGTAAAAGTGCTGTAAACTCACTGATCCCCGGCTGGCAGCACAGCTGACAGACTCTGTGTGAGAAGGAGCAGAGCCAATCTCAGTAACAATGGCTGTGTTTACATTACATGATGGCTATGATTGGACACAGCCGTCATGTGATCAGGAGGGCCAATCAGAGAACCCTCCTGCTGAGCAGTGTTGTGCTGTGTCTGGAGGGATACAGGCACATTAGGATCACGTGGCTGCGCAATCGCGCTCCTTCTGAAGGACGTTTGGGAACATCCACTCAGAAGGAGGAAGTTCCTACCCGGCCGTATATATGCAGTGGCTGGGTGGAAGGAGGGTAATGTGTTCATTAAAAAAGGGGATTTTTTTTTTTTACATTCAGCTAATGTACGTAGATCAATCGTATTGGTACCAGCCTTTTTTAATTCTCTGTGCAACAGAACTGGGAGAGGAGAGGCAGCACAAGGAGTAAAGTACAGTGACAACAAACATGCTGGTAAGTGGTAAGAGATTATAAAACATAAAAATGCAGTGCTTTCATTGAATAATTAAAAGTGCACATGACGTCCATTTAACTTTAATAAAAATCACAATTGATAGGGTGAGCAGGAACAAAGATCCTGATAAGAGACCACCACTCCAACATCAACACACACAGCCTTTTACCAAATGTAGTTGACCACCCTATTACAGAGGGTCAGGCACACACATACGTGATCCCCAGGTGACTCCAAAAATGGTCCCCTTCCTCCGCCACAATGTCATATACAGTTCCTTCTAGATCCTAGTTGTCACACCAGAGATGTCTCTCCAACAAGCAACCCGAGGTCCGCAATGTATATCACTCAATGAAACAAATAAGGTCTCCTCATAATGTCTTATTTATTTATTTATTTATTTTTGTTTTTAAAGTACGATTTATTTAAAGTATAAAAAGTAATTTGCATGAGCTCAAGTTAAAATCAGCATTGAGGCCGGGGATTGTGATGGCAGCATGATAGAGGAGCTCTGACATCCAGGGATATTCAGTGGCACATTGCAGACATCCAGGAGCCTTTTCAAACACCCCATCTGGGCGATCCACCCTGCAGTAACACGGGGACCATGTAGAGGAAGCGCAAGGACGAGAGGAAACCAAAGAAGCTGACTGCATTCTTCACCCAGCAGCAGCATGGAGGTAGGCAAGATGGCTCTGGCCTATCCTCTACCCCTGGGGATAGTACCCATCTGCAGCCACCCAAGCCTAATATTAACAACAGAAGTAGTGGCTCCCCTAAAAGGCCACAATCCTACCCTCCTGCACCTCATTCTGCTAGTCCTGCCAAGGCAAAATTCAGGATGGATGGCTCTTGATGCAGCACAGAAGCTAGCCCTTTCAAAGATTCTGGGGAGGATACAAGGGAACTTCCTGACTCTATTAAATCATTTCCTACCATGAATCAGCCTGTTATGGACACTGTACTAAAAGATATGCTGTTATCTTTGTGGAGCTCACTCCAGGCTGACATGATGTCTTGTATGCCCAAATTCAATAGTGAAATCCAAGCAGTGGAATCTAGAGTGAATCACATTGAATCCAAAATGGGGGAATTCGCCTCCACCATTAATGACCTTGTAGATGCCAATGACGGTAAAGAGGATGAGATGGAATGGCTTAGAGCAAAAATGGCAGAAAACAGTAAAATGGTAAAACAGATCCAGGAGGAATAATATGAAGATTAGAGAGATTCCTGGATCTGTCCAGCAGAATGATCTGCATGCCTATGCTGTTAAATTGCTCAAAGAAATCCTGCCTGATCTCACTGAGCTAGATGTTATTATAGACCGAATTCATTGAATACCTAAACCAACATTTCTCCCTGACCAGATCCCAAGAGATATGATACTGCGCTTGCATTTTTACAATACCAAAAAAACTAATGGCAGCAATGCGTAATAAGAGAAAATTCTCCCTCAGTATCAGAATATCCAATATTATGCGGATCTCTCCCAGTACACTCTCCGAAAAAGAAAAAAGCTTTACCACTATTACTAAAGCCCTCAGGAACCACCGTATTGGCTACAAAGGGGTATACCCAACAAAACTCTCCATCACTGAAGAGGGTTCTCCATACATAGTGGATTCACTGGAAAAAGGCCTCGCTACTTTAGGAGTGGCAAATTATCCCTGAATCAACCAACCATTCCAACTCCCCCTACTCCCCCTAGAATATCCCACGAGTAGAACATGAGCGGAAGATGGTTACTGATAAAAATTCTAAGAAACATCATCTAATCATGCGAAAACATGCCAACATGTTTCGCGGTATATACACCCCACTTATTCAAGGCTTTCTGTTATTCGCATTTAATCCAAAGATGTCTAATATGTGTATAAGGAAAGAAAACGTTTTTTTCAACACAAATAAACCATATATTAAATTACACAACAGAGAGAAAAAAAAAACAAATACCATATGTAGTGTTGGATATGTTCCAATTAGGGGGAGACCAAAATAGTATAAGCACATCCCAGACCAAAGGCATATAAAGTGTCAAAAAGTGGGCCAGCGGCACAGCTCAAGCTTCACCAAAATAGGGAAAAAAGGGAAAAAGAAAACAATGCAGGTATATGAAAGTTATTCTACCCAGAAATATACCAATAAGCATTTGGATGTATTTCCAAAACATCCAAATTCTCATTGGTATATTTCTGGGTAGAATAACTGTTTCATATACCTGCATTGTTTTCTTTTCCCCCCTTTTTTTATTTATTTTTTTTATTTTTATGCATAGTGTGTTTTGGGGCAGCATCTGTCTATTTTGGTGAAGCTTGAGCTGTGCTGCTGGCCCATTTTTTAACACTGTATACGCCTTCGGCCTGGGATGTGCTTATACTATTTGGACAAAAAATTTAATCAAAGGGATAGATGAACTGATGATAGGTCCAGCACCCAAAACTTTTAGATCCCTGCAGATTAATTCCTGTGGGAACTGACTTAAAAATTTTTACTTAGGTGGTACTCCATATAGGGTATCCAGATTTTCCACACAAGCTTCTCTTATGTGTTGGAGGAATTGTGAAGCAATAGGTACACTATACCACATACTTTGGACAAGCCCAGGCATAGCCACCTTTTTGGACAGTGATCTTCCGATTGCTCACATAAATTCTGGGTATAATTGCACCCCTGTCGCCAGGACTGGCTAGTCTGTCCTTAGGTATAAAAACAATACCAATAGATATTAAAGATATAACCACCCACATTCTACTAAGCTCAAGATAAGCCCTGGTACGCCATTGAAAAAGATCATACAGCTCCTTCTATTTTCTGTACGCCTCCTCTCAGGGCAGATATCAAACTGCTAAATCTTGGTGGATTGTGATGTTTTGTCCTGTTTTTCTGTTTTGTCCTGTCATTCTGTTGTTTAGGAACACAGCTCTGTTGAACATAGTTCTCTTACACCCTAATCCCAACTGTAAATCCTAAGTTTGTTCAAGGACATATGTAGATGTATAGACCTGGAAATGGTCTCAAATACAAAATACAAAATGTTTGCCTTCTGTATGTACATCACTGTACACCATCTATGCATAATCAATATCATCTCAAATGTCCTTTTTCTCTATTCCTTTTGTAATGTTTATACCTTATATATAAATAAAGAAATATTGAAATTAAAATAAATATTGAATATCCCTTAGGAATGTTTCCAACTCAAAAGATGGCCAAACTCTGCTTCATTTCAGTGCTGCGGTGATGCCATAGCTAGGCTCCACCCTACGCATTTCGTCATAAGAAAGGCGTCATCGCCCCTGATAAACCCTGTCACCTAGGAATCACATGTGTGTGTTTGACCCTCTGTAATGGGGTAGTCAACTACATTTGATAAAAGGCTGTGTGTGTTTATGTTGGAGGTGGCGGTCTCATATCAGGATCTCTGTTCCTGCTCACCCTCATCAAGTTGTAATTTTTCTTAAAGGAAAATTGACTTTATGTGCACCTTTAATCATTTATGAAAGCGCTGCATTTTTATATTTTATATTTTTTGTTTGTGACCAGCAAATGTGCTAGTGGCTTTCTATACCTAGTAGCCAGTCTGAGTGTGGATATTCTTGTGTTTTATTTTCAGTCTCCTAGTGGTAAGAGATTACCTCAACAGTTTGTTGCTGCTCCCTTATTGTCTAAGAGCAGGCAGGTATACAAGCAGTATTGTTTAAAGGACATGTTCACTTTTAATGATTTTTTCCTTTACTTTATTCCCCTACCCCCTTATTGCGCCAGCCCCACACAGCCTTTTCAATGCAAATGTCAAGGGTTCTTTTTAGTGCACATGTACACCCTGGCCCCAATTATTTCTATTAATTTCTAGGGGTAAGCCATGTTCCAGCCATTCAACAGAGTATGGCTCACCCATAGGAGCAAATAGGCCAATGACACATGTGGATTTTAGGAGAGGAGCCTGCAAGGATATATTTGCTGTAAAGGCTTTGCAGCACTGGACAGGTTTACGCAGTATAAAGATCAGTGGATTAACATGCCATCCTGCATTCAAGTGTGTGTGTATGTGTGTGTGTTTATGTGTGTGTGAGAGTGTGAATTTAATTGCAGTAGAGAAATGCAAGGGGTCATCAACCTGCCTGGCAGGACTGTACATCTCAGTACATGCACAGGACTGGCTGAAGAAAATGACAAATACCTTGGAAGGTAAAACACCAACCAAATAGGTTTTCAAATGTTATACTTAGCTATTTGTCTGAAGTTCAGATTTAACCAATGCCGTGTTTTATTATCTACTGTGAATGAAATCATGCCATTAAAAGTATATTAATAATTTTCTTCTGTAAATATGTGACACATTTGATGTAAGCATGCTTTCTTGCTGCATAATCAAAGGCAGATACAGTATGCATATTGCAAATTCAGTGATTGTAGTACATTTTCCTGATTAGCCATAGATGAAGCTATTTGTCCAACAAGATTTTTCTAAGATTATACAACCCGTAGATATGTTGAATCACCTGCATACCAAGCAGGTGGGATGAACTCAACACCCTTAGAATTTGTACTTAGTGATTATCCCGTATTTTGACTGTACCCTGGCTCTCATCATGTAACCCATAGATAATAAATATATGCATATTCATAAGCTGGTTAGTAAAGTTGAAAAAAAAAAACAGGTAATTTGGTAGTTTGGTGATTGCGAATGAATAGAGAAAATAAAGACTGTACAGCAATATGTTTAAGAATAATGATTTCTACTAACACCATGGCCCTTGTTTATATATTGTGCTGTTATGATGAATATATATTTCCTAATCTCAACGCTAGAGAAGAAAGTATTTGTATCCATCATCTATCCTGTTTTACACAATACTGTGTCTATAATAGTTATCTGTTACAATGATAGTACAGCTGTTAGACCTTTATCTCCATTACAGTCATTTTAAATGATTTAATGTTTTTGCAACTTGTTTGCATGGGTAGTACCTAGCATCCCTCCTTGCGTTGGTACTCTCAGTTTCTGACTTTCTTAGCTGTGGCCTCTGGGAAGAACATTTATGCCGTGTGTCTGACATTATATGCAGTGCTGCAACATTACTCTAGGCTTGCTGAACTATTTTTAGCAGGTGTCAGATGAAAGGACAGTGGAGTCTGCTCATAGGAGAGCCAGGGCAGCAATGAAATAAAGTTTTGGGTTTGAAATGTCTCTTTGCAGAGGCAACTATAAAGGCAAAGGCTAGACTAGACTATATATATTTTAGTTAGGTGATCATTGTTCCATGTGTATCTTTTTCAAAGTGCAGCAAGAAGATATACGAAATTTGAATCAGAAGCAAACTTTAGGGAACTGGCTCAAAATTCTGATTGCCTGCTAACCCAGCAAATCCATTTTAAATCTGAACAAACCTTAACATTCATCGTTTTCCATTTATGCAGAGCTCTAGTCTGCAGCAATTTATATTTTTATACTTCCAACTTGTAGGCTTTGCAGCTTTTTCTTTTATTTTTACATGTATCAGAGGTTTTATACCCTTAAAAAGGAGGAAAAAAAAGATCACATTACTGTTCGTGGTCTTTTCATCTTGCTCAGTACTCACCTATAGAAGGAGTCAGGTGGAGCGAGCACATCACTGCAGTACACCCACTCAATAGTGAATGATTTTTAGCACATATCATGCCTATCTAAGCTAATACAGCTTTGCCTAAATGTGAACAATAGAAGACCGTAAACCAGATTTTGCGTGTTACATGTGTTTGTAATCTAGATAAAAATGCATGGTACACAGCACACTAGTCAGAGGTCTCCAATCATATCTCTTACTTCTTCTGTATAGGTTAATAATACAACACACATTATTACCTAATAAATAAGGAACACAGCAAGTCCAGTCTACTCAATGAAAAATTAATTTGCATTTACATAAAGAGAACAACACAACAACTCGCAGTATGCTGTTGGCTAAATTTACTGAGTCCTAGTAGGATTCAGTGTGCGCAGGGGGCACAGCAGCAACGATGGACTCCCCTGAAGCCCATGGGGCATTTCCAAGACCATTATTGTGTATTTTGAGACTCTGAGTGTCTACAGACTGTAACTGTGTTCACTCTTCAATGAAAATTTAGAGGCATGCAGTAATTGTGTGTGTGTGTGTGCGTGTGTCTGTGTTGAGCAGGGGGATTAAAAAGCAGCAGCTGTATTTCACCAAGCAGCAGAGGCAGATGGGGCAGAAACAGGTATGTAACGGGTATATAAATCCTTAAAAGTAATTCTTCCTGCAACTTTTAAGTTCTTGCACATTAACTGTTTACTCCCCCTCCTCCTTTTTCCAAGAACCCCCCTTCTTTTAAAATCACATTCTCATTTTGCTAGTGCTAAACCATGCTAGTGTACAGTTTTGCATAATTAGTTGGCACTATATAAATATGAAAAATTAAAACAACATAAAAAAAAACATGGTGGATGCAGAAGGCTTTCAAAACATCCCCAAGCATGAATAGTCCCAGTGGAAAAAATGCAGTTGCTCATGGTTAAGCATTTTATCAGCATTTTGAAGAGTTGCAAAAATGCTTGAAAAGGCTTGTAATGTGAAGAGTCTCTTACTAGCCACAGATTAACACAGCTTAACTGTGTATTGAACTAATATTGAACACCTCATTTTTAAAGGCTGTTCCTATTACAGCTGGTGTTAATATTATAGCAAGAGTGCAAATGAGCATGTTCCTGTTAGCTGTTAATCATATAAGTATAAGAGTCCCTAGAGACTGTGTTCCTGTTAAGAGGAATCTTATTTGCTGCAGTTATAAAGAGACTGTAAGCATGATGGCAGTAAAAAGAATAGCCCTGCCTTTAGGAAAAAGAATATCATCTAGAAATTAAAGCATTTGTTTTAGAGAAATAACTTGTCTTCATGGCGATTTCATGATTCTTACAATATTATGATGCTACAGGTTAGTATACTTTGTTTACTTGCTTTTCTGGCCATATCCAAAGATCATATCCTATTTTTTTTAATCAGGATGAGAAGATGGAGGGCACTCTGGATAGAGGATTCTGGCCAGAGGCGATGTCCGCAATGGATTAGATACAGAACAGGCAAGCAGGTGTCTCAGCAGCACTAGGGCAGCAACCCCAAGAGGGAAGCAAACTCTGGTTCAAAGAAAGAAAACATAAGGTGCCTCTTAGTGCAGAAAACAAAATACTTTTATTGCCAAGGGATAAAAATGCACTTACAAGCATTAAAATAGACCAGGCTCATCATGGGATGTGGCAAGGAATCCAGTGACAGGTGGTCCCAGGGGGTGTCCAATGTGCAGCTTTAAGGTGGAGATCCCAACCAACCAGCAGAGGGGGGGGGGGGCACATGAGAAATAACCAGGAAGGACGGCCTGAAGAAGGAGCCAATCGATGCTCCGAAATGTGTACTGCCCTTTTGACATCACCCTCTGTCATTTGTGTTCCACCCTGGTCCGGGCAGCACGGCCGTCCTTCCTATTTTGTTTCCTGCACTTAGAGGCGCCTTCTGTTTGTTTTCTATTTTATTTTATTACTTGCTTCTATCCACCTCTATTCATATATGTACTCCTCATCATTTTAGTTGCTTTTTTATGCTCTGCACAAAGCAGTTAGTCTCAACATGTGAAACCCTAGATGAGAGTGACCTCTTGGACAGTTCCCATCCAAGCAAAAAACAAAGCAGTACACTGCTCAAAGTAGTCACCCTTGTGTTGCTGGTCTTGCACATAGTAGATGATCTGGTATGAAGAAATATCTGGATGGCCACACTCCTATAAAATAACCTTTATTGGGTCAAAAACATGCAACACTCCATACAGCAAAGGAGAGAAGGAGATACAGCATAGAATACAGCTAACATGTTTCACACCATACTTGGTGCTTAATCATAGCTGGCATCCAAGCACCCTGAAAGTTGAGCAGGAGTCTACAGGTGCAATGGAAATGCACAAGTGGCAGGGTACAGATATTGAAAACTAGAACTTGGGAGTGCTGATATCAGATGAGCAGGGGTATAGCTGGTGATGCACCATGGATACAGCAAGTTCAGTTGTAAGTGGAATGGAATCATAGTCTGGGTCCAGTAACAGCTGAGTGAGAAGGCAGTGAATTAAGGCAGGATCAGAGGCAGGAACATCAGATGTCTTCAATGTGCAGGCAGCGAGGTACAAAGGCGATGGGCATATTCTTAGTCAAAAATCCAGATCGAGGTCAGTAATAAAGAGAGGCAGACAAGGGTAATCCAAAAGCAGGTCAGGTGGAAGCCAGGTCAATAACATGGTCAGTATGAATTTTAGGATCAGGAACACAGCAGGAAAGACTGAACGGCCATTCTGCAAAGATCCTGTGCAGAGCTTGGGTTTATTTATACTCCAAAAAGAAAATTGCGATGCTGAGCACCCTGCTCCTGCACTCAGAATCAGGTTCTCAGGCTGCCTCAATCCTGGAACTCACACTTGGCATCCACCATGGCTAAGCTTTGCTGCCCTCTACGACCGGGGAGGTCAACAAAACACTGCAAATAAAAACAAAGAAAAGGGCACACCAGCCTAGCGCATTATCCTCAGTGGGCTTTTTATTGAAAAAGTAAAAATAAACTACTCACAAACATGCGATAAAATCCGGCATATCAATTCCATAGAGCAATGTCTAAGGCTCTGAGGAAGAGGCACGGCCTCGAATTGCATTAGCCTTCGTCTTCACGAGACATTGGACTTATAATAAGGACATTGCTCTATGGAATTGATATGCTGGATTTTATCACATGTTTGTGAGTAGTTTATTTTTACTTTTTCAATAAAAAGCCCACTGAGGATAATGCGCTAGGCTGGTGCGCCCTTTTCTTTGTTTTTACTTGTGTTTATTTAGCCTGCTTGGTGCCAGTGGATATGGCTGCATGCCTGCACATATGATGGTGTGCCTAATTGTTCAATTTGCAATTAATTATTAATTCAAGTAGCTGGGGTTCCATGCCTGCAAACATGTGCACATAGGACATTGGCCTGACAGCTGGCGTGACTATTCCTGACAAGGAGGTGCAAAGACATTTCTTGCCCTTTCCTAAAATAAGACACCCTCCAAGTGTTGAAAGGTAATTGTTTCCGAAAAGGGTTTGGTGCTTTTCTAAAAGAACAAAATGTAAAGGGTTACTTACATTTCATAAAAGAATGTTGATCCAGGGATTTATTCCATTATGTCGATAGAGGTCAAAAAGGATTTTCCCTATTAAAGCAAATAATAACGTGCCTTATACGTTGTTTGACTTCCTGTGGAGCTTTGGTTTCATTTTTTTTTCCCTTAGGGATAAGCTTGGTAAACTTATACATTATTTTAGCCTAAGCATGTAACTGTATTCGTGTAAAAATGTACTTAATTTACTTATATCACCAGCATTGTAATGACTCTTCAAACAATAGTTTTTAGCAATCCAAAGTAAGCTTACCTAAATCTCCTTTCATGTTGTAGGTACTGCCTGTTGGAGAAAGCCAGACATAATTGCAATTCAGTGTGGAAGTTAAGATTTTACATTTTGACCATAGATGTCCTTTAACTGCTTAAGCATTTGTTCCTTTTTGTAACTGCTGAATCAAACAAGTTCCACTTGTGGACTACTTCTAGAGGCATACCATCAGAAAATATTGCAAAACTAAAAATGTTTGTCAGTTTGCATACATTTTCATTATCTTTTTTTATAAGAGGCTGAGTTGCTGGATGATGAAATGCAGTCATATCAAACGTAAAGTACAAGAAATACCTGTTGATCCTGCCAGAAATCGTATACCTTCCTGTGCTGTCTGACTCTGCAGCACTGTTGTCAGTTAGCATCATTCCCAGTTCTTTCTGTGGACCACATAACAACTCTGTTATGGAAATTATGAAAAGGCGAGGTGTTTTGTAGCCTTAAAACATTTTGTGTCCTAGAGTGACATGGTGCTCCACCATATATACAGTACAGTAAGTGAATGTTTTCGCAATAGGACAAGAAGTGTGCTTTTGGCAGGATCACCTCGTGAAAATAAAAAACGAGCCTAAAAAAACAAAAAAAAACTGATGCAGCCACCTTATCGAAAGAATAGAAAGATGTAACATATTACATATTTATTTCTTGTGTTTAAATACATTGTAAAACTATTATAAAAACCTTGTACAATACATATCCTTGGTTTTTTAGACAAAGTGGATCTATACTATTTAAACAATGTATTCATTACAACCAGTCAACTCAAGAGTCTGTAGAAGCTAAAAGACTTGCCTCTGATTGGTTGCGATGGACAACATAAACAACTTAGTTTCTCAGATTTATTTTAAAGTCATCCCATTGGTTTTTGTTGGAATAATGAAGAAGATTTGAGCCCGATTTACTTGCAGACAGGATGGCTTTATTTGTAAGTCTGCTACCATTATCAAAACAGTTCATTATAATGACAAAGTCGTTAAAGGTAAGTAGGATGAACACTCTAAACCTTTTAGGAAACAAGACTGAAAGGTTTTTAATGGCAAATTTGAAAAATGTCAAAATGGTAATAGATCAGTTAAACAACAGCAGTAAAAAGCCTCTTCGATGGTTGTTTTTTTGTGTCACTGGAAAGGAAAGCTCCTGTACTGCTTTAACACATACCCAAAAGTGTTTTATATCCTTTGTTTTTCTAAGCTACAGATGGTGCGATTCAAAACAGAGACAAAGCAGTATAATAAGCTTTAGTATGTCAGTGGTCGTAAAAAGCTGCTTTCGAATTTTGTGGGCAGAGAACAAAATAAATGCTACTGATACGGATGATTTGGGAAAAATAAAATCTGTACATTTGAATAACTAGAAGAAGTGGAGGGTAATAATCTTTAAATGTCTATTGTTAGCCGTTTTAGTCATTATAGTTCTCTTTAATCTGATTTTACTTAGCACTTATAGTGTCGCTAGGTGACTTTAAGTTCAACTTAAAAAGACCAAGCATAAATCAATGATGTTCTTAAATGAACAGAGCAAACAGGCTACTTCTATAGCAACAGACTGAACAGATATAAAGCAATATAGTTTGTATGTGTGGCAAGAATTGAATTGTGTTCATGAATAAATAAAAATGAACATTTTTGTGGAGGAGGGTTAAATACTTAAATAAGCAAGGTCCTAAAAGAAAAAAAATGAAACAGTCATAAAATTATTTAATTGCTAGATTGTTCCATGGTAATGGCAACCGGTGCATCACTTAAAAGTTGTTCTTGTGATTCTGTCAGATCTTTTAACAACCAACTCAGTGTATGTGTGAAGAAATATTTTACAGTGGTTTCTAAAATGAGATAATGCAGTACTTATCAGCTTAGCATTGAATTTGTACTAGGTAATTGTTAGTCAACATCAGGTTAAATAGATATCACAAAATGTGGGATGTGTTCATTACATATTATTTCAACATAGGATCTCATAGACAGCTCCAATTTGTTGCCTAATTTAATTATTTGGAATCTGACACTAGAAAAACAATGTTTTCCAATAAAGTGTGGTGTTTACCTCTGTACTGGCAGCTTCTAGGAACTAGTGAGAATATGGTTGAAGTTGCCACTTCTGTGGTTTGTGGTGGCTATTGTAAGCTCTAACGAGCAGGGCCCTCTGATTCCTCTTGTACCAAATTGAATTATAAATGAAATGTCTGCCTTCATTTTGTAAAGCGCTATTCAGACTGTTGGTGCTATATAAAACCTGTATAATAATATTATTCTGGAGCATGCATCCTAATTGGATTTTCATTTTATGGAAAGATGGATTACTGGCTATTCACCAACATCTAGAGCAAGAAACATGACCACAGCAATCTAAAGAGACAAGAATATGGAAAGCAGTTAAACTCTGAAAAGGTTGTGAACATAGTCATGATAAAAGTTTGGAAAGAAGTGCTGTAGCATAGCAGGAACTTCCAACATACAGCTTTCCCAGGACTACGAGAGAGAGAGTTCCTCATAGTGCTTACTCACCCGCAGGTGCAGGTGTGACGTGAGAGTTAGTATTGGGGCCAAACAGTGCAAAAAAAAGAGAGAAAGCCAGAGAGGGGATAACAAAAGGGGAAAATGAAGACAATGTCCCTCAGGTGGGACTTTATTCTTGCTTTGAGAGGACACTAACCTTGTTTTTATGTACAGGAACAAGACTAGTATCTGTACAGTAAATAACACAGTAGAGCTCACAAGTACAGACCACAGATCTGGCCTCATTATGGATTCCTTTATGACAGGCACAGAGTAATGTTCTTGTGATCAGATAATCCAGAAAAATCCTATTGTTCTGGACTACCTGATCAATAGGTACATTACTTAGAATAGGAAACACACAGCACACAGAGAAGAAGACACTTGGGCTCAGTGCTGGCTGTAACTCCCCCATAGCAATGCCTTTAAATTGGGCTTCAGCTTTGAATGGAGCTACAGCCAGTACAAACAAACAAAAACATGTTTTTTATATAACGACAGCACGGATTAGAATGGGACCGTGTGTTACATATCTTTGGCCCCCAAGGGATTCAAAAACAAAAAAAATAATTTGTAGTGATAATTCTTCTGTGGTGTCTCTTCCACGTTATCCTGGGCTTATTACCATGTTCTAACTATCATTACATTGTTGTTGTTTTTATCACCTGACCTACAGTCAGATGAAACATAACTATTAATACTGGAGAAAAAGTGGTGTTATGGCACATAGATAAGCTTTCCTACCCTCACCTATGGCAGAAATAAATTTACTGCAGGCAGCAACCATTTCCAGTGCCACTTACCACAGAAGCATTGAAAGTAGAGGCTAGCAAAAGCAGATATGAAAAGAAACCTTGACACAGTGGAAAAAAACAATAATGGACTATTATCCTTACTCAATGTCATAGTATCATTTGAATTCCCTTGCTGTGTTAAAGCGGAGTTCCACCCTGGGAAAGCTTTTTTTAATAAAAATACCCCCGGGACAGTCAGGGCTAGTACATTCCACAATGGCTAGCCTCTGATCTGTCCCGGGTCTCACTTACCTTTTAGAAGAAATACTTACCTTGAAAAAGTATTGTCCAGCGCTGCCATCTCAGGTGTGGGCAGCTTGAAGCCAGCGCGATCCTCTTCTGTGTCCTATTACGTCTTCTTCGGTCCCACGATGCACTGCACTGGCCCCGCCGTCACTTCCGGTGCCGCAGCTTCATCCCTGCACAGCTTCTGGGCATGCCCAGAAGCTGTTTAGCAAGGTATGACGGCGCCTGTACCGGAACTGACGTCGGGGCCGGTGCAGGCGCATTGATTCCTGGGAGCGATGACGTTCAGCTCCCAGGAATCATTGCAAGCCAGGAAGTGACGAATCGCTATGGCCGCCTAGGGGAGGAAGAGGAAGTAAGGTAAGTATATTTTCTTTTAAACCAGGTAAGTAAAAAAAAAAAAATACGATTATCCATTTGTTTTTCAGGTGACCCCGGGCATGAAGATGGAGGTAAGATGGAGTTAAGCACTCATGTATTGGTCTCCTCCTTCTTTATGACATTTTTAGATCAGCTACATATTCTTGCAGCCATCTTTCCTATTACTATGACATTTTTTGTTGGTGGAAGTGGCAAAAGAATGTTATTTTTTGTATTTCTTCGGCTTCCTTAATTCTTTCTAAAAGTCAGGTGTTAAAAAAAAATTACATCGGTGTTGTACAAATCACTTTTTTATATTTTTTGACAGTTTGCTGAAGATTTGGTGTCTGATGTCAGTGACATTGAAGCTCCCTGCTATATAACTAAGGCTGCAAGAGAATCATTTTTGTTTCTGCACTAAGGAAAAATCATATATATAATGTATATATTGCCTGAGACACTGAATAAAGTGTTACTCCTAATTCTGACCTTCAGCCACTTCAGACCACAGAAGTCATCCTAACTGACCCTACTAGTCTGTGAATGGGACAGTTCTAGTAGCATCTGTGATATGAAAATAAGAGTATTTCTTGCTGGAACTAGGCTATAAGACAGTTATCACTCAGTGATGCCCTCAATGCATACTGTGACTGCAATGTTTGATATCTTCATTGAAACCATGAAATTTCTAGATACAGACATATGAACATACAGACATATCCTTTTGAATTGCAGGAATTTGGAGGTTGTAATGTAACCTGGTAGGCTGGTATGGCTCATTACCAGGTTTCTATGTTTGAGAGATGACAGTTTATTAAAAATAGGTTAAGTTAAGTATACCAGCAATCTATTAAAATTACACATTTGTACTTGTCTCAGAATCCTCAAAAAAACAAAAAAAAACAAACAGTGCAATATGTTTCCTTTTTGGAGAGAAGTCCTTTTAACAACAACATAACCTGAAGCTGCCCATCAAACAGATTCCTCCTTTATTTTAATGCCAAAAAAAAAACAAAAGACAGCAAAGGATTTAATTGCACTAAAAGCTAACAATTTAAATTAAAATACAGTTTGTAACTGACCTTAATCCCTCACTAAGCAGTTAGTCAGTTTTCCTTGCAACAGCTTCCAATTCATTGATACTATGGCTGCTGTGTGCCCCCCCTCCCTCCCTCCCTCCCATTTTATTTCATAATAAGGGGTCTGGTTAGGCCAAAAGTCCCTATATTTGCCCTTCCAAGCCTGCTGGCCATAGTTCAGTGGCCACACTGTACCTTATGACTTAAAAACACTTTCCCAGGCAAATCAGTCCATAAATTAGCTGGGACTGTGAATCTCGAACCTGCAGAACTCACCTCCGTGAACCCACGGTAGCTGCTTCTCTGAACCTTATTCTTAATGGTCGCCAAGAAGAGCTTGTTTACAGCAGAGATGGATGAAAAACAATCATGTTCTGCTGCACATGCTCCAAATTGAAGCCACTTTCCCATATATTCATAATCGGTCCTTCCCCCCCCGTCATGAACATTCAAATATTCTGCTGGTGGCTAAAATAGGACTAGGATAGGCCACTTTTTCAACTCCATGGGTCCTCTTTCCCTCTGGTATTGTTTAAGTAAACCTGAAATACTTTCTTCTAAAAAAAAAAAAAAATCAGATATTTTCAAATTACACACTTTTTATACACTCTCTGGGATAACAAACCTGAACCTCCCAGATTTACCTCATATTAACAATGGTGCTCTAATATTGTGGATCAGAGGGGTGGCATCTCTATCATTTCCTCTTCCCTGGCAGACAAGGGGGATAAGTCTTCCTATGCCGGATCCTGGGAATCAGATTGGGACTTTAAATGGTAACGTGGTTTCCTTCCATAGGGCATTTACAGGTGTCATGAATATTTCACTAATAGAGGCAAATGTTAAAATTCTTACTAGATGGTACTATGTTCCAACTAAAATTGCCAAGATTTATCCTAATGTCTCCTCATTGTGTTTTTAGGGGATATAGCCTTTGGGGTTCCATGTTCCATACCCGTAGTCATGTCCCCGCATTAGAAATTTCTGGAACAAATTTTTTCACCTCATACGGAGAGTCACTGGAGCCCAGGATCTCACAGTTCCCCTTTGAACCAAAGAATAGATAAAATGTCTAGACACACCCAGTCCTTGATTCTTTTTATGATGTTGGGAGCCAAGATTACAATTGCGAGAGCCTGGAAAAAGCCCTCGGTCTCAGTCTCGGCATCCAAACGGAAAATTTATTTGATCATGTCTCAGGAACAACTGGTTGCTAAGCCTCAAGATAATATTGAGAAGTTTGAGGCCGTTTTGATCTTAGGGTCCCCCATTATCCCGGACAGATATCTGCCTAAAAGAAGCCCCCAAGATTAAACCTTGATCTAATCTTTTCCCCTTACTTCTCCTCTTCTCCCAACTCCTTTTCTCCCTTGCTTTTTCCCCTGTATTTTCCTTACTATTCTCTTTTATTCTTATTTCCTTAACTATCTTGGTGCCTAGAGACAGTGCACTAATGATAGATTGCAGTGTGTCTTTTTCCTGTACCCCTAATGCCTCCTATGGAGGGGATTACCACCATTGGTTCTTGGATCTTCTTTACACTGACCTCAATCCCTTCAGGCTCTGATGGGTCTACTCCAGTGGCCTCAATTGAGGTGGTTGTTGGGTCGTCATGCTGGTTTCTGTGTCTTGGGGGAGAGCACCTGGTCCACAGTTTAATCCCATCAGGGTGGGCTGGGGGTTCTCAGGTTGGGGGGAGCTGGTTCGAGGACCTGTTAAGCGAACAAATGTTGTTAGACCCTTAATTATAACGATCATATATGGAGGTTGGGGTATAAATCGAACACTTGTAATTGTTTCAAGCTGTCTTTCTAATTTCTTTTTCTTTTCATGTTATGTTTTTATTTTTGTATCTGATATTCTGTTTTATGATTCCACAACTGTCACTACTTGTGCCTTGCAGGCCTACATATTGCTTGATTTTTGATATTTCTTATTTTTTTCAATATCCAATAAACATATTGAAAGTAAAACTGTGAGGGGTGTACTCACTTTTGTGACATACTGTATAGTACTTTTGCAAGTACACTGCTCAAAAAAATTAAAGGAACACTTTGAAAACACATCAAATCTCAATGAGGAAAAATGTCATGCTGGATATCTATACTGATATGGACTGGGTAATGTGTTAGGAATGAAAGAATGCCACATCGTTTAATGGAAATGAAAATGATCAACCTACAGAGGGCTGAATCCCAAGACACCCCCTAAATCAAATTGAAAAAATGCTGTGGCAGGCTAGTCCATTTTGCTAAAATTTCATTGCAGCAACTCAAAATGGTACTCAGTAGTTTGTATGGCCCCCACATGCTTGTATGCATGCCTGACAATGTCAGGGCCTGCTCCTTTTGAGATGACGGATAGTGTCCTGGGGTATTTCCTCCCAGATCTGGACCAGGGCATTACTGATCTCCTGAACAGACTGAGGTGGAACCTGGTGGCATTAGATGGACCGAAATATAATGTCCCAGAGGTGTTCTATTGGATTTAGGTCAGGCGAGTGTGGAGGCCATTTAATGGTATCAATTTCTTCGTCCTCCAGGAACTGGCTGCATACTCTCACCACATGAGGCTGGGCATTGTCGTGCACCAGGAGGAACCCAGGACCCACTGTACCAGCGTAGGGTCTGACAATGGGTCCAAAGATTTCACCCCAATACCTAATAGTAGTCAGGGTGCCATTGTCTAGCCTGTAGAGGTCTGTGCGTCCCTCAATGGATATGCCTCTCCAGACCATCACTGACCCACCACCAAACCGGTCCTGCTTAATAATGTTACAGGCAGCATAACATACTCCATTGCTTCTCCAGACCCTTCCACATCTGTCACGTGTGCTCAGGGTGAACCTGTTCTCATCTGTGAAACGCAAATGGAGGACCTGCCAATTTTGGTATTCAATGGCAAATACCAATTGAGCTCCATGATGCCGGGCAGTGAGCACAGTGCCCACCAGAGGATATTGTCCCCTCAGGCCACCCTCATGAAGTCTGTTTCTGATTGTTTGGTCAGAGCATTCACACCAGTGGCCTGCTGGAGGTCATTTTGTAGGGCTCTGGCAGTGCTCATCCTGTTCCTCCTTGCACAAAGGAGCAGATACCGGTCCTGCTGATGGGTAAAGGGACCATCTTTGGCCCTGTCCAACTCTTCTAGAGTAACTGCCTGTCTCCTGGAAACTCCTCCATGCTCTTGAGACTGTGCTGGGAGACACAGCAAACCTTCTGGCAATAGCACGTATTGATATGCCATCCTGCAGGAGTTGGACTGCCTGTGCCACCTCTATAGGGTCCAGGTATCGCCTCATGCTACCAGTAGTGACACTGACCCTAGCCAAATGCAAAACTAGTAAAAAACAGTCAGAAAAGATGAGTAGGGAAATACATTTCAGTGGCCTCCACCTGTAAAACTATTCTGGTTTGGAGGTTGTCTCATCATTGCCTATCTAGTGCCCCTGTTAGTAATTTCATAAACACCAAATCAGCTGAAACTGATTAACAACCCCCTCTGCTACTTAACTGACCATATCAATATCCCAGGAGTTAAACTGACTTGATTCTTTACTCTGATTAAAAAGTGTTCCTTTATTTTTTTTTTTAAGCAGGGTATATTGTATAGTATGAAACATTAGAGCTCGAGTATGCATTCACTGTTCATGAACATGCTTTGATATATTACTATAAAATTAATGTAATTCCCACAAAATGATAAGACAGCTTTCATCTAGCTTTTAACAATATTTGATGTATTCCAAAGATTCTTTCAAATATAACTTTTTTGCATATTTCTATACAAATGTCCCAGTTGGACTGTTAATCAAATTGATTTGGGAAAAAAAGAATAATGTCATTTTAACAGAATGTGAACCACAGCATGTTAAATAATAATTGTCACAAATATATATGAGAGAGAGAATTTTACATAAAAAGGCTCTGTGAGTGCTGTGCTACCAGGGACATAACCAACAGCATCTCCATTGATCAGTTATCAGGAAACAAAAAAGGAATTTCAAGTTAACAAATATTCCAAATACTGTGACTGTCATTGCAATTATTAGGACTTTTCTTGCATAGTATGATTTCAAAGAATGACTGTTGCCGTTGGCCTGAATTTTTTAGAAAAAAATCCAAAAATATGGCAGTCATACAAAAAAAAAAAAAAGATTAAAGTGGTTTCTCTGACATCCTTGTGATCTACAAGATGCTTATCCAGTAAAACAAGTCTTACGTATTAATTAAGATTTAGATGCACGTATGCCAAGCTTTATATTCTATTTCTAAATTAAATTTACAAACTCAGCCAAGTATTCTTTAGTGACATATTGCCGGAGGTTAATTTGATTCTCTTTGCCTATTAATGCAGCTTTGCAATGTGACTGTTTTTATTACTTTTAGATTGTTTATATGAACACATTTAGGATGTTTCATGAACATACATGGACTTAGGTAATGAGGTAATACAGGTGACTACCAACATTTCTGTATTCAAAATCTTTTCTTTTATTGTTCTTCTGTAATATTTAAATTTTCTGAGATACTGAATTATGGGTTTTTATTAGCTGTAAGGCATAATCATCAAAATTCAAGAAAGAAATGCTTTAAATATATCACTCTGTGTGTAATGCATCTATATAAAATATATGAACTTCACTTATTAAATTACTGAAATAAATTAACTTTTTGATGTTATTCTAATTTTTTTAAATGCACCTGTGTGTGTGTGTATGTGTATATATATATATATATATATATATATATATATATATATATATATATATATATATATATATATATATATATATATATATATATATATATATAATTTTTTTATATATATTTTTCTTTTTTTTTTTTTTTTTGGCTGAGCATGAGACTTTTATATTGCAGGCTATTTTAAAAAATACAATACAACATTGTATTACATGTGGACAGTTTCACAAGCAAGTTAAGAAATGTTCCCTTTGAAAATTCTGTAGGCTATTTTTTATAATAGTTCCATTTTTATCTAAAAACTATTTTCTTCTATTTATCCTGATTACAAGGACCCTAGGTATTTATAGATTGGATACACTTGACACTTGTGCGTAGATATTTGTTTCAAAGGATTATGGTTTTCTCATAGTATTTTCTACGTTCAATGGCTCTAGTTCACTGAGGATTACAAATATTGTAAAAAAAATAGCTTCATGCATAAAAGTAGATACCCTGAGGTATTTAGCAAGTGTTATGTAAAAATAGCATTCTCGGTTTTTATAAAGTTTATTGGAAGATGGCCAAAATGTGGAACTTAGAGGTTATTATTTTTCATTTAATTAAAAAAAAAATCTGAATTTATATAGCTACTTATTCTTATTATGGATTTGTCTATTGAGTTGTTCCTGCTAAAATTGAATTTAAAGGATCCTTCAAGCTTGTAAGTTATATTATTTGCATAATTCACTTTTTTAACACCATGGTGTGTTTGCAGGATCTAGTGATAGGAAAATATCGGACACCTTAAAAAAGACATGATCGAGAAAAGTATATACTTTATTTTATTTAAAATAACCCTTAAAAGAACCTATGTCCAGATTATGCTTACTAAAGTATTCACGTATTCTGAACAAGCATCAAAAATTACTTCAAAACAATCCCCCATTCACCTATGTATCTGTAAGCATTGTGGAGAAATAATTTTTCAAAGTTAAGTACACGGGCATTGCAATCTTAGCTTTTTCTTCTATTGAGTGCAGATCTTTACAATCTGCCAGCATTCTTGATTAAACACTCAGCAGATGTTTCTTCACTGTTAAACCTCATGCACCCAGATGATCCACAGGTCATGTGTGCTAAGGCGTAAATCCCTGGCCCTTTCTGGCACCAAAAAATGCTGGGGATTTTATGTCTCTGTACATGGAAGCTGCTAAGCATCTAAGTGCATGAGGAAAACTCAACTTCAAAGTTTTTTAGGGGATCTTTTAGAATACAGGCGGTCCCCCGGGTTACAAACATCTGACTTCCAAATGACTCCTAACAAATAGAGGGAGGCAACAGGAAGTGAGGAAATCTACCTCTAGGAAGGGAAATTCACTCCTGTAAGAGTTCTCATGGGAAAACGATGTCTCTGCTGAAGCTTTATTACCAATCCTTGTTTCCACAACAACCCAAATTTTTCAAAATCCAATTGTCATAGGGACAGAAAGTAAGGTGAAATCTTCTGAACAGGGGCACAGACAGCAAAACAAATGTTACAGGGGTGTTAACCATTCCCTATGCTATAAAAAAAAAAACATAACCATTATTATTTGGCTGGAGCCACACCTAAAAAACTTACCTATTCCAACTTTTAAACAAATTCAACTTAAGAACAAGCCTACAGACCCTATCTTGATTGTAACCCGGGACCCCCTGTATTAGGTTTGCAGTAAAAGCAGCTAGAGATGTCAGGAATGACTTTTTTTTTTAATGCTGTTTTACTGCTTGTTAAGAATATATAAATAGATTAATGTTCATATCCTGGAAACAGGTGCACTTTAATTCTATTCACAATGAGTTCACGTTAGAATGATTTTATGCAGCATGTACTTAGCTTTCATATTCTCCCACAGGGTTCTAATCAGTGATCAGACTGCCTAAGATTCCTATTTATGTTTTGATAAACCGACTGGTTCCAATCCATTCTATAGGGCTGCACTCGTCATGAAGCTGGGCAGAACATACAAGTCAAGCTTTAAAAATGCCAACTTTTAAAAAAAGTTAGGTGCCTTTTTTTGTTTGTTAAAGGTTGCCGCTTAAATTATAAAAACTATTTATTGAGGGGTATAATTAAAAGCAATTTTTACCTTTAGCAAGATTTTCCAAAAATTCCCCTGAGCTCCTCCTATTATAACCACTTAAGGACCGCCCGCCGCAGATTTACTGCAGCAGGCAGCCCCTCCTGCGCGAACTGATGTAACTGTACATCGGTCGCGCACCTGCAGCTAGGGGGGCGATCGCACGCCGCCGCTGGCAAGCTCCTGCCCCCCACTTGGCAGTGGGGACTCCGATGCACGGGGCCAATTGCCGCTGGGCACCCGCAGTTGTTCCCCGCTGAGAGAGAAGGACGGTCAGCTATTGTAAACACAGCTGACCGTTCTTCTCTCTGGAATGATCACAGAGCGCCTGTGATCCTTCTTTGTAGGATCACAGGTCTCTATGATCATTTCAAAAGCCCAACCACCCTACAGTTGGAAACACTCCCCTAGGCTTATGTTCAACCCCTCGATCACTCACTGTGTTAACCCCTTCCCTGCCAGTGTCATTATTACAGTAACAGTGCATATTTTTAGCACTGTTTACTGTAGTAATGTCACTGGTCCCCCCAAAAGTGTCGAAAATGTCAGTTAGGGGTCCGATCTGTCAGCCGCAATGTCGCAGTTCCAATAAAGATTGCAAATTGCCGCCATTACTAGTAAAAAAAAAAAAAAAAACAATAAAAATGACATAAATCTTTTTCATAGTTAGTAGATGCGATAACTTTTGCACAAACCAATCAAAATACGTTTATTGCAATTTTTTTTTTTAAAAAATATGTAGCCGAAAACAAATTGGCCTAAAATGTTAAAAAATTTAAATTTTTTTTGGGGGAATGTTATATAGCAGAATGTGAAAAATATTGTTTTTTTTTTTTTTTCAGAATTGTCTCTCTTTTTTGTTTATAGCACAAAAAATAAAAATCGCACGGATGATCAAATACCACCAAAAGAAAGCTCTATTTGTGGGAAAAAAAGGACATCAATTTTATTTAGGTACAGCATCGCATGACCGTGCAATTGTCTGTTTAAGTAATGCAGTGCAGAATCGCAAAAAATGGCCTGGTCTTTAAGGGGGCAAATCCTTCCTGTCCAGAAATGGTTAAATGCTGCACATCCTCCCATTACAAATGCAGCTGTGGGGAGGCCCCTCCACAAAAACAGCTGTCCCCTCATCTTACTCCATCTTGTTGTTTTCAGAAAGGGCTAAACATAACAATATTGCCCCCCCAACCAGGGGACACTTAACCCCCGTTCACACTGGGGCGACCTGTCAGGCAACCTGGTCGCCTGACAGGTCGCCTCGCATAGAGAAGCTGTGGACCCGTTCTAATAGGAGCGACACAAGTCGCTCCAACTTAGAAAAAGGATCCGGAGCTTCTTTGGGGCGACCCGGAGCGACCTGCATAGACTTCAATGTTATGAAGTCCGTGCCGGCCGCTCCGAGGTCGCGGTGCGAGCAGCGCGCCGCGACCTGTGAGGTCGCCCCGGGAAGTAGCGTCGCCCCAGTGTGAACGGGGCCTTATGGCCACTAAAACTGTACACTTGCGCTCAGCTAGAAGAGGAGAGGGCGCTCTATGCATACACACACAGTTTAAAGCGCGCCGCGACCTGTGAGGTCGCCCCGGGAAGTAGCGTCTCCCCAGTGTGAACGGGGCCTTATGGCCATTAAAACTGTACACTTGCGCTCAGCTAGAAGAGGAGAGGGCGCTCTATGCATACACACACAGTTTAAAGCGCCCACACTGTTTGAGTGTCTGCAGCTGAACTCAGCTGGAGCAGGAAGAGCGCACTGCGATGATCATTTTTTATCGTTAAAATCTGAAAAGCATCGCAGTCGTGGTCAATGAATTGCAGGCACAAAGCACAGGCTTCTGCAGATTATTATTTTAACCCTCAGGTCTGTACCAAGGTACAGACCTTTAGGCTGCATTCACACTTGAGCGCAGCGTTTTGCCGCGATTTTACCGCAATTTTTACCGCGATTTTTACCGCATTATTACCTCCGATTTTCAAGCGTTTTTTTCAAGCGTTTTTGGAGGCAGGCATTGACATCTATCAAAAACGCTGGTAATCAGCCCAAAAACAAGCTCATGTACTTTTTTCAGCTACAGGCGTTTTGCAAAACGCTCAGATGTGAACAGGGGCCATTTAAATGAATGGGGTTTTACTTGTTGGGTGTTTTGGAACATTTTTTTTAGCGTTTTTGGAGCTGAAAAACACTCAAAAACGCCCAGGTGTGAATGGAGCCTTAGTTATGGAGGTGGAGGAAGTAACATTGGACTACAAATCTGTTGACATCACCACACTTGTGCTCCATTGAGAACTCTAAATCCCTCCATCATATAGGACTTTTGGTATTCTATTAATAGATCAGTGTGAATGTATGATGCAGCTGTGCAGGCGAAGATCACCATATTACAAAATCAACCAAATCCCTTGGTGAGAAGCACTCCATGATTTAGGGATGAGGGGTCAGTATGAGGGTGCGATGCTGCAGAATATTGCCATGCCTCATATTAAATATGGGAGTAGCATGAAACAATGTCAGAAAGGTTGACTTAAAAACAAAAAAGGTGGCTGTCAGTATTTGCAAGTAGAATTCCTATGAATATTACATTTCCTTTCCTAGGGTGGGTACACTTATGCCACTATATTTAGGAAGGGAGCCATTATTGTCCCTTTAGGACAAAACTACAAATATGTTTTCCTCTTTTCAATTGTAATACATGAGGGCAGGGGACTTTCTTTAGTTTTCAAAAGATAGCTTGGAAGGAAACTAATGTAACCATCATTTCTAAGGACTGGTAAGCTGCAATATATTACATTTTTGTTCTTGAATTTAGATATACTTTAATAGCAATTTCTGTACCTGTTGTTGCTATAATTTACTTCTGCCTAGCCTCTGGGCAGCAGTTTATTTTTAAGTGGGGAGAAGCAATATCGCCATTGTGATAAAACCCTTCGGAGCTCTCTCTAACTACCTTACCCAGCAACCAAATAGAGCTTGTAACAACTTTGTCAAATTGCAGATTGCAGGCTTGGCTTCTCTGCACTTCAAAATAAAATGCTGCTGAGAAGTATAGAGAAGAGGTGGTCTGTTCCAGAGTAGAAGCTGTTCACAAGATGAAAAGGACCAGCTGAGTTTGACAATATTAGGCTCAGATTATGTCGCTAAATCAGATACTTCTAAGGAACAAAACAATGCAAAACATTAAGAATAAACATCTTTGGAGAGAAATTTTAAAGAAATATCTTTAATAAAAATACATAGTGACAGCATGGAGGAAAATACACAGGGAAACTGTTTACGTTAACCATTTGTGTCCCAGGTGCTGTTTAAAATGGCACAGGGACAGCAGATATTTGATCCAGTGCCATTTTTAAATTGCACCTGGACTTTTGGATCTGTTGGGTCCCACCTGGTATATAGATTGGCAATAGAATGAATGTCCCACCAGATATCGGTTTACTGAGCGCATGAAAAAGTTACTGCGTGCCGCATCCTAATTAGGAACTAGACTACAAAAATGGAGAAGCATGGACTTTGAAGGTACAAGGTAAGTTAAAACATAAACATTTTATTCCTAATAATTTTAAAACAATAAGATAGACATAAACACATCGCCTAAAGAGGCATTCATATACTAGCCTTGATGTGGAATATATGATGTGGATATAACTCGCCTTGATGTGGAACTTAAATATGTCATTATCCAGGTAGCTCTAATTTGCTTGCTTTGTATGTTATAATAACATTCATCCATCACATTTTTGTCTAGTATATGAATGCCTCTTTAGGCGATGTGTTTATGTCTATCTTATTGTTTTAAAATTATTAAGAATAAAATGTTTGTTTTAACTTACCTTGTGCCTTCAAAGTCCATGCTTCTCCATTTTTGTCGTCTGGTATATAGATTGGAACTGACATCTGGCAGTTACAGCCAGGATCTAGCACTAAGTTCAGGATCTATACCAATCGGCAACTGGGCTTCTTATTTTGCTACACAACATTCCTTATGGAAATACAATGCGTCCACATTGTGTTTACAAGGGGAGTGTAGGGATGTAGATAGGGAGTATACAGTAGATGTCATGAGTGACATCATGACACTTTCTCCTAGTATGGAGGCTAAGAGACATGGTCAAGGAAAATAGGCTGTTCACTTTGCAATAGGAACTTTCCCCAAAGCTTACAGAATGTGCTAAAATTTCCCTCTGCAAAGAGTATTCAATCACATGCAAGGAAAAATGCAATTGTGGTTTGCTTGCACATCATTGGATAATGGAAGTCCGCAGAGCCTCACCTCATTCACTGAGCTCTGGGGAAAATAGTATATCAACTTTCAACTGTCAGTTTCTCATTCAGAGCAATGTGGCAGTGTCTGTAAAAGGGCCTTTCCCAACCCCCTACCCCTGAACTACTGATACTGACATCTGATGATCTGCCCCCACTTTCCTTATTTGCAGATTGTAAATACCTGCATTTAACTGATGTCAGAGCCTAGAGGAATTGACAGAGGGTTTTTAACTTCCCTATACCTGGAAGCATCGGTTATGTTGAGGAATAGAAAGCAGCAGCGAAGGAGTGCTGAAAAAGTATCAATGGGCATGGGGGAGGTGGAGGGCTATTCACAGACACTGGCACTTTGCTCTAAATGGTTAAAGGGTAACTTCACTTTTGTGTGGAAAAAAAATAGCAAATAAAGAAAAAACAATATAGCGTATACAATTGCAACACAAATCATATTGTAATTGAATGTTATTAAAAATGACCTTTCCTTTTCAATCTGCAGCCACTGTAATTTTCTGAAAATGTATTGCAATATGGCTACCTGGAGTTGTTCTGTACACAGAATGTGTACTGACCACACCCCAGAAACATAATTTCCTGCTTGTGTGATTGGCTCGCTAACTTTGCCAGAAGTCTGAACTAACATACAAGTCATATTTCTGGCATCCCCTGCAGAAAAAATTTCATTTTTGGTGAGATACTCCCAATAGGAACACACCTAAAGGGATGCAGGCCCAGCAGATTTTCTCATTAGAGCCCTAATAACCATAATTAACAGCTGACAGTTAATTATGAAACCACTCCCATTAGACCCACTCAGCACAGAGAAACAAACAATGATTTCTTCAGAATAACAAAAGGTAGGAATCTGCAACAAAGTTTGTTAAAATCCTTGTTATGTACATGGATCACCCAGAGGGGAATGTTTTTTTCTCAACAAAAGTAGAGATACGCTTTAAGGTTAGGGGTCCAGATTTACTTTATTGATTGACTTTTCTTTGGAGACAAAATCACTGTGGGGCTGAAAGTCAATATACTATTGTTTAGAAAATGTACTGTTAGCAACTGCTGTTTGCTTCTCGCTTTACAAATTCAAGTACTTTCTATTTAATTCAATAAATTATCAGACATTTGACAACACGTTTAGATAAGATGTATAACCACTGCTTTACCAAGGGGGGTGACATGATTACTTTAGTGATATAGCTGTCACAATAAGACAGTGATGAAGTTTACTCCACCATGTGCTTTCAATTGTGAGATTCTTCTGCTCCAGCTATCAAATTGGATCAAGTAAGTGCAAATGTCACATCCAGATCATTTGATTAAGCTGTGTAAATAATCTTAGCAAAAGGTAAACAATCACACGTTCTTAACCAATAAAGCCCCCACTATACATTTTTCAAGGGGGTAAAAAAAAAAAAAAAAAATGAAATAAAGCTATGGGAAAGTAAAAAAATAGGTCACCTAAAAGTCTTATTCCAAAAACAATTCAGAGTGCCTTAATGAAGAATAAAAATGATAGTCAAATTTAGCTCTGTCATTTTTTATTTTTTTTTACTAAAATATTTCTTGGTAGCATAAAATATTTGTTAAAAGCATTTTTACAGTTAAATCTTTAAGGGAATCTGTGCTGAAAGAAATTTAGTAGCTGTTTGTTGGCTTTTCTTCTGAAAACATTAGTTGCCTGGCTGTCATGATTACCAACACATCTCTTTTTTGTCTATCATCCAGCTTACAGTAGCTTTAACACATTAGGCTACCACACAACTTAAAATTATCCAATAGCTAGTAATCTGTTGTTCTAAGCATGGTGTTTTTCAGAGTAGGTGTTAGCCTGAACATTTTCATTACCATGTGCCACATGGACACCCTTGATAGGAGTTGGACTTTGTTGGTACCTAACCTCTTCATGACCACGTTACACATATATGCAGCATCCAGAAAGTGGGCTTTAATCCTAAGGGTCCTTTCACACAGGCGCAACTGTCAACGGAGTCTGTTCTACTCAGTGGGGGATCGATCTGCAGGCGGATGACAGCTCCGTCTCCGCTCTGTGTGCGTAGACGAAGCTGTCAGATCCCCGCTGTTCTCTATGGGGAGATCGGACCGTCCGTCTGTTCTCATCTGATCCCATACGATCCGCCAGATGGATGGAAAATAGGGTTTCCATCCATCCAGATTTCACGGACAGGATAGGATTGAAGAGCAGCGGGTGTCAGTGGACATGTCACTGCTGACATCCGCTGCCCCATAGGGATGATAGAGCATCCGATCAGGTCCGCCTGAAAAACTGACAGGTGGATCGGATCGGATCACCCATGTGAAAGGACCCTAAGCATCACATATATGTATTCTTGTCTTTGTACTAAGACCGGGCTATTGATGACAGCCCTTAGTCTCCTACTAACAGTCAGGACCCGGGGGATCCTCTGATTGGCTATCACAGTGATCGCTCACTTTGTACAAATATAGAGAACAAATCACAGACACATATGTGGTATCACTGTGATCACCAGGAGTAGGATAATTTTATTTTGCAGGGTTTTTTTTTTTTTTTGATGGTGGCACATGAAAATGGCCTAAAAATATTCAACTAAATTAAAAAAATTGTTTTTTTTTTCTGTTTTGGTCCAGTTTTCCTTTGATAAAAAAAAAAACAAAAAAAACAAATGAAAGCCCAAACAGTCCTAGAAAAAGGAAGGTATAATCTACCTGGATAAACTAAGTTGTACACTAAGTTGCAATGATATGTACAGTTATACTGACACATGTCAAAGTTGGAAAATTGTTAAGGTTTGTTTGGTCATGAAAGGGTTAAAGTGTATTTCCACTTGCAGCCAAAAGGGGGTTAACACCTACTTTATATTTGTTACATGCCCCCATTCACATAGCAATGGGCAGTTACAGGAGTGCAGGAGTTGGGTGAAGAGAGGTTTTTCAGCGTGTCAGTGCCTGGAAGGGTGTAGTGGCTCATGCAAGCTCCACCATTAACTAAGGTTAAAGTGATTATAAACTTTGTTTTTTTATTTTTTTAATGAAAATAATAAACATGTCTTTCTTACCTGCTCTGTGCAATGGTTCCTCCTTTTCTCGGATCCCACGCCAGTGTTCCAGGCCCCTCCTCTTCAATGGGTGTCCCCAGGGAAAGCCACTTTCACTTGCTTGCTCCTGAGCTGCCCAGTCTGCTTTTTTTGACACAGACAGGGCGACTTGGCCGTGCCCCCTGGTCCATCATCGCAAACGACATTTGATTGACAGCAGCAGGAGCCAACAGCTGCCACTGCTATCAATCTGCCCAATGATGAGGGAAACAGTGCCAAGAGCCGCTGCTCTTGTGCACGTTGCTGGATCAGATCAGGCTAAGGTAAGAATAAGGAGGAGGGGGGGAAGGGGAGGTGCTCCTGCAGTACAGAAAGTTTTTTTTTTTCTTAATACATAGAATGCCTTAAGGTAGACAACCTTGAGGCTTTTGAAACATTTTAACTCTTGCACTGCCTTTGACCTGCCAGTGGGAAGAAGTTCACAGATCGCTTCACAGCTATTAGAACAAACGTATCTCCCATAGGACTTTGATGCAGCCAAAATTCACACAAACACATACATTTTATAGTATAGTATACAAAGTATATGAAGTAAAAGCATGTTTATTGAACAAAAAAATGAACATTCCTCTAGTCTAGACAGCATGACTACTAGTCTATTGCTTGTGTCTCCTAATTAGGAATTAGAAATACCATATAACATGTGTGAGCTTTATTAATTGTATAGCCACCAACGGTTCCCAATACGTTTCAACTATGTTTTTCAAGGGGTGAGGATGGAATATACATTGGAGCTGGTTCACACAGCTCCAGGGTGGCCGCGGTCTGCATTTCGAAAGGGTCCTGTGTGTCTTTGGTTCCAAATCAGGTGCAAATTCAGGCAAAAATGTTGACCTGATTCGCACCTGCATTGGTGAACATGGACGTACCGGACCCCTTGCTGTTAACCCAGCCTTTTAGCTTCCAGCTACCATTCTTTAAGGAAGAGTGTAATTCTCATTGGTGGTCATTTGAAATTGATGACGCTTCTTAGCACTGACCTGTTGATACATAAGGACCGTTGCACTGTAACCTAGCTGTTTTTTAGACAAAGAAGTGGAAGCGGCACAGAAGTTAAAGTGGCTCATCCAGAAGCACATGTGAGTGCTTGCTGAATCTGGCTGCATTGGTTTGTAAATTGAATATACCTTTGTTTACTACATATAGAAGAATAAAGCCAAAATATTGGGCTTATTTACTAAAGGAGTAAATTGTGTGAATATTAACCTAACTTATTTATCAAGTGCAGGTAACATAAGTGAACAGGAATTTGCTTTTCACATGACTGAATAATTGAAGTGGTTATCTACACAATTCCTTCTGTGAAGATTTTAAAAAAATTTAGTAAATAAGTTCAGTTAAGTGCATAGACAAGGCAAATTGCTTTGTTTCCTATTGTGTCAGTTTACACCACCATGTTGCAGTCGTGTGCGCTAAAAAAAGTACTGTATGTAGTTTCTTTTTTTCTGTCAGCACAATGCAATGCAGTACATCACGCTAGAACATGCTGCGATGAATAGAAATGATTAAAACACCATTTTGATTTACATTTCAATAACATTAAGGCAGTAAAAGTAAACAGTATGATGCACTGATCACAGTGCATCCACACTGCCCTGCACAAAGCGCAGACCAGCGCTGTAGTGTGGTTCTTGTGTGAGTAAGACCTAAAAGTATTAACTATTTTATATAAATACCTAATTATGTAATAGATCTGTCAGAGACAGAAGGGCAGGAGCTAGCTGGGACAGTCAACTCACAAAATGGTGGTCAAATAGGAAGCTTTGTTCAATATCTCTGTGCTTCGGATGGTGTCCATTGGGCAAAGACTGCCAAAGCAGATATCATCTTACTATAGTCATCTGCACGAGAGGGAGGTAGTTGCGCTCGGGACATTAAAAGAGTTGTAAAGGCAGAATGTTTTTTTATCTTAATGCATTAAGATATAAAGCCTTCTGTGTCCAGCGGCCCCCCTCAGCTCCCCTAAAATTACCTGAGGTCCCTCTCTGTCCAGCGATGTCCATGAGTGTCTCAGCCGACTGAGATTCTCCTTCTTGATTGGCTGAGAAACAGTAGCGGCGCCATTGGCTCATGCTGCTGTCAATCAAAGTCAGCTAGACATTTTGGGGAGAAAGGGGCAGGGCTGGGTCGAGCTCCATGTCTGAACTGACACATGGAGCTGTGACTCAGCTCAGGTGCCCCCATATCAAGCTGCTTGCTGTGGGGGCACTGAACAGGAGGGAGGGACCAGGATCACAGAAGAGGGACCCGAGAAGAAGAGGATCCGGGCTGTTCTTTGCAAATCCACATATAACAAGTAGAACATGTTTATTATTTTTATAGGAAAAAAAACGAGACTTTACAATCACTAAGAGGACCTGATGTCTAAATGTGAAGTTTTGCCATGATTTAGGGAACATCAAAAAATGTTAACTGTGCCTTAGCAGTACCCTTACAAAAATTTACTTTTTAACTGGAATTCCTCCTGGTATGTGAGGGTACCTACACACTTCTGTGCCCACAGCCTTTTAGCTGTATATTTGCTGTTTGGTATCCAAGGCATTGTTGCCTTTGACTGGTAGTCTTAGGATATGTAGAGTGAGATTTGTTGATGTGCTGCCTACTCTTCTGCTTGCTGGAAACCCTGAGAAAGCACTGCCTCTACCAAGATGGTGGCCTCCACTCAGAGACACAGTGCAGAACAAGACAAGGTAAGTCAGTAATGGGGAAATATCAGCTGGAAATAGACCATATGTAATATTGGTGAGTGGTCCTTTGTCCTCTGCCTCTTTATGGGCATAGCTTCCATTGTTCAGCTTCTCATGAACTACGCAGTGACACAATGGGGTTAATTTACTAAGACTGGAGATTGCAAAATCTGGTGCAGCTGTGTATGGTAGCCAATCAACTTCAGCTTGTTCAATTAAGCTTTGACCAAAAAAAAATCTGGAAGGTGATTGGTTTTCTATGCAGAGCTGCACCACATTTTGCACGCTTCAATTTTAGTAAATCAACCCCAAGGCTTACTAATAAGCCACCAAGTAGCCCAAAGAAAATGATTCTTCATCCTTTTTTCTCCCTTGATCTAAGTACAAAGCACAGCATAACACGCTAACTATATTGTGGTACTTCAACAAATTTCACCGTAACAGAGTTACATTGAATAATTTTCACTACACAGTGGAAGATTTTCTTCTATTATTTAAGAAATATGTTCCCAGTCAGGGCTGACATCATAGATATGTACCTCTAAGTAGAAATGTAGATGCACTAAGTATTACACTCTGATAGAACTGTCACATAAACAAAATGGATTGGATTTGTAAGAACAAGAGGTAGAGGCTATAAATCTACCTACACAAGGTCTTGAAGATAAACAGAATAAAAATAATGTTTTTAGGTTCATAATAATAATAATAGTGACACATTTTATGACGCTCCTGTATTTGAAATAATTGCATACTGCTCTTTTTCCAAGTACACAGAATGGAAGCATACTGACTAATATATTACAGAAGGTTCTAGGATGTGTGCAAAATATGAAAATATTTTTATTATTCTTTTGCTTACCTGTGTTTGTTCCAAACCTAGATGAACAAATGGATTCTGCAGATGATGACACTTAGCAAACACATTCAACCCCCAAAGCTAACAAATCAGTATAAGTAGTGATGAGGGAAATATGTGCTTTAAACAAAACTGTATTTTAAAGGCAGTTTGTCCCTTGTAAAATAACAGTGGACATGCATCATTTGACTGATTGGCTAAGATTGTCCTTGAAGAGCGCCGACTCTTCAAGGGTGCAGCTAAAGTTAAAAATAGATAATTTCTTTGTGGGTGTGGCCATGTTTAATATTTATCTGCTTCATCTAGGCACAGAGCGTTACCGGGAGTTCTTACTGTGTTTTCTTTTATTGCATTTGTGAGTTATATATTATTTTTACACATATCATTAAAACTTTTGATTTACAACTAGTGATTGCTTGGAAACAGCAGCATGGATTAAAAAAAAAAAAGAAAAACAAATTTTGATTTTGATATTGTTTTCCAGGTTTGCTTAAGGCTGCATTCACATGTCAGCGTATGATCGCGGGCAGAACCGCTGCGGTTCCGCCCGCGATTCGGAGATTTATTGCAAATCGCGGGACGCCTAGCGTTGCCCGTTGATTTGCAATAGCCCCCCAAACGCCGAGCGATGTTGCCGCGATTTGCAAATCAACGGGCAACGCTAGGCGTCTCGCGATTTGCAATAAATCTCCGAATCACGGGCGGAACCGCGGCGGTTCTGCCCGCGATCATACGCTGACATGTGAACGGAGCCTTAACCACCTACCTCTGTGCTATGTAAAAAAAATAAATAAAAAAATACCAAACATTTTGATAAATGCATGTTTTTCTTCTTTTCTTTTACAAAACTTGGCAAATAAATAATCGTTCTTCAAAAATTTAGGCCAAAATGTATTCTGCTACATTTCTTTGGCAAAAATAACCCAAATCAGTTTATATTATTTAGTCTGTGTGAAAGTTGGAGAGTCTACAAACTATGGTTTATATTTGAAAATGGAGCAGTCCGAAAGTAATAACTGCCTATCTCATTTATTGAGGCCCTAAAATGCCAGAACAGTACTGATACCCCCAAAATAAATTATTTTTGGAAAGTAGACACCGATGGTATTTATTAACCACTTAAAGTGGAAGTAAACCCTCCTACTGTTTTCAGCCAAGGAAGCTGCCATCTTGGCCTCTGTGTAATCTTCAACTGCCATGATGCTGCACATGGGATCAGTTATGACACCAGCCATTGGATAGCTTGACAGTTTGGATGAGAACACAACCAATAGGAGTGTTAAATTTCTGGCACGTGCCGGAAATGTAACTGTTTTTTGAAACTGTTAAATGGATGGGTTTACTTCCACTTTAAGCCCCGGAGGATTTGGCTGCTCAAAGACCAGGGCCTATTTTGCGATTCGTCACTGTGTGACTTTAATGGACAATTGCGCGGTCGTGCGATGCTGTACCCAAATGAAATTGACATCCTTTTTTTCCCACAAACAGAGCTTTCTTTTGGTGGCATTTGATCACCTGTGCGATTTTTACTTTTTGCGCTATAAACAAAAAAAAGCGACAATTTTGAAAAAATAACAATATTTTTCACATTTTTTTTATATGATATTCCCCCAAAAAAATGTAAAAATCAAATTTTTTTTTACATTTTAGGCCAATTTGTTTTCCGTTGCATATTTTTGGTGAAAAAAATCGCAATAAGCATATTTTGATTGGTTTGCGCAAAAGTTATTGCGTTTACTAACTACGGTAAAGATTTATGTCATTTTTATTGTTTTTTTTTTTAACTAGTAATGGCGGCGATCTGCGATTTTTTTTGCGTGACTGTAACTTTGCGGCGGACAGATCGGACCCTTGACTGACATTTTTGACACTTTTGGGGGGACCAGTGACATTACTACAGTAATTAGTGCTATACATATGCACTGTTACTGTAAAAATGACACTGGCAGGGAAGGGGTTAACTTTATTAGAGAGCAAGGGGTTAACTGTGTCCCTAGGGGCATGCTTCTAACTGTAAAGGGGTGTGGCTTTTAAAGTGAAACAACAGAGACCTACGATCCTACATAGCAGGATCGTATGATCTCTGCTGTTACATCAGGTAGAATGACAGGCAGCTTTGTTTACATCAGCCGTCTGCCTTTCTCCCTCTCCAGCAGGAGATCGTGAGTGACCGGCGGACATCGGAACCGTCGGTCACTCACGCAGGGATGCCCGTGAACGAGAGGGGGCGGGAGCGCGCCTCCGGCGGCGCGTGCTCATCCCATATTGGCTCACAGGCGAGTGACGTACCCAAACGTCACCTTGCCTGCAAGGGGCTGACCGACGCAGTATATGTATTTGCGGCGGTCGGCAAGTGGTTACACAATTTTTAGAAATAGTACGAAATTATTTCTTACAATAGTTTTTACACCAGAACAGTACAGTGACACCATGACTGGTGTGGCAGTGATCAGGAGCACTGACTGACAGTGTGTAAAAAATACAATTAAAAAAATACTGTACTGCTCAAGTGAGGTGTTTAGGATTTTTTTACACTATGATTGCTTACTACTGTGATGATCACTGTATAAGCAAACATTTTTTTTTGTGAATGGCATCCATTCATGTGCCATTGTCTACTATTATGATAGCTGTGATTGGTCACAGCTATCACATTTCACAACAGGTCCACTCTGATTGGCTCTGTGACAATCACAGACATCACAATAGAACACAATGGCTATAAATGACAAGCTAGTGCTGGTTTTCAGCTGACATGTGATCGTTGTGATTGGTCACAGCAATCACATGGTACCTGGGCACAGTGGCCTGGTACAATGATCTGTGTTTGGCTACATCGGATGGACACAGCAGGTCACAGATCACACCGCTGCTCGCTTTCTAGGGCAGGAATGAGGTATGTGACTGGGAAGATGTCATATGACATCCACCCAGAATTGGATTTCCTCCTCCCTGCCGATGTATTACTATAGGCTGGGTGGAAGGTGGTTAAGTGTCATCAAATGAAAGCTCTTCCTGTAAAAAATATATATATATAAATATATAAAGTTAATTTGCATACAGTGTTGCATGAAATAGTAATTGTCAGTCAAAGTATCATAATGCTAGAAATTAAAAAATGGCACTAGAGGAATATTATAGGCTGGTACTCAAGTTTTTGAGAAGTAAATATTTTTTTTTTTATTAAAAGTAGTATACAGATTACCCAAGAATATCTTTCCTTTCCACTTGCCATAAAACATTTTGTAACTCCCTCTGCCCGCAATAGAATTTGCCCATCAAAACTTACCTACCGTACAACAAACAAGAACACCCACCTTATCAGATGGACACTAATCCCCAAAATTTTTCTTAACACACCTCTCTGCCAGAATACTTGAAGCTTCCTCCTTTTTTCAATAGAGTGCTTCCACCTTATATGTTTTTGATTATGCCTTCTTGTGTCTGTAACCACGTAATCTCATAAGTGTTCACGCTATTATGTATCTTGATATTATGTGGGTTCATTATCTTCCAATTTATTGTACTGTATACATTTCTTGTTATATCTTGCTTTTAACAAAATAAAAATTTGTTTATGGAAAAAAAAAAAAACATTTTGTAACTGATTGTTTGACTTGTCCTGGTCATCATTACCAAGTGGTAATACATTATTTGTAATTAAGCAGAACGTCATGCTTTCAGTTAACATTGACTATGTTTAATCCTTATGTGGCTAGCATTAGTACATTTATAGGGAAGTATATTATATTTACTTGTTTTAAACTTTTTTTTTTTTACATTTCTTCAGTTACTTCCTGGTTTCCAGGTTTAGGTTAATGATGTCATAAATGCCAGGAGTGTTCAGGAGGGGAGGAGGTGTTTTCTCAGCTAAGCACACCCCCTGCCTGCATGCCTGAGCTAAGGGCAAATAGATCCCAAGAAGCAAAAACTACAATAATCATCTGCCCTTACTTATGATAGCCACAGCCAGAAATGCTAGGGGGTGTTTTTCTAAGTGGTTTCTCAACAAAATAAAGCACGGAGACATGAATGAATGGATGAGTAAGTTTGTTTTGAATATTAAAAATGACTTTGATGGTGTTTTTGGTTTGTGGATGCAGTACACTGTTACCAGTTCCACTTTACCATTAAAACCAAATCTAAAATACAAACAATAGGAATGTGGATTCTTTGCAGGACCCTATGCTTACTATCCAGAATGGGCTTAGAAAATTAGCAGTTCAGAAGGAACGCTAAGTAAAACTTTCAGCTATTCAAATGCCCCCCCCCCCTCCACACACACACACACACATACACACTTGGCATCTGGTAGTCCAGACATCTTAATGTCTGGACAATCCATCTTAACCAGCTGTCCATGGATAATAAAATAAGATACAATACATTTTTTTGAGGAAAATATTTGAAAACTTTTACATGTTATGTTAAGTTGCAGAATATTTCAGATATACAAAACATATATGCTGAAAAGAGATAGAAACCCAATGGCAAAATTGCTGTAATTGTCAACCCAAAATGAACCTTCCATGTAATTACCTTATAAACATGTTGAATCCACAGGAGTACACACTGTTTAGAAAACATTCCAGTATGTGCAAATGTGATAAATGACTACTTTTGCCAGTTACTTATTTCTTCTCTTTACATTGTATAGATGTAAAGATAGATGGAATCTCTTTTGTGCTGCTGTTTTTACTAGTGATGATCGACCGGTATCGGTTTTTAGTTGGCGATACCAATATTTTGGCCAATGCATATCGGTATCGGCCGATATGCGCCGATATTTTTGTACATTAAAATGTTTTTGTTTTTTTTTGACAGGTACTCTTGTGGAGGTATCTGGGAGTCTAAAAGACCCCAAACCCCTCCTCTGCACCTAAAAGCATTCAAAACGCCAAGTTTGGCTGTTTTGAATGCTGTCATTTTTTTTTAATTTGGCGCCGAGTACCCGGAAGTGACATCATGACATCACTACCGGGTTTTTAGCATGGAGACCCGATCAGAGCCGAATGCGGCTTTGATCTGGTCTTCTCTTCGGCGGCAGTGCAGGCTGGTTGCCCGGGTCTCCCGGTGGGATGGGAGACCCGGGCGAGCCGCGGAAGGCAGCTGGAGGAGGGAGACGTCCCCTCCTGCTCCTTGTAATGACAGCCGAGTGGCTTCTCAGCCACATTGATTGTCATTACAAGACAGCCGACCGTCGGCTATGGACACCGGTAGCGGGGTGATGCCTCTAGCTGGTAAAAACACTTTCCCGATATATCAGCAATATCGGTAACCTCAGGGGCCGATTCCGATATATCGTGGGAAAGTGCATATCAGCCCCCGATATACCAGTTTTGCAGATAATCGGTCGATCCCTAGTTTTTACCATACTTGAGCAAGTTGATGCCTAGAGATCCTAAGACCTTGGTTAACCTCTTCCCACTGGCCGCATGCATATATGCAGCCTCTCGGTGGGTGGGCTTTAATGCTGAGAGGCCACATATGTGTGGCCCTATGTAAATACAAAACTATGCTGAGAGCGCACGCCCTGCATGCTCCCAGCACAGTCACAGGCAGGGACTGGAAAGCTCCCGATGTATACTTGCAATCAGGAGCTTTCTGATCATGTGATCGCTGTGGCAGCCAATTACAACAGTCACATGACCCGAATGCCCGCCTGTGCCTCCCATCATTTAGAAGTTCTTAAAAGGAGGTGGGAATGGGGTTAAGTAAGAGATGTTACCTGTTATGTGTTTATTTTTTCACTTCATATTTGTTTGAGTTGATGCCTAGAAATTCTATTTTCTCTGTCGCTCATTGACAGACGCAGTCCTCTTTGATTAATATCAGTAGGGTTATACTGCCCCCTACAGGAGTCGGACACTAGGCAGGAAAAACGTTCTGGCCACACCTTAGGGGCAGTCCCAGAGGGTATATCCTCTCTCTCCCTGCTACAGGATGTAAGTTTTCAGTTGAGTCTCATCCTTTTGTCTGATGAGCCTTTAAGACTTCTGGTTGGCACCGGTTGGGCCTTCTGGATTGGATTTTGATTTCCGTTATCCCACCCCTCATTTGTGGCACTGCTTTGGGACGTCCCTACTGATATTAATCAAAGAGGACTGCGTCTGTCAATGAGCGACAGAGAAAATTGGATTTTTGACTTACCGTAAAATCCTTTTCTCTTAAGCTCATTGATAGACACAGTACCCGCCCCTCTATTTCGAGTTGGGTTGGATTAAATTCTCTGACACTGCTTTGTGACATAACTGACATCCTGTAGCAGGGAGAGAGAGGATATACCCTCTGGGACTGCCCCTAAGGTGTGGCCAGAACGTTTTTCCTGCCTAGTGTCCTACTCCTGTAGGGGGCAGTATAACCCTACTGATATTAATCAAAGAGGACTGTGTCTGTCAATGAGCTTAAGAGAAAAGGATTTTACGGTAAGTCAAAAATCCAATTTTATGACCTTGTTTAAAGGCACTGGAATAAAAAATTGTAAATACAACTTGCTTGTTAACTGAAGATATACCTTTCCCGTCACCAGCACTGCCAACTTTGCTCTCTAGTAGGAAGAATTTTATTTTTATTTTTTTCACATTGGTCCAATCCATATGATGGCTCAATTATTGATAATTGTGTGCACAGATTAATCAAGCCTTATACCAAAAAGCGCTTTGTCTCATATCTAAATAAATAATTTCCCCTGGGACAATTTTTTTTTAAATTAAAACTCAGAACTTTAAGATTGAATAATTAACTAATGATAACATGCTGGTATTTATGTAAATAATTTGTTTTAACACATCACAAAAGTATTTATTTTTGGTATATAATTGCTTTATTTTACACGTTCTTTCAAATTATGCCTTTTTTTTTGCAACCTTATTGCAAATGTATACCATTCTCTGCACAAACTTATGTTTGCTTATCTGTCTTTTCTCACGCTGACTTGGTGTTTGAGATGGTGTGCTTTCCTTATTAGTCCCTGTACAATCTCAGCATTGTATTAGAAGCACCATCCACATGTATTTTTCTGTGGAGTTTTTCATCATGGGCTCATTTGCACCAAGGTAGATGCGATAATGCAATGTACTGTAATGCTCTGTATGTGGGTGATGCGTTGCTGTTTATTTCTAATGGCACCCCAGGGCACATACTGTATATAGTAAAAAAACAAAAACTGCACATTACAGATGTGAATGTTCTGTGTGTTGTGGTGTGCTTAATAATGCAGGAGCTATTTTGTGAATTGAGGTACATTGTGGATTGTTTTAAGGCAACACAGGTCAATGCACAAGAAAAATGTGGATTAGCATGCTAATGTGCACACATTATGGTGTAAATGATCCCCTGAAGACTTGTTCAGACATGTGTCAATACCCTGTGTTTAAGCGGCATTTAGGCAGTGTTTTTAAAGCCTCATATCTGCTATTCACTGCATGTCATAAATAATACAAGGGGCACTAGACACTGCTGTTCACACAGGAGCCGTGGTATTGTATTGTATTGTGTTGTGTTGTATTGAGTAAAAATGTAAGCAGCATGTCACTTTTATGAGGCTTCAACACTTTTTAGCCAGCTCCATTAATTTCAAAGGTAGTTCTCTGTAACCACACCTAACCTCACCTATAGCATTTATGGCTTGTTAGTGACACATTTATAAGGTGTTAGCTGGGTGCTGGGGGAGAGACAGTGGAGGTTCTTATATCCCAGAATGCACTGGGATATAATAGAGAACTATGACAGAGCAGCTCACGCCCCTTCCTGTTTGTACAGAGCAGCTGTGTGGGAACACAACTTGCTTCTATGTTCAGTCAAAAGCATCAACCAGCCAACAATACTAACAATGTCAGGCAGGAGGAGAGGCATTGAGCATTATTTCCAGTGAAAAAGGGTTGATTCAGAAAATGTTAGCACATACGATAAGGGTATTGCTACTCATTTGCCTAATATATATTTTGCATGTGTTAACCACTTGCCGACCAGCCACCGCAGTTATACGGCGGCAGGTTCCCACAAATCGCTATAACTGCTCGCCAGCGGGGAAGCCGATCAAAGGGTCCGGCAGCCACGATTGCCGCCGGCCACCCACGATCGCTCCCCTTGAAGAGAGAACAGAGGTCTGCTGTTGTAAACACAGCAGACCGTTGTTCTCTTTGTTATCAATGCAGAGTTCCTGTGTCCCTCCTACTTAGGAACACAGGTCTCTGTATTGATTTCATGAACCCATCCCCCCCACTGTTAGAACCCCCCCCCCCCCCTAGGCTCACACTTAACCCTTTGCTCGCCCCTGGGTTAACCCCTTCCCAGCCAATGTCATTATTACAGTAACAGTGCATATTTTTAGCACTGATTACTGTAGTAATGTCACTGGTTCCCCCAAAAGTGTCAAAAATGTAAATTAGGGGTCCGATTTGTCCGCCGCAATGTGGCAGTCACACTGAAAATCGCAGATCGCCGCCATTACTAGTAAAAATAAACAAATAAAAATACAAATATTTCCCATAGATTGTAGACGCAATAACTTTTGCGCAAACCAATCAAAATAGGCTTATTTAGATTTTTTTTTTACCAAAAATATGTAGCAGAATACAAATTGGTCTAAAATGATGAAAAAATTAGATTTTCTAAAAAAATTTTGGTGTGGGAATGGTATAAAGCAGAAAGTGAAAAATATAGATTTTTTTTTTTTTTCAGAATTGTTGCTCTTTTTTTGTTTATAGCGCAAAAAATAAAAACCTCACAGGTGATCAAATACCACCAAAAGAAAGCTATATTGTGGGAAAAAAAGGATATACATTTTATTTGGGTACAGCATCGCATGACTGTGCAATTGTCCATTAAAATAACGCAGTGCCGAATCACAAAAATTGGCCTGGTCATTAAGGGGGAAAATCTTCTGATCCAGAAGTAGTTAAAAAAAGTCCAATTCATTAAAAAAAAAAAAAAAAAAAATTGTCGGTAAACATCGCAAAAAATTGCGGGCTTAGCTGTTTAGTCTAATTCACAAACAGAAACTAAAAAAAGGTACAGTATTTAACACCACCCTTTTGGTGGCGGTAACCAGTGCGGTATTTCCTGTTGGAGAGATTGGGAGTTGAGAGAGTTAGTGCTTAGCAGCAGAAACACTATGGAGCTTTTTGAATGCAATATTTAACTTGCTCAGAAGGCGTCAGAGAAGGAGGAGGAGGGTGGTGAATATGGCTCCGTAACATTTTCCAAGGAGGACCCTCCTGGACGACTTCACAGAGGGTGAGGCTCTATTGAAGTTTCGGCTGACCAAGGAGCTGATCCTGATGCTGAAGATTGGGCTGCAGTTTAACAACAATTAGTAAATAAAAAGCAAAGCACACTTAAAGCGGTAGTATCCCACTTTTTGACACTTTTAACTACAGGTAAGCCTATAATAAGGCTTACCTGTAGGTACAATTAATATCTCCTAAACCGGCACAGCCTCATGGAAATGTCCTTAAACAACCCTTAAATACTGATGTGTGATAAATTACCCCATACGTTATTTAACGTTAAATTCCTAGTCAATTGAACCTTCACAACTGATTTACCGCAAGTGTTATTTTACCGCATTTTTTTTGCCGTTATTTAACTCCTAGTGAATCAACCACAAAGCATTTTGTGTCAGAAAAGCTGAGCAAGACCAAGCCAAGTGTCAAAGAGATCAAAGGATATGAATCCTTCTTGCAGAGAACTTACAAATATGCCTGCTAACACACCACAACCTAAACACTCTTCAGAATAGATAATTTCCTCTACATCACGTCCCCTTTAAAAGAGAAGTTCAGCATTTTTTTTTCAAGAATCATACTTACCTAAGTAAATGCAGCATCTGTCCCTCACTGGACTCTAAGACCCGAGAACCGAGCGATCAAACACCGCTGATGTCTTGGTTCTCAGTGAGCAAAGCGCTGGTGACTGTCAGTCCTCTGCTCACTGGGACGCTAGGCTATGGAGGGAGCAGGACGGCTGGCTCAGGCTCTCAGGGACTCACTGAGAGGCTGAGCCAGGTTCCAGTCAAGGGTTGTGGGCAGATCCTGACATATTTTCGGGATCTTACCCCAGACTGGACTGGCTCTGTGACGTCAGCTGACAGCGTGCTTCTTTAAACTGCACTCCTGTAATCCACAGAAGTACAGCCAAACATGCTTTGGCTCTACTTCTCCTTTAAGCACTTCCTCGTAGAAAAACAACACATTCATGGGCTCACTTAATCTCCTTGGCGATATTCCCGAGTGTGGCTTGGGGTGGAATTTCAGTGCCATTAGCGGTAACCCCGAGCCACACTCGGGGTAACGCCAGGGAAAAGTCGCTGGATCCTGGAAAAGGTTACTTACCTTGTCCCCGGGATCCTGTGATGTATTCTGGCAGTGTACGGCGGCCAGATCTTCTGTCTGATGCTGTGTGCTTCGGCTTTCATCTCCTGCGAGCGTTGTGTCGCAGGGGGGTGGAACTGGTGGCAAATTCAAATAGTAAAACACACAAACACACTGATATATTGTAATACCATTGGATTACATTACTAAAAAAAATAAATTGACATTAGCTTGCTCCCCAGTGCCCTTGCCTGCAGTTTTATATATATATATATATATATATATATATATATATATATATATATATATATATAGATATTTATATATAGATATTTATATATATATATATATATAGAGATATAGATATATATACGTGTGTATTATATATCTATATATATATATATATTTACTTTAACTTATTTATAGTTATTTATTATATTATAATTTATGATTTTGTGTTTCAAACTTTATCATACCCGAGATGTTATAAAGAAGAACGCACACTAAAAAAAAACCTTATGTAAATAGTTAGTTTGTGCTGCTCATTCTTAAGAATTACATGCAAAATAATGGTACCGCTTTCAGCACCTAAAATCAGAAACAATCATACTGCCAGGGAGGTTAACAAAGATCACTGATGCATTTTCAATATTCAAAAACACATCATAATAGAAGCATTAATGAGCATTGCTCGGTTCTTCATAATCAACAAAGGTGTGAATGAGCCATGTGGCATGCTAATCCTATAGTTCCAGGCAAGCCTCTTTAGCTGCTTAAAGCATGCATCTGCTAATGGAGATCATGTGATTAATTGAAACTCAAGAGCAGAAGCACAATATATTACTGCTTACCAGTCTTTAGACGTGGTGGCTGCTTTCATTTTCTTTTTCAGCTTTTTTCATTTTTTTTTTTTTTCACCTGGTTATATGTCCAGTAACACACTTCTTGTCCTTGGGTGACAATGCTAACCTTCCAGCATCTATAGAAGAAATCATCAACCTTGGACAAGAAGTATGTTAGGACTTAGGGGCACCTCCCCATCTCCTCTTCTCCTTAATATGGGGTTCCAAAACATTATTTCACAGAAATAACTGGAGCAATGCTAACTGATAGCAATGTAGCAGGAGCCTATGGCACAGGATGTTATGCTCACAAGAATTCTGTCAGGATCAACCGGTGTAGTTTGCACTAATCAAACAGATATAACAAAGTTCAAAATACTGTATAGAGCTTAAGGGCCCATTTACATTTTGTATTTGAGATGCATTGCAGTAACATGCATGTTAACCTGCAGGTTACTGCAACACACTTTACATGTTTCAGTACATTGTGATTTGTTGTGAATGGCATCCCAAATCACCAAATCAATGGGCCAAAACACATACTGAAAGCATAAATGGGCACTAATGTGTGGATAAACTGCAGTGACTTGTAGTGTGACTGTAAAAAAGAGTAAATGTAGTGCAACCCTTCTAGTTAAAACTAAGCAGCTCTGCTCTTTTAATGGCATTGCAGCATCATCTAGTAATGTAAATTCTTTCAGCACCCAGTTAGTTCCAACACTATGAAAAATGAAGGTGTGATTGCAATCTGACTGTATTGATGTTCATTCACCCAAAAAACACTCATCACTAATGGGTACTTAAAAGCCATAGAAACATGCCCCATATGCATCAATTTGGTGTAGATTTATACAATAAATTAATTAAACTGCTAACAAACTGTTTTTAGATTGATAATAAATATTCCCGTCTGCAACTTGAAATATCATAGTCATTGTTCTGCTTGCATTTAAATCCATGCCATTCCATAGACACAGCTTGATTTTTCATGCAGAAGTATTACAAGCGCTTACTATTCTTAACACAAGTTGGCTTTATTTTATTTACTCGTTGTTTTGCTGAAGCAATTTTTCGGTTATTGATTCTGGGCAAGTTTCTGCAGTGGAAACAATTATATAATCAACAATGCAGCTATTTTTACTTTTTATTTTTTTTATCAACGCCATTATGTTCATTAACCCTTTAATCTTTCCTCTATCCATCTGTACACACTGTAATAGGTACATAAAATGTGTATGTATTTATGCATACTTGCATGTGTATATGTGAGTATTGACAGTGATGCATGGCCTCAGGTATTTACCCAATCAGTTAGACTAGTGGGCAGCATACCTTAAAAAGTGCAGCAATAGGCAAAAAGAGAGCATTTGATTTATTTGCACAGCATTCGTACATCAATATAGCTGAACCCCAAGTATAATTTATCACTCAGTATCAGCTCGAGAACATATGGAGTACTGGAAAGAAATGCTGAAATGGTTTTATAAAATAGTTTGATACATTTGGATCAATATGAGCCTGTGGCAAGCAGTGGAAACATGTTATTTCATCTTTTGAATAGTTGACACTAATTCTTGATGGGAATATTGTAAGGTTATATTAGACATGGGCAAATACAAGAGAAACAGCTGTACCATGCAGAAGGAAATTGCTATGTATTTTGCACCATGGTTTCTGTTTAGAATGTAAACAATAACAGCACTATTACATTTTTGTATATTTATGGTTATATTATAGCTGAACACCAAGCAAATAGTAAAATACACACAATATTAGCGCAAAGGTATAGCAAACACACATTTTTGGTTAGAAATTCACTCAAATTAAATGAGTGCACACAAACACAATATACAAAATGTCAGTTATATATAGAATGTGAGGTGGTGTCAAGTAAATATGTACCAATCATGTCAAGTTTCAAAATTGCATTTGCCAGTGGAATGTCTAAAAACTATGAACACCCCACATTTTCCTTAGGCAACACTGTACAGTACAGTTCATCAGTTTTGAATTAACCATGTATGATGACTCTCAAATTATTGCTCTCTCTTTGGCAAGTGCAGCAATAAGCTCCTTATGTAATAGCATAGTGCACATGACAGGGTCTTATTCGGGAGACATCAGCGGTCTATTAGTCCCCTAATGCAACCTCTGCACCCTTTTAAAGCTGACACATAATGCACAACCAGCTTCTTCCCAGGCCAGGAAGGTTAGAGATTGACAGCTCTGAACACAGAAGTGATTAGAGCTGATTACTTCTGTGTTCATTCTTCATAGAGGAGATAAGCGGATGAATGTTCATTTCTGATGAACTATAGGATACAAATTTCCACTCACTTTCTGGCCAGTGAAAGTGGTGGTCAGGACAAATATAGAGGTGGAATCTACCTAGAGCGGACACGGTTGGCAATAAAAACCGCACATGGGGTTCTACCCCTTTCCTATTTAGCCTAACACTTAAAGGAGAACTTCTCTCAGTACAGCAACCTGTTGTATATTTGGTCTTCACTCTCTCTCTTAAAAAAATTGGAAAGAATTTCATTACAATTTGTGTTCAATCTCAACTTTTTCATATTTTTAATAACAAAAGAGAGTGGACAAATACATAAGAGGTACAAATGTATCATAGAGGGTATAAGAAGAATATAAAATAAAAGTATATAAAAAAATAAATAAATAACCATGTGCACCATATAAACACGAGTGCAGTAGACACTCTGACCCCCCAACCCCAAACAGAACATAAGATACATAATGCTGGGGACAATGATATTATGGATGGATGCACTCAGATATGGGTAGGGGTACAGAATTGCAGTTTTAGGTATAAGCCATATATTCCGTCTCGGAGCCCATGCACCACAGGAGGAAGGGAGAAACAAAAAAAGGGGAGGGGGTCATTACAATTTGAACCTTTTTGTGCTGCAATACAACTGTCATGGTCTTACCTTCTTGCTGTTCTCCTTCGTTTGACATGTGCTGGCGGCCATCTTGGTTTCTGGGTTTCTTGTAGCCTCCCACCCTGCGGCTCCTCCTTCCCACTGGGAGGAGCTGGATGCCTAGCTCATATATATAGGAGGTCTGTGGCTTCAGTTCCCTGCTTGGTCCTCCTGTGTTCACATGCTTCTAAGACTGCTGCTGCTTCTGGTTCCTGTTCCTGGCTTCGTCTGACTACCCTGCTGGTTCCTGATCCTGGCTTCGTCTGACTACCCTGCTGGTTCCTGATCCTGGCTTCGTCTGACTACCCTGCTGGTTCCTGACCCCTGGCTTCGCAAAGACTCTGCATCGGTTTCGCCATCCGTTTGGACTTTTGCTTTATAGCTTGTTTTTCAATAAAGCTTTCTTATTTTCACTTATCTGTTGTTGTACGTCTGGTTCATGGTTCCGTGACATTAGGACCAAGCCATGAATTCTGACGGTACAGGGCCATCCTCGCTACCCACGCTGGTTGCCAGACTTGATCAGCAGGATCACCTGTTGGGTCAGTTCGCCGTGGCGTTGCAAACCCTGCTTGAACGCACGGTACCACAGGCCATGAATTCTGACGGTACAGGGCCATCCTCACTACCCTCGCTGGTAGCCAGACTTGATCAGCAGGATCACCTGTTGGGTCAGTTCGCCGTGGCGTTGCAAACCCTGCTTGAACGCACGGCTCATTTTGCTCCCGTTGCCGATGGGTCGGTTGTCGCTCCTGGGCCCGCTCCTACTGCCGCTCCGGTTGTTGCGCCAGAGTCTACCCCGACACCTGTTGTTGCGCCTGCGGTGTTTCGGGGTATGTCCGGTTCTGCCCCCCTTCCACAGCGCTTTGGGGGAGAGCCAACTCAGTACCGAGGTTTCCTTAACCAGGTGGGCATTTATTTCGAGTTGCTGCCACATGCCTTTCCTCCTGAGAGATCAAAGGTGGGCTTCTTAATCTCGCTGCTCTCGGACAAGGCTTTGGCCTGGGCCAGCCCTTTATGGGAGAACAACAATCCGGTGGTTGCCGAGTTTTCCGGTTTTGTTGCTTCTCTTCGGAAGGTATTCGATGTGCCGGCTCGTGCTGCCTCTGCTGCGAAGCTCCTTATGTCCATCAGACAGGGTTCACGATCCGTAGCTGAATACGCCATTGAGTTTCGTACCCTGGCAGCAGAGGTGGGCTGGAATAATGAGGCTCTGGTCGCTGCTTTCTCTCATGGTCTCTCGGATGCCTTGAAGGATGAGGTTGCAGCTAAGGACCTACCAGTGGAGCTCGAGTCTCTTATTTCTTTCCTGATTTTGATTGACACCAGACTCAGGGAGAGACCTTCCTTTAAGGAGAGTCTGCGGAGGCCTCCTAACAGACTGGCGCCTACCTTTGTTGTCCCACCCGTGCCTCCCTCTCCTCCCACGCCTCCTGGGGATGACTTGTCTGGGGGTGAACCCATGCAGCTGGGGTTTGCTCGCCTGTCTGAGGGGGAGAGGGTACTCCGGAGACGCGAGGGCCGATGCATGTACTGTGGTCTCGGTGGGCATTTTCGGTTGGCATGTCCGAACCGTCCGGGAAACGCTCGCACCTGAGATCCTGTCGGGGGCAGATCTTGGGTGGAGTCTCCTCGTCCCCGGTTTCCCGTGTTGACAAACCACTGATCACTGTTGTCCTCTCCTGGGTCGGGGGCTCGGTGACGACCCAGGCGTTGGTGGACTCTGGTGCTGGTGGTTTGTTCATTGATAGTGTGTTCGCTGCCGCCAATTCCATTCCTCTGCAGGCTCGAGGTTCTCCTCTGGCTCTTGAGGCGATAGACGGCAGACCCCTTCTGCCGCCACACGTGACTCATGAGACCCTTCCAGTGGGGTTAGCCATTGGTGCCGTCCACAGAGAGTCAGTCTGCTTCCAGGTTATTTCGTCTCCACACTACTCGGTGGTCTTGGGGTACCCCTGGCTCCAGAAGCATAATCCGATTTTCGATTGGAGATCGGCCGAGATCCTCTCGTGGTCACCGCAGTGTGGGGCTAGTTGCATCCATGGGCCTGTCAAGTTGCTGTGTACTTCCTCGGACTCTCTGTTGCCCCCTGAATACGAGGAATACCGGGATGTATTCGATAAGGTGCGCGCGGTTGCCCTACCTCCGCACCGCCCATACGATTGTGCCATCGAGTTACAATCTGGTGCCGTTCCTCCTCGTGGCAAAGTCTATCCACTGTCGGTAGCGGAGAATGAGGCCATGGAGGAGTACGTGAGGGAGGCGCTTTCACGCGGACACATTCGCAAATCCTCGCCCCCGGCAGGGGCTGGATTTTTCTTTGTGAAAAAGAAGGGCGGTGAGTTGAGGCCTTGCATCGATTACAGGGGTCTCAATCGCATCACGATCAAGAACGCTTACCCGATACCCTTGATTTCCGAGCTGTTCGATCGCCTTAAAGGGGCCACGGTCTTTACCAAACTCGACCTGAGGGCGGCATATAACCTCGTAAGGATCAAGGCGGGCGATGAGTGGAAGACCGCGTTTAACACCAGGACCGGTCATTATGAATCCTTGGTTATGCCCTTTGGGCTGTGCAATGCGCCCGCAGTCTTTCAGGAATTCATCAACGATGTTTTCCGTGACCTGTTGCAGCAGTGTGTGGTGGTCTATTTGGATGACATCTTGGTATATTCTGAGTCCATGGAGACCCACATTCTGGATGTCAAACGAGTGTTGCAACGGTTACGAGAGAACAAGCTGTTCGGTAAGCTTGAGAAATGCGAATTTCACCGATCCCAGGTAACCTTCTTAGGTTACATCATTTCCGCTGAGGGGTTCTCCATGGATCCTGAGAAGGTTTCGGCTGTCTTACAGTGGCCTCAGCCCAGTGGTCTTCGCTCCCTGCAGCGCTTTTTGGGCTTCGCCAATTATTATCGGAAGTTCATCAGGGACTTTTCCATGCTAGCCAAGCCTCTCACGGATCTGACCAGGAAGGGCAGTAATTCCCAGGTCTGGCCGCCCGAGGCCATCCGAGCTTTTGAGGCTCTAAAGTCCGCCTTTGTGTCGGCTCCGATTCTGTCGCATCCCAACCCTGGGTTGCCCTTTGTCCTCGAGGTGGACGCGTCTGAGACGGGAGTAGGCGCCCTTCTGTCTCAGCGTAGAACACCAGAGGGTCCTCTGCTTCCTTGTGGGTTTTACTCCCGGAAACTGTCTTCCGCGGAGTGCAACTACCAGATTGGTGACAGGGAGTTATTGGCCATCGTGCAGGCTCTTAAAGAATGGAGGCACTTGCTCGAGGGTTCGGTGGTTCCGGTCCTCATCCTGACGGACCACAAGAATCTGACCTACCTCTCTGAGGCCAAGAGATTGACTCCACGTCAGGCCAGATGGGCTCTGTTCTTGTCACGTTTTAATTACGTGGTCTCCTACCTACCCGGTTCCAAGAACATCAGGGCGGATGCCTTATCACGGCATTCCGACTTCGGTCATACCTCCGAATCAGATCCTGGCCGCCATTCGCACCAGCCTGACCTCTCCCCTGGGTGAGCAGATTTTGGCGGCTCAATCTGGTGCTCCCTCTGGGAGACCCAACGGCAGATGTTTTGTGCCTGAGGAATTGCGCACTCGGTTGTTGCGAACCTACCATAACTCCAAGACCACGGGGCATCCTGGAAAGAATCAGCTGTCCTGGGCTGTTTCACGTCTGTTCTGGTGGCCTTCCCTACGTTCCGACATCGCCGCATATGTAGCGGCATGCTCCGTTTGTGCCCAGAGTAAGTCTCCTCGGCACCTTCCGTTGGGCCTTCTGCAACCCTTAGCCACCGGGGAGCGCCCATGGTCACACCTGGGGATGGATTTCATTGTGGACCTCCCTGCATCCCGAGGCCATACGGTCATTCTCATGATTGTGGATCGGTTTTCCAAAATGTGCCACTGTGTTCCTCTCAAGAAGTTACCCTCTGCACAGGAGTTGGCCACGATTTTTGCCAGGGAGGTCTTCCGGTTGCACGGTTTGCCCAAGGAGATTGTGTCGGATCGGGGGAGTCAGTTTGTGTCCAGGTTCTGGCGCGCCTTTTGCTCCCAGTTGGGGATTCATCTCTCCTTCTCCTCGGCCTACCACCCTCAGTCCAATGGGGCCGCAGAACGATCCAATCAGGCCTTGGAGCAATTCCTTCGTTGCTATGTCTCCGATCACCAAGACAATTGGGTTGACCTCCTGCCTTGGGCTGAGTTTGCCAGGAACACGGCGGTGAACTCTTCCTCTGGGACGTCTCCCTTCATGGCCAACTATGGGTTCCAACCTGCCGTGTTACCGGAGGTATTCTCTCCCCAGGATATTCCGGCTGTGGAGGATCACCTTTCCGTCCTACGTGCTTCTTGGGTACAGATCCAGAGGTCCCTTGAGGTCTCTGCGCAGCGCCAGAGACTCCAGGCTGATCGCAGACGAGCGCCTGCTCCTTCCTACCAGGCCGGAGACCGTGTATGGTTGTCCACCCGCAACCTCAACCTTCGAGTGCCCACTCCCAAGCTGGCGCCTCGCTTTGTTGGTCCCTTCCCAGTGCTTCGCAGGGTAAACCCGGTAGCCTATGCCCTTGCGCTTCCTCCTGGCATGCGGATCTCCAACGTGTTTCATGTCTCCCTGTTGAAGCCACTGGTGTGTAATCGTTTCACTTCCTCGGTTCCTCGGCCTCGTCCGGTCCGAGTGGGCAATCGTGAGGAGTATGAGGTGAGCAATATCCTGGACTCACGCCTGGTCCGCGGTCGGGTGCAGTTTTTGGTTCATTGGCGTGGTTATGGTCCAGAGGAGCGTTCCTGGATTCCCTCCGCAGATGTCCATGCTCCTGCCTTGCTCCGAGCCTTCCACGCACGCTTCCCTCAGAAACCGTTCTTTACTCCGCGGAGGAGGGGCCTTTGAGGGGGAGGTACTGTCATGGTCTTACCTTCTTGCTGTTCTCCTTCGTTTGACATGTGCTGGCGGCCATCTTGGTTTCTGGGTTTCTTGTAGCCTCCCACCCTGCGGCTCCTCCTTCCCACTGGGAGGAGCTGGATGCCTAGCTCATATATATAGGAGGTCTGTGGCTTCAGTTCCCTGCTTGGTCCTCCTGTGTTCACATGCTTCTAAGACTGCTGCTGCTTCTGGTTCCTGTTCCTGGCTTCGTCTGACTACCCTGCTGGTTCCTGATCCTGGCTTCGTCTGACTACCCTGCTGGTTCCTGATCCTGGCTTCGTCTGACTACCCTGCTGGTTCCTGACCCCTGGCTTCGCAAAGACTCTGCATCGGTTTCGCCATCCGTTTGGACTTTTGCTTTATAGCTTGTTTTTCAATAAAGCTTTCTTATTTTCACTTATCTGTTGTTGTAAGTCTGGTTCATGGTTCCGTGACAACAACAGTGCCTTTTTTCCAGCCTAGGCCATTCATTTCTGCCTCCTGAGTAGAGTTGAGCAGACACCTGGATGTCCGTGTTCGGCGGGTTCGGCCGAACTTGAAAAAAAAGTCCGGGTCCGTGTCTTTTGCCGAACTTTTCCCGGACACCGAACCCCATTGAAGTCAATGGGGACCCGAACTTTCAGGCACTAAAATGGCTCTAAAACACCAATGGAAAGGGCTAGAGTGCTGCAAATGACAGCAAAACGTAGTTAAGAGCATGGCAAGTGCTCTGCAAACAAATGTGGATAGGGAAATAACTTAAAACAACAAAAAAAAAACAGAAAAATAAAACAATGTTCTTCATCTCTGAAGGACGAGGCCCATATGGAGTAGGAGGGAGGTTGAGGTGGTGGTGGATGTGGATGTGGCGGTGTAATAGGCGTGTGCACAGGGTGTGCCGGGTGTACCTGGGCACACCCTAATCACCTAGGGCACATTAGCATTATCGCTCTGTTTGCCAGGGAGGAGATGGGAAAGATCTCCCTCGGACCTGCTCTGCTCTATTTCACTTTGCCAGCAGGGAGAGTGATGTATCGGGGCCATGTACATGTAGGCAAACACATGCATGTGTATTTAAACTTTGGGGTGCACACCCTAATGCAATAGGCTGCACACACCTATGGGTGGTGTAGGTGGAAGCGGCGGTGGAGGAGGACCAGGGCCGGATTAAGAGCATCATGGGCTTGGTGCTGAGGATTTTGAAGGGCCTTAAGGGCCGTGGCTTGGCATGCACCCAGAGGAGGAAGGGTGCAGCCATGCATTCCTAATTCAACATGGGATGCTGTCTCTGAAGCCCATAAACACATCCATGCATCGGCAACTGTCCCTCCTTGTCCGGCCTTCGTGCTGTGTGGGGAGGTTCTGAGGGAGCTGCCTGGGGAAGCGAGCATAGAAGCCAGACTTCTGTGTTTACAAGTGACAGAAGAGCGGTAACAGTGAATATGGCCAACCCGGGGCCTATATTAAGGTAGGGGCCTGGAGCTGCAGCTCCAATAGCCCCTATGTTAATCTGGCCCTGAGGAGGACGAGGTAGCCAACACTGCTTTTTTTCAGAAATTTTAAATGAGGGTACACCCCAAAAGAGTGAGAAAGAGCAAAAATAGAACAATGGCTGGGTAAGGTCTGTATCGAACGCTATTCTGCACAAGGTACGGAAAAGTCCAGAGGGATCCATGCCTGGTTCATTTTAATGAACGTGAGCTTGTCCACATTGTCTCTGGACAGGCGGCTGCGCTTGTCTGTGATAACGCCCCCAGCCGTGCTAAATACCCGTTCAGATAATACACTGGCTGCAGGGCACGCCAGAACCTCCAAGGCGTAAAGGGCAAGCTCAGGCCATGTGCCCAATTTGGAGACCCAGAAGTTGAAGGGGACAGACCCGTCATTCACTACATGTAGGCGTGTGCACACATACTGCTCCACCATGTTGGTGAAATGCTGCCTCTTGCTAAGACGTTCCATATGAGCTGCTGGTGCTGCTGTTTGCTGTGGCGTGCTGACAAAGCTTTTCCACATTTCGGCCATGCTAACCCTGCCTTCTGAGGTGCTGGCGGTGCCCTGGTTGTGTTGGCGACCTCTTCCTCCTCCTCCTCTGCCTTGTGCTTCCACTCTGGCCCCGCTGTCAGGTGGGAATGCCAGCAGCATCGCGTCTACCAGCGTGCGCTTGTACTCGCGCATCTTGCGATCGCGCTCCAGTGAGTGAATTAAGGACGGTACGTTGTCCTTGTAATGGGGATCCAGCAGCGTGGCCACCCAGTAATCAGCACAAGTTAGAATGTGGGCAACTCGGCGGTCGTTGTGGAGACACTGCAGCATGTAATCGCTCATGTGTGCCAGGCTGCCCAGAGGCAACGAAAGGCTGTCCTCTGTGGGAGGTGTATCGTCTGTGTCCTCTGTAACCCCCCAGCCACGCACCAGTGATGGCCATGAGCTGGCCTGGGTGCCACCCTGCTGTGAACATGGTTCCATCTCCTCCTCCATCTCCTCATCCTCCTCATCCTCCAGAACTGTGCCCCTTCTGGACAATTGTGTCCCTGGCGTTTGTGTGTGCAGGAACCCACCCTCAAAGCCCCTTGCGAATGACTGCCCTGAAAGCCTTGAAAAGGTTACCTCTTCATCCTCCTCCTCCTCCTCATCCTGTGCCACATCCTCTTCCATCATCGCCCAAATTGTTTTTTCAAGGAGGCATAGAAGTGGGATAGTTAAGCTGAGAACGGCGTCATTGGCACTGGCCATGTTGGTGGAGTACTCAAAACAGCGCAACAAGGCACACAGGTCTCGCATGGAGGCCCAGTTATTGGTGGTGAAGTGGTGCTGTTCGGCAGAGCGACTCACGCGTGCGTGCTGCAGCTGAAACTCCACTATGGCCTGCTGCTGCTCGCACAGTCTTTCCAGCATGTGCAAGGTGGAGTTCCACCTTGTGGGCACGTCACATATGAGGCGGTGAACGGGAAGGCTGAAGTTACGCTGCAGCGCTGACAGGCGAGCAGCAGCAGGGTGAGAACGCCGAAAGTGCGCACAGACGGCCCGCACTTTCTGCAGAAGCTCTGACAAATTGGGGTAGTTTTTAAGGATCCTCTGCCCCACCAAATTCAGCACATGCGCCAGGCAAGGGATGTGCGTCAAACCGGCTAGGCCCAGAGCTGCTATGAGATTTCGCCCGTTATCACACACCACCAGGCCGGGCTTGAGGCTCGCTGGCAGCAACCACTCATTTGTCTGCTGTTCCATGCTCCTCCACAACTCCTGCGCGGTGTGTGGTTTTTCCCCCAAACAGGCAAGTTTTAAAACTGCCTGCTGTCGTTTACCCCTGGCCGTGCTGAAGTTGGTGGTGAAGGTGTTATGCTGACCGGATGAGGAGGCGGTAGAGGATGAGGAAGCGGAGTAGGAGGAGTTAGGAACAGGAGGCAAACTGAAGCGCCCTGCAATCCTTGGTGGTGGAAGTACATGCGCCAAATTGCTATCCGCCTCAGGCCCATCTGCCACTGCATTTACCCAGTGTGCCGTTAGGGAGATATAACGCCCCTGACCGTGCTTACTGGTCCACGTATCGGTAGTTAGGTGGACCTTGCCACAGATGGCGTTGCGCAGTGCACACCTGATTTTTTTCCCCCACTTGGTTGTGCAGGGAAGGGATGGCTTGCCTGGAAAAGTAGTGGCGGCTGGGCACGACGTACTGTGGGACAGCCACCGACATAAGGTTTTTAAAACTGTGCGTCTCCACCAGACGGAATGACAGCATTTCAAAGGCCAAGAATTTTGAAATGCTGGCATTCAGGGCCAGGGATCGCGGGTGGGTAGGGGGGTACTTCCTCTTCCTCTCAAGTGTTTGGGAGATGGAAAGCTGAACGCTTCCATGGGACATTGTGGAGATGGTTGGTGACCCAGGTGGTGGTGTTGCTGACAGATCGTCTGTTTGCGGGGTGGCAGGTGCCGGTATCACTACAGATGTGGATGGAGCGGCCGAGACTTCAGCAGAAGAGGAAGCAGGATGAGCCAGAGACATTTCTTGGTTTTGAAGGTGTCTACTCCACTGCAGCTTGTGCTTTGCACTTAGATGCCTGATCATGCTGGTTGTGCTCAGGTTGAGAAGGTTTATGCCTCGCTTCAGGCTCTGATGGCACAGGGTGCAAACCACTCATGTCCTGTCATCAGCACATTTTCTAAAGAACTTCCATGCTAGAGAACTCCTTTGAGCTGGCTTTGGTGCGCTCGTTCCCTTGCTGCGTTGGGCAGTAGCAGGCGTAGTGTCTAGGGCACGGCCGCTCTGCTTCTGCACCCTGCTCCCTCTTCTGCTGTGCTGGTGGCTCTGTGCGACCACCGCCTCTTCCTCCAAACTACTCAGGTCACCTGCATGACCTTCATTCCATGTGGGGTCGAGGACCTCATCGTCCTCCACATCATCTTCCACCCAGTCTTCACCCCTGCCCTCCTTGTCGGTCTCCACAATTCTGAACGCCGCAGCAGTTGGCACCTGCGTTTCGTCATCATCGGAGACGTGCTGCGATGGTCCTTGCATGTACTCACCTTGAGAAATAAGTGGTTGGGCATCGCTGCACTCAATCTCTTCCACTTCTGGGGTAGGGCTAGGTGGATGGCCCTGGGAAACCCTGCTGACAGAGTCCTCAAAAAGAAGAAGAGACTGCTGTATGGCTTGGGGCTCAGACTGCTTGCCTGATTTGCAAGGGGGTGAGGTGAAAGACGGTTGGACATCGGCTGCAGGTGCCAACTCTGACCTTTCTGCAGTAGACTGGGTGGGAGACAATGTGAAGGAACTGGAGGCACTGTTAGCAGCAAACCAATCTACGATCGCCTCTACTTCTTCTGGCCTCATCACTTCTAGAGGAGTATGATGCCCTACCAAATACTGATGCAGGTTCTGTCGCCTATTCATACTTGAGGAAGGTGTTTCACTTGTGCGTGTAGCTGGCACAGATCGACCACGTCCTCTCCTTGCAACAGGAGCTCTACCAGCAGCACCACGACCCAGGCCACGGCCCCTATTTGACGGTCTCCTCATATTTCTGTAATTTATGATCTTGCCCTAGAAAGGTTTATTGAATAGCGGAACAAAACAACAACAGTATTGCACGGGTGTATCTCACAGTCAAATATGCAAACTATGCCGCAATTTAATGTTTTTTACCCCAAAAGGGTGTATATTGAATAGCGGAATAGGAAAAAGGATAAAAAACGGTGTATCTCACACGTACAAACACAGACTAGGCCCTGATTAAAATTTTTTGTACCCTAAAGGGAGGATGAGGAAGAGGAGTAGGAGGAGTTGGGAACAGGAGGCAAACTGAAGCGCCCTGCAATCCTCGGCGGTAGAAGGAGATGCGCCAAACAAATTTAAAAAGGTGTATCTCACATATACCGATACAGACTATCCCGCAATTTAATTTTTTACACTCAAACAGGGTGTATATTGAATAGCGGAATAGGACAAATTTTACAAAACGGTGTATCTCACACGTAAAAACACAAACTAGGCCCCAATTACAATTTTTTGTACCCTAAAGGCAGGATGAGGAAGAGGAGTAGGAGGAGTTGGGAACAGGAGGCAAACTGAAGCGCCCTGCAATCCTCGGCGGTAGAAAGAGATGCGCCAAACAAATTTAAAAAGGTGTATCTCACATGTACCGATACAGACTATCCCGCAATTTAATTTTTTACACTCAAACAGGGTGTATATTGAATAGCGGAATAGGACAAATGTTACAAAACGGTGTATCTCACACGTACAAACACAAACTAGGCCCCGATTACAATATTTTGTACCCTAAAGGCAGGATGAGGAAAAGGAGTAGGAGGAGTTGGGAACAGGAGGCAGACTGAAGCGCCCTGCAATCATCGGCGGTAGAAGGAGATGCGCCAAACAAATTTAAAAAGGTGTATCTCACATGTACCGATACAGACTATCCCGCAATTTTATTTTTTACACTCCAAAAGGGTGTATATTGAATAGCAGAATAGGAGAAATTTTACAAAACGGTGTATCTCACACGTAGAAACACAAACTAGGCCCCGATTACTATTTTTTGTACCCTAAAGGATGAGGAGTGGGAGGAGTTCGGAACAGGCAGGAGGCAGACTGAAGCACCCTGAAATCCTCGGCAGTATGAGATGCGCCCCAAAAATTGGAAAGGTGTATCTCACACGTACCGACACAGACTATCCCGCAATTTAATTGTTTATACTCAAAGGTTTTTATTGAATAGCGGAATAGAAAATATTATCAAAAAAAGTGTATGTATCTCACACGTACAGAACCAGACTAGGCCCCAATTACTATTTTTTGTACCCCCAAAGGCAGGATGAGGAGTAGGAGGAGTTCGGAACAGGCAGCACCCTCAAATCCTCGGAAGTATGAGATGCACCCCAAAAATTGGAAAGGTGTATCTCACACGTACCAACACAGACTATCCCGCAATTTAATTGTTTATACTCAAAAGGTTTTTATTGAATAGCGGAATAAAAAATATTATCAAAAAAAGGTGTATGTATCTCACACGTACAGAACCAGACTAGGCCCCAATTACTATTTTTTGTACCCCCAAAGGCAGGATGAGGAGTAGGAGGAGTTCGGAACAGGCAGCACCCTCAAATCCTCGGAAGTATGAGATGCACATCAAAAATTGGAAAGGTGTATCTCACACGTACCGACACAGACTATCCCGCAATTTAATTGTTTATACCCAAAGGTTTTTATTGAATAGCGGAATAGAAAATATTATCAAAAAAAAGGTGTATGTATCTCACACGTAAAGACCCAGACTAGGCCCCAATTACTATTTTTGTACCCCCAAAGGCAGGATGAGGAGTAGGAGGAGTTCGGAACAGGCAGCACCCTCAAATCCTCGGAAGTATGAGATGCACCCCAAAAATTGGAAAGGTGTATCTCACACGTACCGACACAGACTATCCCGCAATTTAATTGTTTATACCCAAAGGTTTTTATTGAATAGCGGAATAGAAAATATTATCAAAAAAAAGGTATATGTATCTCACACGTAAAGACCCAGACTAGGCCCCAATTACTATTTTTTGTACCCCCAAAGGCAGGATGAGGAGTAGGAGGAGTTCGGAACAGGCAGCACCCTCAAATCCTCGGAAGTATGAGATGCACCCCAAAAATTGGAAAGGTGTATCTCACACGTACCGACACAGACTATCCCGCAATTTAATTGCTTATACCCAAAGGTTTTATTGAATAGCAGAATAGAAAATATTATCAAAAAAAAGGTGTATGTATCTCACACGTACAGACCCAGACTAGGCCCCAATTACTATTTTTTGTACCCCCAAAGGCAGGATGAGGAGTAGGAGGAGTTCGGAACAGGCAGCACCCTCAAATCCTCGGAAGTATGAGATGCACCCCAAAAATTGGAAAGGTGTATCTCACACGTACCGACACAGACTATCCCGCAATTTAATTGTTTATACCCAAAGGTTTTTATTGAATAGCGGAATAGAAAATATTATCAAAAAAAAGGTGTATGTATCTCACACGTAAAGACCCAGACTAGGCCCCAATTACTATTTTTTGTACCCCCAAAGGCAGGATGAGGAGTAGGAGGAGTTTGGAACAGGCAGCACCCTCAAATCCTCGGAAGTATGAGATGCACCCCAAAAATTGGAAAGGTGTATCTCACACGTACCGACACAGACTATCCCGCAATTTAATTGTTTTTACCCAAAGGTTTTTATTGAATAGCGGAATAGAAAATATTATCAAAAAAAAAGGTGTATGTATCTCAAACGTACAGAACCAGACTAGGACCCAATTACTATTTTTTGTACCCCCAAAGGCAGGATGAGGAGTAGGAGGAGTTCGGAACAGGCAGCACCCTCAAATCCTCGGAAGTATGAGATGCACCCCAAAAATTGGAAAGGTGTATCTCACACGTACTAACACAGACTATCCCGCAATTTAATTGTTTATACCCAAAGGTTTTTATTGAATAGCGGAATAGAAAATATTATAAAAAAAGGTGTATGTATCTCACACGTACAGACCCAGACTAGGCCCCAATTACTATTTTTTGTACCCCCAAAGGCAGGATGAGGAGTAGGAGGAGTTCGGAACAGGCAGCACCCTCAAATCCTCGGAAGTATGAGATGCACATCAAAAATTGGAAAGGTGTATCTCACACTTACCAACACAGACTATCCCGCAATTTAATTGTTTATACCCAAAGGTTTTTATTGAATAGCGGAATAGAAAATATTATCAAAAAAAGGTGTATGTATCTCACACGTACAGACCCAGACTAGGCCCCAATTTCTATTTTTTGTACCCCCAAAGGCAGGATGAGGAGTAGGAGGAGTTCGGAACAGGCAGCACCCTCAAATCCTCGGAAGTATGAGATGCACCCCAAAAATTGGAAAGGTGTATCTCACACGTACCAACACAGACTATCCCACAATTTAATTGTTTATACCCAAAGGTTTTTATCGAATAGCGGAATAGAAAATATGATATAGAATTGGTGTGATTTATCAATAGCACATGTGAACAGCAGTGTCTTATATCAGTCAGCTCTGCTGCAGGCTATGGAGGGGAAAAAAAAATTCCCCTTTTAAGTTTGTAATTTTTAACTAGATTAGTACAGACTATGCCACAATTTAATTTTTTTAACCCAAGGGTGTATATTGAATAGTGGAATAGAAAAAAGTGTATAACTTTTTAAAATCACTCAATAATAGCACATGTGAACACAGCAGTGTATTATCACAGTCAGCACAGCAGCACTGAAGGAAAAACGCTGCACACAGTGACTGATAAAAAATACTTTTCTCCCTCCTCCTCAGTGGGCAAAAAGATTGTGTTCACTGCACCCCACACACAGCAAAATCGATGTGGACCACTGACACCTGCCTATCTCCAGCCTCTCCCTAAAAGGATTGATAAGATCGGTCACTGCAAACCCCCCCCCCCCCCCACACAGCAAAATCAATTGTAGAACACTGACCCTAAAAATCAGCAGCCTCGCCCTAAAATGCCCTACAACTCGCCCTGCCTAAAACACTCTGACCTGTCCCTCAATTCTATTCGGACACAAATGATTTTTGCCTGTCTGTCCCTAATCAGCAGCCAGCACAATGTGTGCTCTGTCCCTGAACTACAGCATAATGACGCAGCGGCGCTCCGTCTTGAACTTATAAAGACTTGCTTCAGATGGCCAATCACAGCTACTAATAAATTTGTAGGCATGGCTGGGATGGCTTAAGGCACACCAGTTAAACGCTTGTTGATTGGCTGTTGAAAGCCCGCCATGAAAAGCACGCCAATGCATACAAAACCCAGAAATAAAATGACCGAACACAGATTTTTACCAGAACATACAGTAAAGTTTTCGGGTCCATGTTCGGGTAACAAAAATCCAATTATTCGGTACGAACACGAATAATACAGTCCGTGTTCGCTCAACCCTACTCCTGAGACTACATGTCATGGCTATGCCAGGATTTTCTGAGCCAAATGCCACCAACCACTATAGTACACACATATCAGAAACTGGCTGCATTTGTGCACAGAAAATCCCCCATGCATTTGCAAATGTGCCGCTGACCTCTGCCACATCACAAATACCACACCTGCTCATGCACCAGATTTTGGTAGATGCCATCGCAAAAGAGGGTTGGGGGATGGATTGTTGCAGCGGTAAAGTTCTGTTTTAAAGAACCCTTTTATGTGGGGTTTTACACACACTTTCAAAGGCTGCAGCCACCAGAAGTGTGTGTAAATCTGACAAGCCGAATGTTATCAGATGGAAGTGAACCAGTGGCTGTGCAGCTGAGGGATCCCTATCACATACTCCGGTAATTGCTGATACCCTCCACGTGTGCCCCTGTCATGTTACCCTGGCTCAATGATAGGTAAGACTTCAGGGGTATTTTACAACACTGATGTCTCATTAAAATGAACCTGTCTCCAAAATGCTTCACGTAGGGGATTTTTTGTACACTTAGTGATGAATAAAGTTGAGTAAAAAAATAAAAAAAGTATATAAAAAAGTATAGCAACATCCAAGCACTTAAATTCCCCTCTTTAAACATGTTTGAGTCCCCTCTACCTCTCCATACACATACATTTAAGAGTAAAAAACATGGGTCGGGAGAACCTATGAATGAAATCATTAATTGTGCTGTACATGTTACATCTCACTGTGCACACTGGAGTGAGAGGAATATTTCTAGAGCCTTTATTCATGGTTAACTCTAAACTGATGACCTCTAGGTGCTTTTAAAGCATTGCCTATGGAAAATATAGAGTACCATCATTTGTTGCCGTTTCATGGGCACATGCAATTTTAAGGCTTGATATGTTGGGTATCTATTTACTATTTATATTGTTTACCAAAAGTAGGGTTGAGCGGACACCTAGATGTCCGTGTTCGACGGGTTCGGCCGAACTTTAAAAAAAAGTCCGGGTCCGTGTCCCGGACTTTTACCGAACTTTTCCCGGACACCGAACCCCATTGAAGTCAATGGGGACCTGAACTTTAAGGCACTAAAATGGCTCTAAAACACCAAAGGAAAGGGCTAGAGTGCTGCAAATGGCAGCAAAACGTAATTAAGAGCATGGCAAGTGCTCTGCAAACAAATGTGGATAGGGAAATAACTTAAAACAACAAAAAAAAACAGAAAAATAAAACAATGTTCTTCTTCATCTCTGAAGGACGAGGCCCATATGGAGTAGGAGGGAGGTTGAGGTGGTGGTGGATGTGGCGGTGACATAGGCGTGCGCACAGGGTGTGCTGGGTGTGCCTGGGCACACCCTAATCACCTAGGGCACATAGCATTGCCAGTGAGGAGATGGGAAAGATCTCCCTGGGACCTGCTCTGCTCTATTTCTCCTTGCCTACAGGTACATGGCCCCGATACATTACTCTCCCTGCTGGCAAACACATGCATGTGTATTTCAACTTTGGGGTGCACACCTTAATGCAATAGGCTGCGCACACCTATGGGCGGTGTAGGTGGAAGCGGCGGTGGAGGAGGACCAGGGCCGGATTAACAGCATCATGGGCTTGGTGCTGAGGATTTTGAAGGGCCTTAAGGGCCGTGCCTTGCCATGCACCCAGAGGAGGAAGGGTGCAGCCATGCATGCCTAATTCAACATGGGATGCTGTCTCTGAAGCCCATAAACACATCCATGCATCGCCAACTGTCCCTCCTTGTCCGGCCTTCACGCTGTGTGGGGAGGTTCTGAGGGTGCTGCCTGGGGAAGCGAGCATAGAAGCCAGACTTCTGTGTTTACAAGTGACAGAAGAGCGGTAACAGTGAATATGGCCAACCCGGGGCCTATATAAAAGGTAGGGGCCTGGAGCTGCAGCTCCAATAGCCCCTACATTAATCTGGCCCTGAGAAGGAGGACGAGGTAGCCAACACTGCTTCTTTTCAAAAATTTGAAATGAGGGTACACCCCAAAAGAGTGAGAAAGAGCAAAAATGGAACAATGGGTGGGTAAGGTCGGTATCCATTGCTATTCTGCATAAGGTACGGAAAAGTCCCGTGGGATCCATGCCTGGTTCATTTTAATGAACGTGAGCTTGTCCACATTGTCTCTGGACAGGCGGCTGCGCTTGTCTGTTATAACGCCCCCAGCCGTGCTAAATACCCGTTCAGATAATACACTGGCTGCAGGGCACGCCAGCACCTCCAAGGCGTAAAGGGCAAGCTCAGGCCATGTGCCCAATTTGGAGACCCAGAAGTTGAAGGGGGCAGACCCGTCATTCACTACATGTAGGCGTGTGCACACATACTGCTCCACCATGTTGGTAAAATGCTGCCTCCTGCTAAGACGTTCCATCTGAGCTGCTGGTGCTGCTGTTTGTTGTGGCGTGCTGACAAAGCTTTTCCACATTTCGGCCATGCTAACCCTGCCTTCTGAGGTGCTGGCGGTGCCCTGGTTGCGTTGGCGACCTCCTCCTCCTCCTCCTCTGCCTTGTGCTTCCACTGTGGCCCCGCTGTCAGATGGGAATGCCAGCAGCATGGCGTCTACCAGCGTGCGCTTGTACTCGCGCATCTTGCGATCGCGCTCCAGTGAGTGAATTAAGGACGGTACGTTGTCCTTGTAACGGGGATCCAGCAGCGTGGCCACCCAGTAATCAGCACAAGTTAGAATGTGGGCAACTCGGCGGTCGTTGTGGAGACACTGCAGCATGTAATCGCTCATGTGTGCCAGGCTGCCCAGAGGCAACGAAAGGCTGTCCTCTGTGGGAGGTGTATCGTCCGTGTCCTCTGTATCCCCCCAGCCACGCACCAGTGATGGCCATGAGCTGGCCTGGGTGCCACCCTGCTGTGAACATGGTTCCATCTCCTCCTCCAGCTCCTCCTCCTCCTCATCCTCCTCATCCTCCAGAACTGTGCCCCTGCTGGACAATTGCGTCCCTGGCGTTTGCGTGTGCAGGAACCCACCCTCGGAGCCCCTTGCGAATGACTGCCCTGAAAGCCTTGGAAATGTTACCTCTTCATCCTCCTCCTCCTCCTCATCCTGTGCCACATCCTCTTCCATCATCGCCCGAATTGTTTTTTCAAGGAGGCATAGAAGTGGGATAGTTAAGCTGAGAACGGCGTCATTGCCACTGGCCATGTTGGTGGAGTACTCAAAACAGCGCAACAAGGCACACAGGTCTCGCATGGAGGCCCAGTTATTGGTGGTGAAGTGGTGCTGTTCCGCAGAGCGACTCACGCGTGCGTGCTGCAGCTGAAACTCCACTATGGCCTGCTGCTGCTCGCACAGTCTTTCCAGCATGTGCAAGGTGGAGTTCCACCTTGTGGGCACGTCACATATGAGGCGGTGAGCGGGAAGGCCGAAGTTACGCTGCAGCGCTGCCAGGCGAGCAGCAGCAGGGTGAGAACGCCGAAAGTGCGCACAAACGGCCCGCACTTTCTGCAGCAGCTCTGACATATCGGGGTAGTTTTTAAGGAACCTCTGCACCACCAAATTCAGCACATGCGCCAGGCAAGGGATGTGCGTCAAACCGGCTAGGCCCAGAGCTGCTATGAGATTTCGCCCGTTATCGCACACCACCAGGCCGGGCTTGAGGCTCGCTGGCAGCAACCACTCATTTGTCTGCTGTTCCATGCTCCTCCACAACTCCTGCGCGGTGTGTGGTTTGTCCCCCAAACAGGCAAGTTGTAAAACTGCCTGCTGTCGTTTACCCCTGGCCGTGCTGAAGTTGGTGGTGAAGGTGTTACGCTGTCCGGATGAGGAGGCGGTAGAGGATGAGGAAGCGGAGTAGGAGGAGTTAGGAACAGGAGGCAAACTGAAGCGCCCTGCAATCCTCGGTGGTGGAAGGACATGCGCCAAATTGCTATCCGCTTCAGGCCCATCCGCCACTGCATTTACCCAGTGTGCCGTTAGGGAGATATAACGCCCCTGACCGTGCTTACTGGTCCACGTATCCGTAGTTAGGTGGACCTTGGCACAGATGGCGTTGCGCAGTGCACACCTGATATTTTCCCCCACTTGGTTGTGCAGGGAAGGGATGGCTTGCCTGGAAAAGTAGTGGCGGCTGGGCACGACGTACTGTGGGACAGCCACCGACATAAGGTTTTTAAAACTGTGCGTCTCCACCAGACGGAATGACAGCATTTCAAAGGCCAATAATTTTGAAATGCTGGCATTCAGGGCCAGGGATCGCGGGTGGGTAGGGGGGTACTTCCTCTTCCTCTCAAGTGTTTGGGAGATGGAAAGCTGAACGCTTCCACGGGACATTGTGGAGATGGTTGTTGGTGACCCAGGTGGTGGTGTTGCTGACAGATCGTCTGTTTGCGGGGTGGCAGGTGCCGGTATCACTACAGATGTGGCTGGAGCGGCCGAGACTGCAGCAGAAGAGGAAGCAGGATGAGCCAGAGACGTTTCTTGGTTTTGAAGGTGTGTACTCCACTGCAGCTCGTGCTTTGCACTTAGATGCCTGATCATGCAGGTTGTGCTCAGGTTGAGAAGGTTTATGCCTCGCTTCAAGCTCTGATTGCACAGGGTGCAAACCACTCGTGTCCTGTCATCAGCACATTTTCTAAAAAACTTCCACGCTAGAGAACTCCTTTGAGCTGACTTTGGTGCGCTCGTTCCCTTGCTGCGTTGGGCAGTAGCGGGCGTAGTGTCTAGGGCACGGCCGCTCCGCTTCTGCACCCTGCTCCCTCTTCTGCTGTGCTGGTGGCTCTGTGCGACCACCGCCTCTTCCTCCAAACTACTCAGGTCACCTGCATGACGTTCATTCCATGTGGGGTCGAGGACCTCATCGTCCTCCACATCATCTTCCACCCAGTCTTCACCCCTGCCCTCCTTGTCGGTCTCCACAATGCTGAACGCCGCAGCAGTTGGCACCTGCGTTTCGTCATCATCGGAGACGTGCTGCGATGATCCTTGCATGTACTCATCTTGAGAAATAAGTGGTTGGGCATCGCTGCACTCAATCTCTTCCACTTCTGGGGCAGGGCTAGGTGGATGGCCCTGGGAAACCCTGCTGACAGAGTCCTCAAAAAGAATAAGAGACTGCTGTATGGCTTGGGGCTCAGACTGCTGGCCTGATTTGCAAGGGGGTGAGGTGAAAGACGGTTGGACATTGGCTGCAGGTGCCAACTCTGACCTTTCTGCAGTAGACTGGGTGGGAGACAATGTGAAGGAACTGGAGGCACTGTCAGCAGCAAACCAATCTACTATCGCCTCAACTTGTTCTGGCCTCATCACTTCTAGGGGCGTTTGATACCCTACCAAATACTGATGCAGGTTCTGTCGCCTACTCACACTTGAGGAAGGTGTTTCACTTGTGCGTGTAGCTGGCACAGATCGACCACGTCCTCTCCTTGCAACAGGAGCTCTACCAGCAGCACCACGACCCAGGCCACGGCCCTTATTTGACGGTCTCCTCATATTTCTGTAATTTAAGATCTTGCCCTAGAAAGGTTTTTATTGAATAGCGGAATAGGAAATATGATCCAAAAAAGTGTATGTATCTCGCACGTACAAAACCACACTAGGCCCCAATTACTATTGTTTCTACCCCTAAAAGGATGGATGAGGAGTAGGAGGAGTATGGAACAGACAGCACCCTCAAATCTTCAGAAGTATGAGATGAACCCCAAAAACTTGGAAAGGTGGATCTCACACGTACCGACACAGACTATCCCGCAATTCAATTGATCCTCAAAGGTTTTTATTGAATAGCGGAATAGGAAATATGATCAAAAAAGTGTATGTATCTCGCACGTACACAACCACACTAGGCCCCAATTACTATTGTTTGTACCCCTAAAAGGATGGATGAGGAGTAGGAGGAGGAGTATGGAACAGGCAGCACCCTCAAATCTTCAGAAGTATGAGATGAACCCCAAAAACTTGGAAAGGTGGATCTCACACGTACCGACACAGACTATCCCGCAATTCAATTGATCCTCAAAGGTTTTTATTGAATAGCGGAATAGGAAATATGATCAAAAAAAGTGTATGTATCTCGCACGTACACAACCACACTAGGCCCCAATTACTATTGTTTGTACCCCTAAAAGGATGGTTGAGCAGTAGGAGCAGGAGTATGGAACAGGCAGCACCCTCAAATCTTCAGAAGTATGAGATGAACCCCAACAACTTGGAAAGGTGGATCTCACACGTACCGACACAGACTATCTCGCAATTGAATTGATCCCCAAAGGTTTTAATTGAATAGCGGAATAGAAAATATGATCAAAAAGAAAGTGTATGTATCTCGCACGTACACCACCACACTAGGCCCCAACTACTATTGTTTGTACCCCTAAAAGGATGGTTGAGCAGTAGGAGGAGGAGTATGGAACAGGCAGCACCCTCAAATCTTCAGAAGTATGAGATGAACCCCAAAAACTTGGAAAGGTGGATCTCTCTCACACGTACCAACACAGACTATCCCCCAATTTAACTGATCCCCAAAGGTTTTTGATTAAATAGCGGAATAGAAAATATGATCCAAAAAAAGTGTATGTATATCACACGTACACAACCACACTAGGCCCCAATTACTATTGTTTGTACCCCTAAAAGGCTAGGAGTAGGGGGAGTATGGAACAGGCAGCACCCTCAAACCTTCAGAAGTATGAGATGAACCCCAACAACTTGGAAAGGTGGATCTCTCTCACACGTACCAACACAGACTATCCCCCAATTTAACTGATCCCCAAAGGTTTTTGATTAAATAGCGGAATAGAAAATATGATCCAAAAAAAGTGTATGTATATCACACGTACACAACCACACTAGGCCCCAATTACTATTGTTTGTACCCCTAAAAGGCTAGATGAGGAGTAGGGGGAGTATGGAACAGGCAGCACCCTCAAACCTTCAGAAGTATGAGATGAACCCCAACAACTTGGAAAGGTGGATCTCTCTCACACGTACCAACACAGACTATCCCCCAATTTAACTGATCCCCAAAGGTTTTTGATTAAATAGCGGAATAGAAAATATGATCCAAAAAAAGTGTATGTATATCACACGTACACAACCACACTAGGCCCCAATTACTATTGTTTGTACCCCTAAAAGGCTAGATGAGGAGTAGGGGGGGTATGGAACAGGCAGCACCCTCAAACCTTCAGAAGTATGAGATGAACCCCAACAACTTGGAAAGGTGGATCTCTCTCACACGTACCAACACAGACTATCCCCCAATTTAACTGATCCCCAAAGGTTTTTGATTAAATAGCGGAATAGAAAATATGATCCAAAAAAAGTGTATGTATATCACACGTACACAATCACACTAGGCCCCAATTACTATTGTTTGTACCCCTAAAAGGCTAGATGAGGAGTAGGGGGGGTATGGAACAGGCAGCACCCTCAAACCTTCAGAAGTATGAGATGAACCCCAACAACTTGGAAAGGTGGATCTCTCTCACACGTACCAACACAGACTATCCCCCAATTTAACTGATCCCCAAAGGTTTTTGATTAAATAGCGGAATAGAAAATATGATCCAAAAAAAGTGTATGTATATCACACGTACACAACCACACTAGGCCCCAATTACTATTGTTTGTACCCCTAAAAGGCTAGATGAGGAGTAGGGGGGGGTATGGAACAGGCAGCACCCTCAAATCTTCAGAAGTATGAGATGAACCCCAAAAACTTGGAAAGGTGGATCTCTCTCACACGTACCAACACAGACTATCCCCCAATTTAACTGATCCCCAAAGGTTTTTGATTAAATAGCGGAATAGAAAATATGATCCAAAAAAAGTGTATGTATATCACACGTACACAACCACACTAGGCCCCAATTACTATTGTTTGTACCCCTAAAAGGCTAGATGAGGAGTAGGGGGGGTATGGAACAGGCAGCACCCTCAAACCTTCAGAAGTATGAGATGAACCCCAACAACTTGGAAAGGTGGATCTCTCTCACACGTACCAACACAGACTATCCCCCAATTTAACTGATCCCCAAAGGTTTTTGATTAAATAGCGGAATAGAAAATATGATCCAAAAAAAGTGTATGTATATCACACGTACACAACCACACTAGGCCCCAATTACTATTGTTTGTACCCCTAAAAGGCTAGATGAGGAGTAGGGGGGGTATGGAACAGGCAGCACCCTCAAACCTTCAGAAGTATGAGATGAACCCCAACAACTTGGAAAGGTGGATCTCTCTCACACGTACCAACACAGACTATCCCCCAATTTAACTGATCCCCAAAGGTTTTTGATTAAATAGCGGAATAGAAAATATGATCCAAAAAAAGTGTATGTATATCACACGTACACAACCACACTAGGCCCCAATTACTATTGTTTGTACCCCTAAAAGGCTAGATGAGGAGTAGGGGGAGTATGGAACAGGCAGCACCCTCAAACCTTCAGAAGTATGAGATGAACCCCAACAACTTGGAAAGGTGGATCTCTCTCACACGTACCAACACAGACTATCCCCCAATTTAACTGATCCCCAAAGGTTTTTGATTAAATAGCGGAATAGAAAATATGATCCAAAAAAAGTGTATGTATATCACACGTACACAACCACACTAGGCCCCAATTACTATTGTTTGTACCCCTAAAAGGCTAGATGAGGAGTAGGGGGGGTATGGAACAGGCAGCACCCTCAAACCTTCAGAAGTATGAGATGAACCCCAACAACTTGGAAAGGTGGATCTCTCTCACACGTACCAACACAGACTATCCCCCAATTTAACTGATCCCCAAAGGTTTTTGATTAAATAGCGGAATAGAAAATATGATCCAAAAAAAGTGTATGTATATCACACGTACACAACCACACTAGGCCCCAATTACTATTGTTTGTACCCCTAAAAGGCTAGATGAGGAGTAGGGGGGGTATGGAACAGGCAGCACCCTCAAATCTTCAGAAGTATGAGATGAACCCCAAAAACTTGGAAAGGTGGATCTCTCTCACACGTACCAACACAGACTATCCCCCAATTTAACTGATCCCCAAAGGTTTTTGATTAAATAGCGGAATAGAAAATATGATCCCAAAAAAGTGTATGTATATCACACGTACACAACCACACTAGGCCCCAATTACTATTGTTTGTACCCCTAAAAGGCTAGATGAGGAGTAGGGGGGGTATGGAACAGGCAGCACCCTCAAACCTTCAGAAGTATGAGATGAACCCCAACAACTTGGAAAGGTGGATCTCTCTCACACGTACCAACACAGACTATCCCCCAATTTAACTGATCCCCAAAGGTTTTTGATTAAATAGCGGAATAGAAAATATGATCCAAAAAAAGTGTATGTATATCACACGTACACAACCACACTAGGCCCCAATTACTATTGTTTGTACCCCTAAAAGGCTAGATGAGGAGTAGGGGGAGTATGGAACAGGCAGCACCCTCAAACCTTCAGAAGTATGAGATGAACCCCAACAACTTGGAAAGGTGGATCTCTCTCACACGTACCAACACAGACTATCCCCCAATTTAACTGATCCCCAAAGGTTTTTGATTAAATAGCGGAATAGAAAATATGATCCAAAAAAAGTGTATGTATATCACACGTACACAACCACACTAGGCCCCAATTACTATTGTTTGTACCCCTAAAAGGCTAGATGAGGAGTAGGGGGGGTATGGAACAGGCAGCACCCTCAAACCTTCAGAAGTATGAGATGAACCCCAACAACTTGGAAAGGTGGATCTCTCTCACACGTACCAACACAGACTATCCCCCAATTTAACTGATCCCCAAAGGTTTTTGATTAAATAGCGGAATAGAAAATATGATCCAAAAAAAGTGTATGTATATCACACGTACACAACCACACTAGGCCCCAATTACTATTGTTTGTACCCCTAAAAGGCTAGATGAGGAGTAGGGGGGGTATGGAACAGGCAGCACCCTCAAACCTTCAGAAGTATGAGATGAACCCCAACAACTTGGAAAGGTGGATCTCTCTCACACGTACCAACACAGACTATCCCCCAATTTAACTGATCCCCAAAGGTTTTTGATTAAATAGCGGAATAGAAAATATGATCCAAAAAAAGTGTATGTATATCACACGTACACAACCACACTAGGCCCCAATTACTATTGTTTGTACCCCTAAAAGGCTAGATGAGGAGTAGGGGGGGGTATGGAACAGGCAGCACCCTCAAATCTTCAGAAGTATGAGATGAACCCCAAAAACTTGGAAAGGTGGATCTCTCTCACACGTACCAACACAGACTATCCCCCAATTTAACTGATCCCCAAAGGTTTTTGATTAAATAGCGGAATAGAAAATATGATCCAAAAAAAGTGTATGTATATCACACGTACACAACCACACTAGGCCCCAATTACTATTGTTTGTACCCCTAAAAGGCTAGATGAGGAGTAGGGGGGGTATGGAACAGGCAGCACCCTCAAACCTTCAGAAGTATGAGATGAACCCCAACAACTTGGAAAGGTGGATCTCTCTCACACGTACCAACACAGACTATCCCCCAATTTAACTGATCCCCAAAGGTTTTTGATTAAATAGCGGAATAGAAAATATGATCCAAAAAAAGTGTATGTATATCACACGTACACAACCACACTAGGCCCCAATTACTATTGTTTGTACCCCTAAAAGGCTAGATGAGGAGTAGGGGGGGTATGGAACAGGCAGCACCCTCAAACCTTCAGAAGTATGAGATGAACCCCAACAACTTGGAAAGGTGGATCTCTCTCACACGTACCAACACAGACTATCCCCCAATTTAACTGATCCCCAAAGGTTTTTGATTAAATAGCGGAATAGAAAATATGATCCAAAAAAAGTGTATGTATATCACACGTACACAACCACACTAGGCCCCAATTACTATTGTTTGTACCCCTAAAAGGCTAGATGAGGAGTAGGGGGGGTATGGAACAGGCAGCACCCTCAAATCTTCAGAAGTATGAGATGAACCCCAAAAACTTGGAAAGGTGGATCTCTCTCACACGTACCAACACAGACTATCCCCCAATTTAACTGATCCCCAAAGGTTTTTGATTAAATAGCGGAATAGAAAATATGATCCAAAAAAAGTGTATGTATATCACACGTACACAACCACACTAGGCCCCAATTACTATTGTTTGTACCCCTAAAAGGCTAGATGAGGAGTAGGGGGGGTATGGAACAGGCAGCACCCTCAAACCTTCAGAAGTATGAGATGAACCCCAACAACTTGGAAAGGTGGATCTCTCTCACACGTACCAACACAGACTATCCCCCAATTTAACTGATCCCCAAAGGTTTTTGATTAAATAGCGGAATAGAAAATATGATCCAAAAAAAGTGTATGTATATCACACGTACACAACCACACTAGGCCCCAATTACTATTGTTTGTACCCCTAAAAGGCTAGATGAGGAGTAGGGGGGGTATGGAACAGGCAGCACCCTCAAACCTTCAGAAGTATGAGATGAACCCCAACAACTTGGAAAGGTGGATCTCTCTCACACGTACCAACACAGACTATCCCCCAATTTAACTGATCCCCAAAGGTTTTTGATTAAATAGCGGAATAGAAAATATGATCCAAAAAAAGTGTATGTATATCACACGTACACAACCACACTGGGCCCCAATTACTATTGTTTGTACCCCTAAAAGGCTAGATGAGGAGTAGGGGGAGTATGGAACAGGCAGCACCCTCAAACCTTCAGAAGTATGAGATGAACCCCAACAACTTGGAAAGGTGGATCTCTCTCACACGTACCAACACAGACTATCCCCCAATTTAACTGATCCCCAAAGGTTTTTGATTAAATAGCGGAATAGAAAATATGATCCAAAAAAAGTGTATGTATATCACACGTACACAACCACACTGGGCCCCAATTACTATTGTTTGTACCCCTAAAAGGCTAGATGAGGAGTAGGGGGAGTATGGAACAGGCAGCACCCTCAAACCTTCAGAAGTATGAGATGAACCCCAACAACTTGGAAAGGTGGATCTCTCTCACACGTACCAACACAGACTATCCCCCAATTTAACTGATCCCCAAAGGTTTTTGATTAAATAGCGGAATAGAAAATATGATCCAAAAAAAGTGTATGTATATCACACGTACACAACCACACTAGGCCCCAATTACTATTGTTTGTACCCCTAAAAGGCTAGATGAGGAGTAGGGGGGGTATGGAACAGGCAGCACCCTCAAACCTTCAGAAGTATGAGATGAACCCCAACAACTTGGAAAGGTGGATCTCTCTCACACGTACCAACACAGACTATCCCCCAATTTAACTGATCCCCAAAGGTTTTTGATTAAATAGCGGAATAGAAAATATGATCCAAAAAAAGTGTATGTATATCACACGTACACAACCACACTAGGCCCCAATTACTATTGTTTGTACCCCTAAAAGGCTAGGAGTAGGGGGAGTATGGAACAGGCAGCACCCTCAAACCTTCAGAAGTATGAGATGAACCCCAACAACTTGGAAAGGTGGATCTCTCTCACACGTACCAACACAGACTATCCCCCAATTTAACTGATCCCCAAAGGTTTTTGATTAAATAGCGGAATAGAAAATATGATCCAAAAAAAGTGTATGTATATCACACGTACACAACCACACTAGGCCCCAATTACTATTGTTTGTACCCCTAAAAGGCTAGATGAGGAGTAGGGGGAGTATGGAACAGGCAGCACCCTCAAATCTTCAGAAGTATGAGATTGTGTTCACTGTACCCCACAAAGATTGAGTTCACTGCACCCCACAATGATTGTGTTCACTGCACCCCACAAAGATTGTGTTCACTGCACCTCACAAAGATTGTGTTCACTGTACCCCCCAAAGATTGTGTTCACTGCACCCCACAAAGATTCTGTTCACTGTACCCCACAAAGATTGTGTTCACTGCACCCTAAAAGGATGTTGTTCACTGCACCCCACAAAGATTGTGTTCACTGCACCCTAAAAGGATGTTGTTCACTGCACCCCAAAAAGATTGTGTTCACTGTACCCCCCCAAAGATTGTGTTCACTGCACCCCACAAAGATTGTGTTCACTGCACCCCAAAAAGATTGTGTTCACTGTACCCCCCAAAGATTGTGTTCACTGCACCCCAAAAAGATTGTGTTCACTGTACCCCCCAAAGATTGTGTTCACTGCACCCCACAAAGATTCTGTTCACTGTACCCCACAAAGATTGTGTTCACTGCACCCCAAAAAGATTGTGTTCACTGTACCCCCCCAAAGATTGTGTTCACTGCACCCCACAAAGATTCTGTTCACTGCACCCCACAAAGGATTTTGTTCACTGCACCCCAAAAAGATTGTGTTCACTGCACCCCAAAAAGGATTTTGATCACTGCACCCCAAAAAGGATGTTGTTCACTGCACCCCAAAAATGATTTTGTTCACTCCACCCCAAAAAGATTGTGTTCACTGCACCCCACAAAGATTGTGTTCACTGCACCCCAAAAGATTGTGTTCACTGTACCCCCCAAAGATTGTGTTCACTGCACCCCACAAAGATTCTGTTCACTGTACCCCACAAAGATTGTGTTCACTGCACCCCAAAAAGATTGTGTTCACTGCACCCCAAAAAGGATGTTGTTCACTGCACCCCAAAAAGGATGTTGTTCACTCCACCCCAAAAAGATTGTGTTCACTGCACCCCACAAAGATTGTGTTCACTGCACCCCAAAAAGATTGTGTTCACTGCACCCCAAAAATGATTTTGTTCACTGCACCCCAAAAAGGATTTTGTTCACTGCACCCCAAAAAGGATGTTGTTCACTCCACCCCAAAAAGATTGTGTTCACTGCACCCCAAAAAGATTGTGTTCACTGCACCCCACAAAGGATTTTGTTCACTGCACCCCAAAAAGATTGTGTTCACTGCACCCCAAAAAGGATGTTGTTCACTGCACCCCAAAAAGGATTTTGTTCACTGCACCCCAAAAAGATTGTGTTCACTGCACCCCACAAAGGATTTTGTTCACTGCACCCCACAAAGATTGTGTTCACTGCACACCAAAAAGGATTGTGTTCACTGCACCCCAAAAAGATTTTGTTCACTGCACCCCAAAAAGATTGTGTTCACTGCAGCCCAAAAAGATTGTGTTCACTGCAGCCCAAAAAGATTGTGTTCACTGCAGCCCAAAAAGATTGTGTTCACTGCAGCCCAAAAAGATTGTGTTCACTGCAGCTCACACACAGAAAAATGGATGTGGATCACTGACACCTGCCTATCTCCAATCCCACACCACACAGCAATATCGATTGTAGTTTGTAGAACACAGTTTCCCTAAAATTCAGCAGACTCTGTCCCTAACAGGATTGAGAAGAGATCGTAGATCAGGATTGAGTGCAGATTCACCCCACCCCCCACACAGCAATATCGATTGTAGTTTGTAGAAGACACTGACCCTATAATTCAGCAGACTCTATCCCTAAAATGCCTACAACTCGCCCTGCCTAAACACTCCGACCTGTCCCTCAATTCTATCCGGACACAAATGGTTTTTTCCTGCCTATCTTTCCCTAATCAGCAGCCAGCACATTGATGTGTGCTCTGTCCCTTAGCTAAGCAGCAGAATGACGCTGCTGCGGCGGCTGCCTCGAACTTATAAAGACTTGGTCACATGCTTCAGACGGCCAATCACAGCTACTAAGACATTTGCAGGCATGGCTGGGATGGCTTAAGGCACACCAGTTAAACGATTGTTGATTGGCTGTTGAAAGCCCGCCATGAAAAGAGCGCCAAAGCATGCAAAACCCGGAAATAAAACGACCGAACACGGATTTTTACCCGAACATACAGTAAAGTGTCCGTGTCCGTGTTCGGGTAAAAAAAATCCAATTATTCGGTACGAACACGAATAATACAGTCCGTGTTCGCTCAACACTAACCAAAAGATTGCATTATATATTTTAATTGTGTGCCCCAAAATTAACTGTAGTGTCTTTTTTACAATTGCACTAATATCTTGTAACATTAAAACATTAGAACTACCAAGATTTTATTCTCTAGGGTGTCTGCATTCAGAAAATATATATTGTTTAGGGAGTTTTACACAATCTTGAAGCCTAAAATGATTTTTTTTAAACGTGTGCAAAAAAAAAAAATGCAAAAACAGCTCTGGCAGAGAAATTAACTAGTTTGTTTGGGCCAAGCTGGTGATGATCCCATCCATCCTATACTCTAGGTCTCCTGAAGCCCCATTACTGGTTACATAATCCCTCTATGATACCATATGACCTTGGCCAACTGTGGCCCTGATGTAGGTTCCATGGACCAGAACCCCATGTCCTTCCTCAGGCGTCACATTAAAGATCATCCTTAAAGCTGATCTTCACATTAATTTCCATTTAAATAGTTAATTTGGGCCAGGCTGGTCCAAATTAACTATTTACTGCACTAACGTGTGATTGCTGGGTGTGTTGTATGCCTCAGCTGCATACAGTATACAGTGCTGTGTTCTGGCAGTGGGATCAAACTAATACATCCTGTATTAGTGAGACACAACTCTGAGGGAATTTGAAAAGGAGGCACAGTAGACAGCAGTATTATTAGTTTGGGGGGAGGGTAGTGTTAAATGTATTAGCAGATTTAGAACCATTAACAAATTAAAGCCAAATTTCAGCCCACACTTTACAATTTGTTACGGCAGGTTTTTTTTCCTTTTGGGATAAGGTTTTGCGTGATTAAATCTTATCATATTAATCACCCCTGCCAGTGGTTTGTCTCATCCATGTAAACTGATACATTCTGGTGGAGAGTTGGTGCTGTGAAAAGCAACAGATTTGCTGGTTAGATTACCAGGTGAAAATAGAATAAAGAAAGCTTAAAGTGTCATTCCTTGTATTAGGCTAAAAAATGAGTATGAATATACCTGGCTTTGCTAGGGCAACGGGAGGCATTGTCTCCCAGTGCTGTCAATCAAAACCAGTGATTAGGGGGCGGAGTCAGGGCCAAGTCCAGCTGCATGGGTCAATGTACCTCCCCATGGGAGGAGACTTCCTGTGGGGGCACTGGACAGAGAGGAGGAACCAGCAGTGCTGGCAGGGGATCCGAAAAGAGGACTATGGGGGCTGCTCTGTGCAATTCTATTGCAGAGCAGGTAAGTATAGGGATGTTTGTTATTAAAAAAAAAAAAATCCTTTAAAACCACTTTAAAAAAGAAATCTAACGCAGCCATCACATCTAAGAATTGGTAAACTACAATATAATAAATGTTTTATTTTGGATTTAATACTGCTTTAATTTACTCAATTTATGCTGCTTATGTACTTATGTATGTACATGGGGATATCTCTCAGCTGGGTTAGTATTAGGAAGAAAACCTATAACTATAACTAATCCAGGGCCCCTGACCTGAGATGGAAGCCACCTCTATTCTTGTCAATATGCCCACAGTGTTAGACTGACTGCATTGGACAAAGCAGAATACCCTGATGGGTTAACAGTGCTGACTTCCCTGTTTATTTCATTTCCAATCCTGCTGTGCAGATAATTGCAAGAATAGTACAAAAGTTGATTCAGAAACTATTACTAGCTGTATTTAAAATGTATTGTAATAATTGTATTTATCAATGCGTTAAATAGTGATCTTTCTCAATCAATTTCTAAAAGGCTTCCACAAAATATTTTTTTCTGTGAATTTAAGTGGTATTAAACCCAAAACCAAAAGAATAATACATTGCAGTTTACTGTCCTTAGATGTGGTGGCTGCATTTGTTTCTTTTTTTACAGGACTTTTTCCTCTTTTTTCACCTGTTGATCTGGCCAGTAACGCACCTCCTGTATTAGAGTGCCCACCGGTGTTGCCAACCGCCCGTTAATTTACGGGCAGCCTGTAAATTTTAGCCCATTTTCGGGCTGCCTGTAAATGCCCGTTACGGGCAGTGGCACCAGTCAAAAAGATGGCTGCCGGCCGACGTGCAACTGCGCGTGCGCCGTTCCGTCAGGCTCAGAAAAGCTTGCTTATTTCCGGCTGAGGGGCGCATACGCAGTGACGTACTGGCGGTGGTTGGCGCCATTTTTAAAAGAAGTACAGTGACAATGTGTCTCGGTGGGACCGCGGCTAGAGAAGAAGAGGACAGGAGGAGACTCATGTGAGAAGGGGACAGAGAAGGACAGTGCTGTAGGGGCTGAAGGCAGGGGGCAGAGAAGGACAGTGCTGTGGGGGCTGAAAGGGGCAGAGAAGAAGAACAGTGTTTTGGATGCTGAAGGCAGGGGGCAGAGAAGGACAGTGCTGTAGGGGCTGAAGGGGACAGGGAAGGACGGTGCTGTGGGGGCAGATAAGAAGGACAGTGCTTTGGATGCTGAAGGCAGGGGGCAGAGAAGGACAGTGCTGTGGGGGCTGAAAGGGGCAGAGAAGAAGAACAGTGTTTTGGATGCTGAAGGCAGGGGGCAGAGAAGGACAGTGCTGTGGGGGCTGAAGGGACAGAGTAGGAGAGTGCTGTGGGGGCTAAAGGGGCCAGAGAAGGACAGTGCTGTGGGGGCTGAAGGGGGCAGAGAAGGAAAGTGCTGTGGGGGGCTAAAGGGGGCAGAGAAGGACAGCACTGTGGGGGCTGAAGGGGGCAGAGAAGGACAGTGCTGTGGGGGTGAAGGGGGCAGAGAAGAACAGTGCTTCAGGGGCAGAAGGGGGCAGAGAAGGACAGTGCTTTGGATGCTGAAGGGTGCTATATGTGCACAACAATTATTTAGCCCATTTAAAGTTAAAGTGATTGTAAAGGCTCAAGGTTTTTTACCTTCATGCACAAAGGTAAAAATCTTTTTCTGTGCAGCATACCCCCCCCCCCCCAGCCCATCCTAATACTTACCTGAGCCCGATCTTCCTCCAGCACTAGAGTCTCAGCTCTCCGGGGACTCTTCTCCCTCATTGGTTGAAACAGCAGCTGGAGCCAGTGGCTCCCACTGCTGTCAGTCACAGCCATTGAGCCAATGAGGAGCGTGAGGGGTGGGAATGAGCCGTGGCTCTGTGTGTAAATGGACATGCAGAGCAGCTGCTGGGGAGCCCACTTGCTCTGGGGGCACTCAGCATGATAACGTGTAATCATCTGTGCCATTCATTTTGAATTTCCTGATGACAGTAAGGGCAAAAAAGCACGAACAACCCCGATCCTCCTCTTCTCAGGTCTCCTGCCACTGCTCCTAGGAGGGAGGGCCTAGGAGCAGTGGCAGGAGACCTGAGAAGAGGAGGATCGGGGTTGTTCGTGCTTTTTTGCCCTTACTGTTATCAGGAAATTCAAAATGAATAGCACAGATGATTACACGTTATCATGCATTGCAGTAATGCATGGCAAAACAAACATTTTACCACATATTACCACTAAATACAGATGTGAAGCCTGTCTAAGACAAAATCTATTGTCAGATCTTGCATTTTGTATGAACAATTTTCTTTTTTTGCAAATTAATTTTAATGATGTGTCTTACCAATGCTTCCCAATAAAGCACGCTTCAGTCTGACTAATGTCTTCATGTAATTATGTTTCAGCTTGAAACAGTACATGCAGAGAATCAAAAAGATTGACCCAAGCACTCTTTGTTCTACATAGGTACCAGCGCAATAGGAGTATTTGCAAAAAAAAAAAATGAAATATGACCATATAAGGTTAATGCCTTATTCTTGGCAGACAATGCCTTTGTTATCTTTTAGTTTATTGATTGACTCTAATTAAAGTATTTTATACCCATACAAAAAAGGCTTTACGTTGCAACATCATTAAGAACTCCGTACACTGCAGGAATAGCCCACAGACTGCTTAATTACCAAGTTCTAACAAACCACTAACCTGTTCATATTTAAAAGAGAGAGTTTATAGTAGTGTTTAACATTGCTGTTTATTGCTGCTTTATTTTGATTTCCCCAGGTTTAAAAAGCTATAAAATATCAATTTCAGGATTTTCACAATGATACTAAAAATATAATACATAATCTGATGCAACATTTATTTGAAATAAGATTTTAGATTATTTAGGAGCTAACCATTCATGCAGTCATTTGACTATATTAAATAATCACAGGTTAACCAATTAACTGCCAGAATTGTTTTTGCGATTTTTGCACACATTTAAAAAATAATTTTAGCCCTAAAGATTGCATTAATCCCCCAAAAAACATTATACATTTTCTAATAGCAAACACCCTAGGTAGTTTATATTTTTATGCTACACGATATTAGAGCAAAGATAATTTTAGGGCACACAAACACAATAAATTACCCAGTTATTTTTGTAAAATGTAAAAGGTGAGGTTGTGTCGAGTAAATAGATATCCAACACCAAACCTTAAAATTGTGTGTTCCTGTAAAACTGCGACGTAATTCAGTACCATATATTTTCCATAGGCGATGACGTTTTCATGTGTAGGCGCCCCTGTCACGAGTTACATAATTACATAGGTAGTGAGGTTAAAAAAATATACTAGTCCACCTTGTTCAACCAACAAGTAAAAAATACTGAAACCTTCCCATATATACACAATCCTATATAGACAGTTGATCCAGAAGGCGGCAAAAAAACCCTAATAAAGCATGATCCAATTCGCTCCTGTGGTGGAATAAAAAAAAACCCTTCCTAATCCCCTTGGAGGCAATCAGATATTCCATGGATCAACTACCCCTGGTGTTATTACCTCAAAATACTAATATCCAGTTATATTATGTGCATTTAGGAATGTATCGACTGAGCAGGCCAGAACCAGCTCTTGAGAAGTCTTTTCCACATTTTCATAGCTCTTACTGTGAAGAAGCCTTTCCATATGCGGAGGTTAAATCTGTTTTCCTTCAGATATGTCCTCTGTAATGACCTGAAAGTGAATAACTCATCACCAGGTTCATCATATGGACCACTTATGTATTTATACGTGTTGATCATACCCCCCCCCTTAATCTCCTTCAGTTCAGCTAATCTTTTCTCATGAACTCTTCCATGCTTTTTATCAATTTGGTTGCCCTTCTCTACATTTTCTGCAGCTCTTAGATATCTTTTTTATCAACTGGTGCCCAAAACTGAATTGCATATTCCAGATGAGATCTTATAAAATATTTGTACAGGAGCAAAACTATGTCTCTCTCTGAAGTCTATACCTCTTGTATTACAGGAAAGGATTTTGCTAACTTTAGAAACTGCAGCTTGGCATTGCCAGATCTTTCTCTGCCATTGACTCCCCCAGCTGTTCTCCTCCCAGAATGTACACAGCATGCATATTCTTGCCCCCCATGTGCATAACTCTACCAATATCAACATTAAATGGCAACTCCACTTTTGTGGGGAAAAAAAATCAGCAAATAAAGAAAAAAACAATATAGCGTATACAATTGCGACACAAAATGTTTTGTACTTGAATGTTATTAAAAATGACCTTTCCTTTCCAATCTGCAGCTGTTGTAATTTTCTTAAAATGCAATGCAATATGGCTACCTGAAGTTATTCTGTACACAGAATGTATACTGACCACACCCCACAAACATCATTTCCTGCTTGTGTGATTGGCTCACCAATTTTCCAAGAAGTCTGCCTAAGATACAAGTCTTATTTCTGGCATCCCCTGCAACAAAAATGTCATTTTTGGTGAGATACTCCCAATAGGAACACGTCTAAAGGGACGCAGACCCAGCAGCTTCCCTCATTAGAGCCCTGCAGCTGCCACAGGTGATAGATAATTATGAAACCACTCCCATTTGACCCACTCAGCAAAAAAAAAAAGAAACAAAAGGTTAGAATCTGCAACAAAGTTTATTAAAATCCCTGCAATATACAGAGATTACCCAGAGGGGAATGTTTTTTTCTCAACAAAAGTGGAGTTACACTTTAAACCTCATTTGCCACTTAGTCGCCTAATCAAATAGTGCATGGAGATTGGCTTGCCAGTTGGAAATATCCTGTAATTATGTTAGTCCACTGCATAGCTTGGTGTCATCTGCAAACACTGAAAATGTACTTTTAATCCCAGACCCTATATCATTTATAAATATATGTTAAAAAGTAAGGGTCCCAACACTGAACCTTGAGGTACAACACTAATAACTTTAAACCATTCAGAGTAAGAATCATCAATCTCTACTCTCTGAATGCATTCTTTTAGCCAGTTTTCTATCCATTTACAGACTGAATTTTCCAAGCCTGTAGACTTTAACTTACACATTAAGTGCCGGTTCACATATGTGCGGCTGTGGAGATCGCATGTAATTCGGAGAGCACTGCTCCTTCATTACATGCGATCTGATGTGCGGTGCGAATTTCAGCCATACACTTTGTCTGGCTGAATTCGCACTGCATCCGCACCAAAGACGCACAGGAGGCATTTTTTCAGCCGCATCAGGATCGGATCGCACAATGGTTCACAATTGTGCGATCCGATTTGTGCGAACTGTCAGATTGCACTGCGATATGCGATCAAACTGGGGGTGTCGTTAACATTTAATTGACACCCCCTGCGTATCGCATATGGCAGTGTGAACTGCCAGAGGTGCGGATGCGATGCAGGAACAGGCTGCATATTCGCAGCCTTCCCGCATCGCACAAGTGTGAACCGAGCCTAACTGTGTGTGGGGAACTGTGTAAAGGGCTTTGGCGAAATCCACATATACTATGTCCACAGTCACTCCTTTGTCTATGTTTTTGCTTACCTCATAAAAAAATTTCATTTGTATACCAACTTCGGTTTTTTATACATCCATGCTGACTTTTGCTTAAAATATTATTTTCTAGCAATAACTCTTCTATGTGGTCTTTTATGAAACTCTCAGGTATCTTCCCAACTATAAAAGTTAAACAAACCCCTCTGTAGTTACAAGTAAAGACTTGGTGTTATTCCTTTTTAAATATAGGCACCACATTGGCCTTAAGCCAGTTATTTTTGTTTATGTTTGCACATGCATGTATTTCGTGGTGAGGAACCTCAAATTTTTTGTGCTTATTTTTTTTTTTTACAATGTATTTATTTATTATTCTGTTTTTTTTTTCATCACGTAGGGGACAAAATGTTCCCTATGTGATGATTTTTTGGTGAGAGGTTATCTTTAATGAGGCATACAGGGTCTAAAAGACCCCTGATGTCTCTCCAGTGAATCTACTGCAGTGCAAATAACACTGCATTCAATTTTTCCCCCGCCATACAGGCTGGGGAAACTGACACAGGGACCCAGAAGTCATATTTTACACCTGGGTGTTGGTCAGCAAGAGGAAGGGGAGGAGAGCATATCTACTTGGCTCCTTCCCCTCTATCCAATGGAACCCAACCCAATGGAACCCACTATGTCAGTTCTGAGTGCAGCCTGGGAAGCATGGTGGGGGGTGTGCATTGAGCAATCAGCTGGCAGTCTTGTAGCCAAAAGGTGTAACCCCCCCCCCCCCCCCCCGCTGTCAAGTCTGTATGATGAATGGACAGGTAAAGGGTTGAAAATAAACTACAGCCCTTTCTGTTGGGTAAAAAAACTGGCATGTGCAAATTTGGTTGCTGTCATTTTTCCATCAAAATAAGATAGAAAAGTGGAGAATGAGCTAATGATGTCATGCAAAATACACTATGAAGAATTGTATTTTGTGGGCTGAAGGACATATATCTCCCTCTCTTTGTATCCACAAGGGGAGAACCCATAGCACAACAGAAAAAGTATGGGAATTCAAAATATGTTTTCCCAAACTTCTATTGTAAGAATTGAAACCTTTTTTGCTTGCCTAGCACCTCTTGTGTATGTCTGTTGATCTATTTTGCAGTCACTTAATCACCTGTTTAGTCCATCAATGCTTAACCTGTGGCCCTCCAGCTGTTGCAGAACTACAAGTCCCATGTTGAATTGTAAGGCTCACAGTTCTAGGCATGACTCCCAATGGCTGAGGCATGATGGGGCATGTAGTTCTGCAATAGCTGGAGGGCCACAGGTTGAGCACCCATGGTTTAGTCCATGGGTGTCCAAACTTTTGGCTTCTCTGGGCCACATTGAGTGTAGAGAAATGTTCTCGGGCCACATATAAAATATATACTACAGTTAAGGTATATAAGTAATAAAACGCAGCCGAGCCCTACCCGCATGCCCATCCAATGCAGCTTCACCAGTGCATGCCCAGCCAATGCAGCATGATCAGTGCCCATCCAATGCAGCCTCACAAGTGCATGCCTATCCAATGCAGCCTGATCAGTGCCTATCCAATGTAGCCTCACCAGTGCGTGCCCATCCAATGCAGTCTGCAATGAAGAGAGAGGAGAGCCGCTGGATTACACAGAGCAGGGATCTCCTGCCTACCCGGTGACCGCTGTCATATGAAGTCCTGCCTCCTGGACCAGCTCTTATGTCACCAATGTGCTGTCTATCATTGACAGAGTCTCCAAGGCAGCCTTTGCCTACAGTTAGTTGGAAGCCGCTGTGGCCGTGCTCCCAACTCGACTTCCTTCCTCCCCAGCAAAAAAATAATAATTCTCAGGGGGCAGTGGGCCGCATTGCCTGTGGTTCTGGGCCGCATGCGGCCCTCGGGCCACAGGTTGGACAAGCCTGGTTTAGTCCATGTAATGCTAGGTGTTTGACATTTAGTTTGGGTTTACATCACTAGCCCATATTGTGATCTGTGCAGTGACTCCACCACCACAGGTGGCCCCAGGTAGAGAGGCAGCACTGGTGCCTCCTGGCAGTCCAAAGCCCAGCTTCTAAAACACTGAGAGCATGCACCCCCTAGCATTGGTGTTAACCCCTGCACTCCTGTTTCAACACTGCTCACCCCTGCACTCCTGTTTCAACACTGCTCACCCCTGCATCCCCCAACCTTCTTCCAACGCTATTCATCTCTGCATTCCCTGCAACCCTCTTCCAAACCCTGCTCACCTCTGTATCTCCTGCCCCCTACAACTCTCTTCCAATACTGCTGACCTCTGTATCTCCTGCCACTCCCTTCCAACACTGCTTACCTCTCCAAACCTTCTGCCCTCTCAAACACTGCTCACCTCCGCATCCCCTTTCACCCTCTTTTCACACTGCTACCTCTGCATCCCTGCCACCCTCTTCCAACACTGATTACCTCTGCATCCCCTGCTTCTGCATTAGATTGGAGGGAGCCAAAGGTACACAGTAAAGATAGGATTTTTAAATTTGAAAGGAGTCAAATCATAACCAATTTGAAAATGGTATATACTCATGAAATAGGTCCTCCCTGGGCTACAGTGACAAGAGATGAGTGTTTGGGGGATAATTAATGTGACTTTGGTCAGAGACTGGAGGTAAAAATCTGTTTACAGTTTTTCCAAATAAGTTTTGCTTTAAAGTTGAGAAATAAAAAAAGTCAATGGGTGAAATAAGTTACGCTGAACATGTTCATGTAGTTTAGTTCTGTAATACTGGTACTGATCATTTTTGTATTTCAAAGCTGACAGATCTAGTCATTGATGTCATTCTGTGTTAGAGTTTGCATTTTGCCTTATTCATTTTAAATTGTTTTTGAATTAGAAAATAAGAAGAAAAATATAGAATTATTCCTGGTAAAAAAAAAAAACAACTTGTGCTTTGTTATTTTTCCTTTCTATGTGATGTATTCAGCAGGTTCAAAAATATTGTTCATACAGCATAGTTTAGTAATTTTTGAGAACATCAAAGGGGAGTAAGATTAATATGTATAAATGAACAGTGTACCAAGGACAACACAGCAGGAAACCATTTCTTAACCAAGGGCTAAAGACACAGCACTATTTTATATTTCACCCATGAAGTTAGTGGCTACCTTATGTAAATTATTAACATAAGTATTGTATACGTGTGCATATAATCATATTGTATATATATACATTATATTGTCAAAAGTATTTTGGGATGCCTGCCTTTACATGCACATGAACTTTAATGGCATTCCAGTCTTAGTCTGTATAGTTCAATATTGGGATGGCCCAACCTTTGCAGCTATAACAGCTTCAATTCTTCTGGGAAGACTGTCCACAAGGTTTAGGAGTGTGCCTTTGGGAATGTTTGACCATTCTTCCAGAAGGGCATTTGTGAGGTCTGGCACTGATGTTGGAGAGAAGGCCTGGATTGCAATCTCTGCTCTAATTCATCCCCAAGGTGCTCTATCAGGTTGAGATGCAGCCCAGTCAAGTTCCACCACCTCAAACGCGGTCATCCATGTCTTTATGGAGGTTGTTTTGTCCACTGGTCCAAATTTTTGGTGGAGGGGGGATTGCCCCTTTCTGTTCCAACATGACTGCGCACGAGTGCACAAAGCAAGGTCCATAAAGACATGAGTAAGTGAGTTTGGGGTGGAGGAACTTGATTGTCCTGACCTCAACCCGATAGAACACCATTGGGATGAATTAGAGCACATACCGCAAGCCCGGCCTTCTCATCCAAAATCAGTGTCGAAACCTCACAAAACCTCACTAATGGTCAAACATTCCCATAGACACACTCCTAAACCTTGTGGACCGCATTCCCAGAAGAGTTGAAGCTGTTATAGCTGAAAAGGGGGGTGGGGGGGCAACTCAATATTGAACCCTATGGACTAAGACTGGGATGCCGTTAAAGTTCACGTGAGTGTAAAGGCAGGTGTCCCAATACTTTTGACATAGTGTGTGTATCTATATATGTATATAGTACTTTTTCTATGCTATGTTAGTGATTAATTAGGAAGCAAAGCCAGATGAGCAAAAGCAATTAGTGTTTTGCGAAAGGGGACAGAGGATCAGCACACAACTTTCCTCCTGATCTTTTCAAATTATGGTAATAATGGAAATAATGTATTTCAAATGTGCCTATTTCTGACACCCAAGTTTACTCCTTAGATTGAAGCAAATTAATTATTGCTCATTTTTGCAATTACGCTATTAGAAGTAACAGGGGGTTGAACTTGGTAAACCTTTTTTTTAAATCTTGCTATGCAATTACTGTATATAGAAATATCATACAAAACATAAGATATATAATTGGTTATTGTGTAAATATCATGCAAAGGCACATATATTATTTTATGTTTAACGACTTGTCTAACAGACATTTTTTCATTTTTTTGTACCTGGAGATTAGTTAAAACCCCAAAACCTTATGGATTTTTTGTAACCAGAGAATAGATAAATGATGAAGCTGCATCGGGTAAATAGATACCAAACATGTCAAGCCATAAAATTGTGCACACCCATGAAACAGCGACGACTTCATTGCCATAGGTTATCCATAAATGACACTATAAAAGCCTTTACAAGTTATAATTTTAGAGCTAGCTATACATGATGGCCCTAGAATTATTGCTCTCACTTCAATGTGCATGGTGCTACCTAATGTGTCTAACTCAATTGCCGTTTTTACACATAAGCGAGAAGAGAGCATTTGATTTATTTGCACAGAATTTGTACATCAATGTAACTGAAACCCAAATATAATTTATCACCCAGTATCAGCTCCAGAACATATGGAGCGGTAGAAAGAAATGTTGAAATTGTTTTATAAAAATAGTTTGATACATTTGGATCAATATGAGCCTGTGGCAACAGTGGAAGATTGTTATTTTATTGTTTGAATAGTTGACACTAATTCTTGATGGGAATATTGTAAGGTTATATTAGACATGGGCAAATACCAACAAAACAGCTGTACTATGCAGAAGAAAATTGCTTTATACTAATGTTAACAATATCAGCACTATTACATTGGTGTACATACTCTATATCAGGGGTCCTCAAACTTTTTAAACAGGGGGCCAGTTCACGGTCCCTCAGACACTGTTGGGGGCCGGACTATAGTTTGAAAAAAAAAATATAAACAAATTCAATGCAGAGAGACCAGCGTGCCCCCATTCAATGCAGAGAGACCAGCGTGCCCCCTTCAATGCAGAGAGACAATCATGCCCCCTTCAATGTAGAGAGGCCATAGTGCCCCCTTTCAATGCAGAGAGACCATCGTGCCCCCTTCAAAGCAGAGAGACGATTGTGCCTCCATTCAATGCAGAGAAACCAGCGTGCTCCCATTCAATGCAGAGAGACCAGCATGCCCCCTTTCAATGCAGAGAGACCAGCGTGCCCCCTTTCAATGCAGAGAGACCAGCATGCCCCCTTTCAATGCAGAGAGACCAGCGTGCCCCCTTTCAATGCAGAGAGACCAGCGTGCCCCCTTTCAATGCAGAGAGACCAGCGTGCACCCATTTATTGCAGAGTGACCAGCGTGCCCCCATTCAATGTAGAATGACTAGCGTGCCCCCATTCAATGCAGAGAGACCAGCGTGCCCCCATTCAATGCAGAGAGACCAGCATGCCCCCATTCAATGCAGAGAGACCAGCGTGCCCCCTTTCAATGCAGAGAGACCAGAGTGCCCCCTTTCAATGCAGAGAGAGCAGCGTGCCCCCTTTCAATGCAGAGAGAGCAGCGTGCCCCCATTTATTGCAGAGTGACCAGCGTGCCCCAATTCAATGTAGAATGACCAGTGTGCCCCCATTCAATGCAGAGAGACCAGCATGCCCCCATTCAATGCAGAGAGACCAGCGTGCCCCCATTCAATGCAGAGACCAGCGTGCCCACTTTCAATGCAGAGAGACCAGCGTGCCCCCTTCAATGCAGAGAAACCAGCGTGCCCCCTTTCAATGCAGAGAGACCAGCGTGCCCCTTCAATGCAGAGAGACCAGCATGCCCCCTTTCAATGCAGAGAGACCAGCGTGCCCCCTTTCAATGCAGAGTGACCAGCGTGCCTTGCCCCCTTTCAATGCAGAGAGACCAGCATGCCCCCATTCAATGCAGAGAGACCAGCGTGCCCCCATTCAATGCAGAGAGACCAGCATGCCCCCATTTAATGCAGGGAGACCAGCGTGCCCCCTTTCAATGCAGAGAGACCAGTGTGCCCCCTTAAATGCAGAGAAACCAGCGTGCCCCCTTTCAATGCAGAGAGACCAGCGTGCCGTGCCCCGTTCAATGCAAAGACCAGTCAGTGCACTTAGCTGCAGCGGCGGCGGCGTCTCCTCGAGTCCTCCTGCCTCCTCCTCGGCCAATGTCATGGGTTCGCCTTTCGGCCAATCAGGAAGTGGATCTCGGACCTGCTTCCTGATTGGCCAGGAGGAGGATCAGTGTGACAATAGCGAATTTTCATTCGCTATTGTCACACAAATAAGTGGGCTAGGGCGCACTGCTCTGCGCCCCGGGTCCACCCTTTTCTGAGGGAAGCCTATTAGAGCCTCTGGCTCTAATTAGGTGATTCAGGCACAAAAAAAAAAAACAATGTGAATGATACATCCCGGCTGGCGGGCCGGGATCAGGACCCTGGCAGGCTGCATGCGGCCCGCGGGCCATAGTTTGAGGACCCCTGCTCTATATGCTTATATTAAATGGAAGTAAACCCATCAATTTATTTTAATAATTTTTATTGAGATTTTTAAAAAGCATAACAAACAGGGTGTCCAAACAGTTACATCATAACATTGTAAATTAGGTCAAAGTACCTAGGGTTATACCACAGAGTGCATGTTCACTAAAACATAGGTCTGCCGCACATTAAGTGGGTATATGCAAGTACAGATCAACAAGGAAATATTGTCATCATCAAGGGAATGCTGTCATCGCACCCAGGGCAGCCCAAGGGGAACAAACTGTGCCCCAGGGCGGCGATAGCGGCATAACATTTGCATCCATAAACTTATAGCAGAAAGGAGAGGCAGGTAGAACTTATGATGCACCCATTGGCATAAGAAAGGACAAAGAAATGTGACCTCTATGCAGCAGTGAGAGGACCATTTGGAGATAGAGCAAAGGTGAGAAATGAGAAAACGGAGTAGGAAGGAGGAGAAAAGGGATAGGAATGAGAAAGGACCATAGGGGGAAAGGGGGGGATGGGAGAAGAAGGAGAGGAAAGTCCAGCAGAGTCTAGAGCATCATATCTTAAAGTATGTCAGTCTAGGACCGTACATTTAGGGTGAGATAACCAGACTTCCCACTACGCTCGAAAGGAGGAAGTGGAGAGAGTGGTAATCGCCAGCGTCTTTTCAATCAGGCATTGGTGGTTGAGCAAGTGGATGACTTCACTGAGGGCAGGAGTCACAGTGGTCTTCCAGTGTTTTGTGATGGCAGTTTTAGTCGCTAAGAGCAATTGTAGAATTATAGTTCTATGGCGGAGTCTAAATGCATGGATATTAAGGTGTAGAATAGCTAATGTCGGGGAGGCAGGGACGCTATCTTGCACCAGTTCAGAGATTAGAGTGAATCACGAACCACAGGGTTCCCATCTCTCCACACTGTCTCCAGCACAGGGAGGAGTGGGATGGGTAAACCCATCAATTTAATAGTTTCAAAAAAACAATGACATTGCCAGCATGTTGGAAATGCTAACTGTCACATCAGTTGTGCTCTCAACCAAACTGTCAAACCATCAAAAGGCTGGTGTTATAAGTGATCACATGTTCAGCATCATGGCAGTTGATGATTAAACAGAGGCCAAGATGGCAGCTTCCTTGGCTGAAAACGATAGGAGGGTTTACTTCCACTTTAAAGCTGAATTACAAGCAAGCAGTAAAATATACAGTTGAAATACACATCTATGAACTGTTTCCCCTGTCAAAGGATTTCTAATGCTATTCACCCGCCCTTGTGATCCAGACACCCCTGTCACACAAGTTTGGTGACCACATATTTCTGTTATATTTTTTTAGCAGAGCCTTTTTTCTTTTTTTTTGCACACCTGGTAAAAGGCACATTCTGAAAGAAGAGACCTTGTAGAATACAATGATGGTAGTTGCAATATTTTATTTCATATGATATTACCGCACATCTTAGACCCATGTTTTCAAGAAAAAATACATCAAAGGTAAATTTAGTGCAAACAAACACAGTATATTACTATTTTGTTTTAATAAAATACAAAGTATGAGGAAATGGCTGACTGGCAACTTTTGGTCCAGGGGTGAAGTATAAACCAGAAGCTCATAGTGCAGCAAATTGCCCCCCCCCCTCTATCCCTCTTCCCAGCCTCCTCCTGACCCCCATTCCAGGCTGAAGCTCCGCTCCAGGTACTCTCTACTCACCGGCCAAAGGAGAAGAGTCTCCAGTGGTGCATGGAACTGGCCTCTGCTCAGACACAGTTTACACCATCCATGCTGGGGGGGGGTCTGCACTCTGTCCTTGTCTTCATCCCGCACTCAGTAGGTCAGTGGTGGAGACTTTTTAATTTTCTTCACCAGGAATCCTTTAGGCATATCTGTGGCAGAAGCGGTGCAGCCTCTTTACAGGGCATCAGAGCAGCCCGGAGGGCAATTGCCCCCCTGCCCCCTGACCCAGTCCACCCCTGGGATGAGGTTAAATAAATTAAATAGATACCAAACATGTCAAACATTCAAATTGTGCACATTCGTTATACAATGACAAACTTTTGCACCCAAAATTGGCCATGTGCATGGCTTTAAAAGCCTTTGCATGTTATCAGTTTAGAGGTAACCATGAATGATGGTCCTAGAATTATTGCTCTTATTCTGGCATATGCAATGATACCTTTAAAGTAAGTGGGACATCAGATATCCAGCACACCCTACTTGAATGAATAAGCGGTATGTAGGATCCCTAGTTGCTCATTTACAAAAATAGAATGTAGAATGTAAAGAAAAAACACGCGCACATACCATACTAAGATACTTTATTAAATAAAAAATGATGTATGGTGGAAACCCATCATTAATCACAATGAACAACAAACAACTGACACCAAGATAATGAGCTGCAAGTGGCAGATATCTCCATCAAACTATCTTCACAACATACTGCCTGATTTCAGCGACCAAATATAAAAAAATAAAAATATATATATATATTTTTTTTTTTTTTAAAACACACTTTCACCAGTGCAGTACATCATCATCATATAACTGGTGTGACAGTGATCAGGGACAGTATGTAAAAAAAAAAAAAAATAACAATAATAATTTATTTCAATTTTTAAATTCAATTTAAACTTAATTTATTTATTTTTTTACAATTTTTTGTTCTTTTTTTTTTCATTCTGTGACCAGAGCAGTACAGTGTTACCATAGTGACACTGTACAACTCTGAGGAGGGGATCAGGATTTTTTTACACATTCTAATTGCTTAGAACAGTGATAATAACTGTTATAAACAATCCGTTTTTATGAATGGCATCTTTTCATCCAGTGGGACATATTTTGAAGCTGTGATTGGGCACAGCTATCACATGGTACAGATGCAATGTGATTGGCTCTGTCTGTACCATGTGATCACTGTGACCAATCACAGAGATTGACATAATAGTACACAATGAATGGCTTTGAATGAAAGCATGTATTAAATAACTGGCATGTTATCTGCTGTGATTGTGTGCCCCCCACACACACATAAATCACACCCCCATATCACCTCTCTCACCCTTTTGCTTCTCCTAACTTCTGGAGATATCTCCCCAAATCCTGGACCACCATCATTTACCTTTGGCTAACATGCCCGGCACCCCCTATCCTCTGACAGCAGCCGCAATCCACACAATCTGGTTTCTATTTCTCCTCTGCCAACCTCCCCTTCTCCTGTGCTCTTTGGATTGTCTGCTCTGTTAGTAGCAAACTCACCTCTGCCCATGACCTATTTATCACAAACTCCTTCAACCTACTTACAATTACTGAGACCTGGCTTCACGAATCGGACTTTCCCTCCCCTGCTCTCAAAGTTGCCTACTGTGGGCTCACTCTCCTAGGCCTAGTGGATGGAAAGGAGGTGGTGTTGGAATCCTCCTATCCCCTCAAAGCACTTTTTAGGTTCTTCATCCACCTCCCTCTCTGTCCCTCTTTTCGTTTCAAACTCACTGTATTCATCTATTTTCCACAGTTTTGTTGCGAATTGCTGTGATCTATTGGCCTCCTGGACCGGTATCAACCTTCCTTGATGACTGACTCTGCCCGGCTACCCTACTTTCTGTCTTTTGAAATTCCCACAATCATTCTTGGTTGTTGGGACTTCAATATCTCTGTTAGTCTTAACACTCCCTCATCTATTCTCGATCAGGGTCAGCTGATCCACTACCATTTCTATGCTGATGACACCCAAATCTATATCTCTACCCCTCAGCTCACCCAATAGGTCTCTTCATGCATAACTGGTTTACCAATAGACATGTAAGCCTGGATGTCACACCACTTCCTTAAAATGAATCTAAAACCAAGCTCATAATATTTACTCCCCCACATGCCCCTTCCCCTGACTTCTCTGTCACAATCAATGGCACAACTATCAGTCCGTCCCCACATGCCAGGGTGCCTTAACCGCTGCAACCTTTTTTTTTCTCCTTCTCCAGATCGGCTCCCTTTCTCCTTATGGGGTGGTTCATGTGAGCAATGCTGATAGATATACCAGCGGACCTGCAGCAATTTTATCTAGCTGTTACAGGCCTGAGACCATTCACCAAACATTGTTTGGGGTATATTATACTCTAGATGCTTTAGTGTCTTCCTTTTCCCTCCACTTCAATCCCTTCCCCCTTCCTCTTTTAGAGAGGACAGCTTCAAGAGCCTTGGGCGACCTTCCATGATAAAATCCTGACACACTTCCACACTGTAAGTATGGTGGCTTGCCGGCATTTTCCAACAATATTGATGGAAGTTTTTTTGTTTTAGTTGTTTCATTTCATGTAACATACTAATACATGTATATTGCATTTATAGAAGAATATTTTTTGCTCTGAACCTCCCCTGAAGAAGAAATCATCCTCAGATTTGGAAACATGTCAGGATGTCTATATGAACCACAATTAGTTTGATCTCTTACTATACAAGACCAACTATATATTTTGGACCATGTCTACAGTTTCTTTTTTTTGGCAATGTGTCTATTTGGTTTTAACATTTGAGTGGGGTTATCCCCCACTCTTTTACCCATATGTAATTTTGAATAACATTGTTGAAATTTTAAATACTGTCTACTGTCTACTATTTTTACTTTACCTACTTTTTTGGCTGACCTATGCCCTAAAAACCCCCGTGGGACTTTTTGTGCTTTTTGTATTAGTAAAATTTTTTCTTAGTGAGTTCATAATAAAGTCTCATGAGATTCAATAGGTTACTACTTGAAATACTACAAATAGGATATTTTTTTCCTCCTAATGTTTTCACTGCCACCAACTGAGTACTGTCCGTGATACTTTTTATTATTTGCACTAACATCCAGTTTTTCGGGACAAACTTTTCGGAAGTGTCTCCTTCTTCAAGGTCCCAGCAGTACTAATGCACAAAGTTTTAGCAGAATGTTAATAGGACAATCTCTGAGAGAGAGAAAAAAAAAACACAAACTCACAAAGCAATGGTAATTAAGCTTGGATAGTTGGTGAGATTAGCATGCTTGTATAAAATACTAGAAACCCATACTTGAGTAAAAGTACAAGTGCTCGATCAAAAAGTGACTTGAGTAGAAGTGGAAGTGCTCGATCAAAAAGTGACTTGAGTAGAAGTATTCAACATTTTTTGTACTTAAGTATTGCAAGTCGTTTTTTTTTTTTTAATTATGCTACTCAAGTACTGAAAGTAAAAGTACCAGTAGTTTTTTTTAAAAAAATTGCTACTCAAGTACTGAAATTAAAAGTACAAGTACTGTGTTATGTAGTTATTAAAGAAAGAAGTCAAAAGTTTGAACATCATATTGTTTTTTATTATTTCAAATGATTAACCTAAAGGACAATCACACTTCCTTTGGCTGTAACTTTTTGTAAACAAAAACAGATAAAGTATGTTCCTCCCTTCCCCCTTTAAAGCATCCTTCCTTCTCTTCCCTGCATGTTTTTTTTCCTCCACAGCTTATTGGTGCGCAAAATCATATATAAACCAGTGTGATATACAACAATATATTCCATTAATTAAATAAAGGAAGAGTGTATGAAATCAAAGTCAATAAAAAGTCCATATATATAATGCCATAATGCCATAATATCATATATATGTGACAAAACAAGATGAATATATTTTCAAAGGTGTAGGAATCAAACAGGACCTATTCCAAATAATAGGTGCAGACTCCCACCACCTTGTGGATTTCCCCCTTACCCGGTGGATGAAGGTAAGTGCAAAATAATATCCAAATAGACTCTTCCAGTGAAACAAAACTGCAAAACCTGTGCTCTCAACTTCCAGTAAAAAGCAAAATCAGCCTCTTACCAGAAAAGAGCCTGTAACTCTCCTTGGTTGGGGGAGGTTCTCTTTCCCCTTAACAGCAGATATGTAGACCATTTTATTTATACATACAGTAGCATTTATTTTCGTATGCACTGATTTACACATGACATTATACACATTTTTTTGAACTTCATGAAACCTGCCATCTACTGTTCTGGCAGTGGTAATTTTTATAATAGTAACGAGTAACTATGCAGCACAAAAAAAAAAAATATCGGAGTAGAAGTATTGAAATCATCGAAAAAATGTAGTGAAGTAAAAGTGGAAGTAGGAGAAAAACATTCTACTCCAGGAAAGTACAGATACCGCCTTTCAGTACTTAAGTACAGTAGTGAAGAAGTTCTACTTAGTTACTATGCATCTCTGGAGATAAGGCATGGAGAGGACTATGTAATGGGGAAAAGGGGGGGGGGGACACAGTGGTCAGAGTAGTCATTTAACTGTTTAACTGTTGGAAAATTATTTAGGAAACTAAGGTCCAAATTATTTTTTGTGTCAAGCAGAATTATCATTCTTAGATCAAAAGTTTTCCTTTCCTGAGTAGTTATGAAATTCTCTTCCATTCTGTTTGTGAAAAATGATATCCCACAGATGTGCTGAAATTGTGTGTCTGTGCAAATTTATTTGTGCTGGTAATTTCTGTACTGTTGCACCAATGTAAGATCTTTTGCTAATTTATTTTGCATTAGATTAGATGTACTACATTACTGGAGGTACAGCTATATATTTATGTGTCATCAAAGGTCCCTTTTGTGTGTTGGATACTTTTTGATGGATTTATCTGGTTGCGCAGTTTGCAGTGTCTTTAGTTGCAGAGCTGGGTTCCTTTATTTGTGACTTAATAATCAGAATTACGTTTCTTCCTGATTCATTTATATCTAAAATTGGGTGGTTGCCTGAAAGCCAGCACTGGGGGTTGTTGGGATATTTCTTTCAGCTCTTCGTCCTTTGTTATTTTTTGATTATCTTTCTTATCCCTTCTAATGTAGGATTGTATGTTGTTACTAGAAATACACAGTTGTTAATTTATTTCTCTTTGTATTGGAGGAGATTTTCTCTTTAATTTTCTTTGTGTTTCAGGGTCCTGTTTATGCCTGCATTGAAGGAGAGCATAGCTAGGGAACTGACCATGGTTTTTTCTCCTCCTTAGTGTGGCCAGTTTTTGATAGGAAAACAGAGGAACTGACAGAAACACCAAGGATTTCACACAAAGGGAGCAATAAAAAGGGAACAGAATATTTCTTCATACAAGTACATGGTACAGCAGGCACAAATCAGGAATTTATTAAATGTTTGGTTTACATACTCTTTAAACCCCCCCTACCCTCCTCCTCCAAAAAAAATTAAATAAAACAAGTCAGAGTATTCATTGGGATTGTGGGCTCTTATACACATTTCATCACCAATGGTGCTTCCTTTGGAGCTTCTTTGACAAACATCAGCAAAGGTAGAAAGTCAGGTATGGTTAATCAGATCATTGAGACAGAAAAGGCATTTTAGAGTTTGAAGCAAGCTTTTTGTGTGCAACTAGTGTTGGTGACTCCTGACTTTACAAAAAGAGTTTGTGGTAAAAGCTGATGCTGTACTTACAGCATGCTTCCAGCCTAGAGACCGAGTTGTCACCAAATGTCATGGTAAGGATCAAAAGTTAGGGACAGTGTTTTAGGTAGAATTGGGGGGGGGGGGGGAGTTTTTTTTCATTTAGTGTCAATAAGTGCCAGTGTGTTTAAGGTAGGACAAACAAAAAAACACCCTATTTTTTCTGGGCAGTGATGTGTACTGCAATCACCAGGAGTAGGAGAATTGGTTTTGGGTTGTGATTAGTTGGTGAGCCATGGCAATGGCATGAAATACAGAACTAAATAAAAATGGATTTCTTTTTAAATTAAAAAAAAAAAACATTTACCACCAAATGAAGGACAAATTTATTCTAAAATAAACAAGGTATAATTCCCCTGGATACACTAAGTAGTTGTGATTCTTCAACATACTCATAGGAGGGGTGACAGGTAATCACTATCAGTTATAGAAATACGACTTCTCCACCCTAACAAGCAGCCCAGGACACCGGTGATGCAAGACATGTGTCATAATTGACAGTGGGCAACTGCAGTTCTGTTAACTCATTTTAATGAGCGCTTTGCTGGCATATTAAAGTTACAAATAAAATTCCTTTTCTTTTCTGTTCAGTGCTTAGACGTAGCTGATATACTGTAGGAGGTACAATTGCTTAGTCATTAAGTATACTGGATCTCTTGTCACAAATGTAGAAAATGGTTGAATGGACACACAGGTAACAGGGTAAAATTAATTAAAGTAAAACAGGTGCACATAATTATATACAATAGATGGTGGTCAACTCATTTGCTATAGAACACCTCAAATGGGGCTCCTGACATCACAAAAAGCAGACAGTACATAATAATGCAGAAAACTGTCAGAGAATGTGGATTCGAGTAGATGGGCAAAGATTGCAGATATGTACAGAAGATAGTTGATATTTCACTAGAATCCATATAAAAAAGGTCAGATTAATAATAAGACAAAAACTAATGAGAAAAGGAAATCAGCAGTACAAAAAAGGTAAGAAAATGTAAAAGAATCAAAACAAACCACTTAACCATCAGAAGACATAATGTTTTCCTTCACTGGCCCTGAGTATCTATCAAGGAAATGGTTTATTGGATTATGGGACCTGAAGAGAACACAAAGTATCAAAGGGCAGTAGGGGTATGTACAGTAAAAATAAATATATATATATATATACAGTATCTCACTGTGACTACAGTGGGTACACCCCTCACTATTTTGTAAATATTTTATTCTATCTTTTCATGTGACAACACTAAAAAAATTACACTTTGCTACAATGTAAAGTATTAAGTGTACAGCTTGTATAACAGTATAAATTTGCTGTCTCCTCAAAATAACTCACAACCATTAATGTCTAAACCGCTTGCAACAAAAGTGAGTACACTCCTAAGTGAAAATGTCCAAATTGGGCTCAATTAGCCATTTTCCCTCACGGTGTCATGTGACTCATTAGTATTACAAGATCTAAGGTGTGAATGGGGAGCAGGTGTGTTAAATTTGGTGTTTTCGCACTCACTCTCTCATACTGGTCACTGGAAGTTCAACATGGCACCTCATGGCAAAGAACTGGAAGTTCAACATGGTACCTCATGGCAAAGAACTCTGAGGATCTGAAAAAAAAGAATTGTTGCTCTACATGAAAATGGCCTAGGCTATAAGAAGATTGCCAAGACCCTGAAACTGAGCTGCAGCATGGTGGCCAAGATCATACAGCGGTTAAACAGGACAGGTTCCACTCAGAACAGGACTCGCCATGGTCAACCAAAGGAGTTGAGTGCACGTGCTCAGCATCATTTCCAGAAGTTGTTTTTGGGAAATAGACATATGAGTGCTGCCAGCATTGCTGCAGAGGTTGAAGGGGTGGGAGGTCAGCCTGTTAGTGCTCAGACCATACGCTGCACACTGCATCAAATTTGTCAGCATGGCTGTTGTCCCAGAAGGAAGCCTCTTCTAAAGATGATGCATTAGAAAGCCCAGAAAACAGTTTGCTAAAGACAAGCAGACTAAGGACATGGATTATTGGAACCATGTCCTGTGGTCTGATGAGACCAAGATGAACTTATTTGGTTCAGATGGTGTCAAGCGTGTGTGGTGGCAACCAGGTGAGGGGTACAAAGACAAGTGTGTCTTGCCTACAGGCAAGCATGGCGGTGGGAGTGTCATGGTCTGGGTAGGAGCTACAGTTCATTGAGGGAACCATGAATGCTAAAATGTACTGTGACATACTGAAGCAGAGCATGATCCCCTTGCCTCATAGACTGGGCCACACGGCAGTATTCCAACATAATAATGACCCCTAATACACCTCCAAGATGACCAATGCCTTGCTAAAGAAGCTGAGGGTAAAGGTGATGGACTGGCCAAGCATGTCTCCAGACCTAAGCCATATTGAGCATCTGTGGGGCATCCTCAAACGGAGCCCAAGGTCTCTAACATCCACCAGCTCCGTGGTGTCGTCATGGAGGAGTGGAAGAGGACTCCAGTGGCAACCTGTGAAGCTCTGGTGAACTCCATGCCCAAGAGGGTTAAGGCAGTGCTGGAAAATAATGGTGGCCACACAAAATACAGACACATTGGGCCCAAGTTGGAAATTTTCACTTAAGGGTGTACTCACTTTTGTTGCCATCGGTTTAGACATTAATGGCTGTGTGTTGAGTTATTTTGAGGGGACAACAAATTTACACTGTTATACAAGCTGTACACTCGCTACTTTACATTGTAGCAAAGTGTAATTTATTCAATGTTGTCACATGAAAAGTTCAAAAGATATAATAAAATATTTACAAAAATGTGAGGAGTGTACTCACTATTGTGAGACACTGTAACATATATATATATATATATATATATATATATATATATATATATATATATACATATATTAGTTATTAGTAGTAGTAGATAATTACTACATATTCTGAAAAAGAAAATTAAATATATATGTATATGATTTTCTTTATAGACTGCTGAAATCATTATAACACAATATTAATGAATACCTTGAATTTATTAAAAGTTGCCAATATATATTGTGCAGTTAAAAAATAATGGTACCTCTTTGGTACCTTTTAAATAACAATACGAGTACAAGGAACAGATGCACAGTTTGAAAGAATAATCTAACTTGCTGGAATTTTCTCCTATGAATATTCCTATTAGGTAAGGCTGTAGTTTAATTGAACCAGAATAACTCTTGATGTGATGTCTTTAAAATTGTCCTTATTGAATATGCAGCCTTGTCATGTATGCTGATTTATTAATTGTGTATATCTAGGCCAGCAGATTTTTATTTTTATTTTTTGTAAGTAGGGTCAATGTACATCATAATAATCTGATAGTCTAGAACAATACTTTGTATAAAAAAAAAACTTTGTTAAATGTATATCAACACTTTGTTTTGGTACACCAGGAATAATTCAAGTCACACTTATGTACTGTGTTTTTGTAGTATACTATGCAAAGCCCATTAACTTATTCTTATAAAACATTTCTCAGCTTGAAATTCAAGGTTGAAAAATGCATTACATGTACTGTATATTGTTTTGGTATGTATATGAGTGCTATTGCCTGGTGGATAGCTTAACCTTTGGCTGTCAACGGTACATAATAGTATAGATACAGTAGGTAATTCATAAAATAGTTCATACTAATAGTCCTGGAGATTGTCAGAAAATATATAAGTGTGATTGTAGATTTTAAATCAGTTCATGAAAGGCACTAATGAGATTAGTTTGTTGTCACATGTAAAATGATGTCAGTTGCAAAGATTTTCTATGTAAAGCCAAAACTTTTTTCTTTTTTTTTTAAGGAAAGGGAATCATGAAAGCTTATGTTGGATTTTTTGGTCTGTGTACCTTGGTGGACATTTCTGTTCACTTGTCACAGGGACACAGCAGAAAATATAGGCAGCAAATTTGGATAGGTACATTTAAATTTCCTTGGTTTTTATTGGAAATAAATAGTAAACAATGTGAAAAAACGCATTTTTCTGTAATTTTCCACAATGCAACATTTACATAATTTGCACAACGCTTATGATTACCAAAAAATATAATCAAGAATGTCTGCTGATTAAAATTCAACACATTACACATTAGTGCAACATTTTTGTAACATAGTGGAATGTTAATGCCTTAAGTAAACATATGCATTTTCATTTAGGATGGCTTTATTCCCTTTTTAACACTACATTGTGATGGGGGAAAAATGATTTGTGCAAATTGTGTCTGGATCTGGTCATTGGAGGGTGATATACTGCTTTCTGCATTTAGCCAGCAAGAGATCTCTATAACAGTAATCACTTGCTAGGTAGAGAGATGCTGGATAGAGCTGTTTCAGCTCTGATCCAGCCACCAAACTCCAAGGAAGTGATGTTACTTCACTCATAATGTCACAATACTTCTGATGTCAACACATTGTGGAAGCAGTGTGTTTATAATGAATGTCTACAGGTGCTCCTAATGAGTATTGTGTAGCACAATTGGAAGCCCAGGAGCTGATATTTTATTTCCATGGCTTAGCGCTAGGTCCCAAGTGTCATAGAAATCTGGTGGTTCCAGTGCTAAAGCCAGTGTGGGTCGCAGTAGCCACTGAGATCAGCCAATGTTTTAAAACTACGTTGGGATGACTCTTTGACAAAAAGCTACAATTCCTGTTCTGTTTTAAAACAACAACCTTGATTCACGTGGTTAGGGTAATTCCACTAAAACTAAGAAGGGTTATAGTGGGGGTTGAGTTAGATGCACAGGTCCCCCTATAGGATCCTCAAAAGATATTAGAAACCAGTGGGCACCTCAGCATGCTGACATCACCCAAAATGGAAATGTCTGCTTTGGCTGTATTCATTTCTTGACATTAGCACTTAATGAAGTCTTTATTTATTTTTTTTCAGTATTAATAACTTTCATTAAAAAGAGATTAGAAAATGTTGAGTAATTTCTTGGTTGTTCTTGTTGTCTTACAATTACACTGCAAAAATGTTTGGCCAATTTTATTGTAAAGCCTACTACTTTATTAGAATAACTTGATATTTATTCCAACACTGGTGTACATCTACAGGGTTCATGCAGTTATTAGAAATTATTATTACATGTCACAGCTCTAGTTATAGTAGTATTGCTGTGTTTTCAGATAACATCTCCCCTTTCAAGCACTCACTGTTACGTTAACGTGGATTTTTCCTTGTAGAATAGAACTCTCATATTGCCTTACAATTTGCTCACAGTAATTATTTTCTGGAGTGACAGCTCTGTTATTTATCGCAGCTCTGTGAATAATTGAAAATAATTTAAATAACAACACTTTTAGACGGATGTTCTTGCTAAAGTTTTCTGTTAGAACCAGAGTGTCTAAAAAAAAAAAAGCTGAAAACTAGATATTTAGGAAAATGTGCAACAGCTATATATCAGCAAAAGTAATTGTATGGGGATATAATAACTTAAACAAGCTTAAAAACAGGTTTGCTCAGTGACAATAGTGTTGCTCTTCATGAATAAAATGTGTAGAGAAATATTACATGGGCTGTGCTGTAGTATTCTATTCTGAAAAGAGTTACTTTTAAACACTAAAAGAAAAAAAAAACACATTTTTTTTCCATTTTATTATACATTGTAACATTATCTCTTTTACAAATATATGAACTTTTGTTTTGAAGTAGTATTATTCCATAGTAACAAAGTACCTTTAGAAAGTCAGAATTATTTGTTAAGGACTTTCATGGCTCTATTCTTATATCAGAGTAGAAACTTGTTATGAGATTGCCAACTTGCTAATTTAGGATCTATGTGCCTATATAATTATCATGTACAGGTCCTGTTTTGGATAATGCTTTCTGTCACATGTGTCTTCCTGTTTGGGATTAGGGTGACTGGTTGTGTGTAGTGTTGAGCGAACACGGACTGTATTATTCGTGTTCGTACCGAATAATTGGATTTTTGTTACCCGAACACGGACCCGAAAACTTTACTGTATGTTCGGGTTTAAAATCCGTGTTCGGTCATTTTATTTCCTGTTTTGTATGTAATGGCGCGCTTTTAATGGCGGGCTTTCAACAGCCAATCAACAAGCATTTAACTGGTGTGCACCATCACAGCCATGCCTACTAATGTATTAGTAGCTGTGATTGGCCATCTGAAGCATGTGACCATGTTTTTATAAGTTCGAGAGCCCCAGCGCGCCACGTCATTCTGCTGTAGTTTAGGGACAGAGCACACATCATACGTGCTGGCTGCTGATTAGGGACAGACAGTGATTCTGTGAAAAATTGTGTCCGAAAAGAATTCAGGGACAGGTTGGAGTGCAGGCAGGGAAAGTTATTAGAGCATTTTAGGGCCAGGCTGCAGATTAGGCAGGGTCAGTCTACATCAATTTTGCTGTATGGGGGGTGGTGCAGTGAACGATCTTATTAAGCATATTAGAGCCAGGCTGGAGATTAGGCAGGGACAGTCTACATCGATTTTGCTGTGTGGGGGGTGGTGCAGTGAACAATCTTTTTGCCCTCACTTGAGCCCACTGAGGAGGAGGAGGAGGAGGGAGAAAAAAATCTATTTTTATCAGTCTGTTGTGTGCAGCGTTCAGCTATATTTCACTACAGATTGCTGTTCTAATCTGCTATTAAAAAATTCATTTAAAGGGGAATTTTTTAAGAGCACTTGCCATGCTCTTAACTACATTTTGCTGCCATTTTCAGCACTCTAGCCCTTTCCATTGGTGTTTTAGAGCCATTTTAGTGCCTGAAAGTTCGGGTCCCCATTGACTTCAATGGGGTTCGGTGTCCGGGTAAAGATCGGAAAAAGTCCGGGACACGGACCCGGACTTTTTTTTCAAGTTCGGCCGAACCCGCCGAACACGGACATCCAGGTGTTCGCTCAACTCTAGTTGTGTGCAACAGGCTTTTGAGCACCTCATAGAAAATATTTCTAACAAATTTCCTAATGCAACAGACTTATGAACTGTAAAACATGATAGGTGAAAGACTTCTTACTAAAGTTCTTACTAAAGCCAGCCATACATGTATCTAAATTCAGTTATTTTAATAGGAACCAGCAGAATTTTGATCCATGTAAGGCCAGGGAGATTATACAGGAGTCCAAATACTGATCAACATTTGTACAACCTCTGTGTCAGATTTTCCCCACTCGATCAGCACTGCTGGATATAGCTGGCAGTGCTGATCAGTGTATTCTGATGGGCAGTCTCCCCCTGTTAGAATACAATAGTTTAGTAAGGAGGATTCCTCCATCCACATCAAGAATGTGGATGGGGGAATTGAGTCAGTTTTTTTGTCATTCAACTTACTGATTGAATGAAAAAACTGACTAGTCTATGCCCAGCTTTAATGGCTCAATTTGAATTTGGGGAGATGTGACAAGACCAGGATTTTTAAATTCTCGTTTAACAGCTAAATGTACTTACATGATAGGGGACATAAGTGACAAAATGCTTGGATAATAAAAAAAAGGCAAGATTTACAACATTATTTTAAAATGGCTGGTTTTATTGTAGAAATGGGATGTTGGTACCAATGACAACAAGTGATGGATGAAACAATACTTCTGATTAGACATTTGTTACTGATAATAAGTACATGTTATATAAGATAATAGAAAATCTGCCATTTATATAAAATTGTTCCAGCATGCTAGTCTCATTTATAAAGATAACTGACCAACTTGGAGCACACAGCTGGCAGCCTCTTGCTGCACTGGCTCCCACGTGGAGCCCTCCTTACTCCAGGGCCAGACCTCCTGTCTGCCAGGGTGGAGCCCAGAACCATGGTCAGGTCATTATAAAAGCACAGCACACACCTGACCAATTAGTATGCTGGCTGTTCTGAATACCTGGAATCAGGATTGGAGATTTCATTCCACCTTCATAACTTAGAAATCTCCAGGCTTCAGGTCCCAAAATGGACTTTAGAAAACACTGAGGAAACCGAAAAGCCAGTTTCCTTTTCATGTCACAAGCTTAACCCGTCTGGTTGAGAATTCTGGGTCACAACCACTTTCTAGACCCTGGCAGGGCAACGGTCTGCCACAATATCTATCTATCTATCTATCTATCTATCTATCTATCTATCTATCTATCTATCTATCTATCTATCTATCTATCTATCTATCTATCTATCTATCTATCTATCTATCTATCTATCTATCTATCTATCTATCTATCTATCTATCTATCTATCTACACAGTGGGTATATAAAAGAATCACCCTCTCTTTAAAATAATCACATTTTGTTGGTTTGCAGCCTAAAATGAAGACAGACACAGTTTTACCCAGCTGTACTTACTTACTTAAATAAACCAAGTGACTCAAAAAGGAGGGTCACATGACCGCGCCTAGGTGAAAATTATATAAATTGTATATTAAATTAATAGAAGTGTTTCTGAGCTGCTAGTCTCAAAACAACATGTGTTGGTGAGAATTACAAAAAAAAAAGAGACAGCGCTCAAAGTGGGTGGTCAAAAAATACTTAAATAGGTGTATACACAATTAATATTACTGGCATAAACATTCAAATAAAGTGACAGTGCAAGTGTTGCAATAATAAAAGTGACAGTGCGTAAAACTCTATATATAAAAAATTTTAAATTAAATGCATAAAATAGTGACAGTACTTATGTGCAAAATGCAGATGCAATATCAGCAGCAAAAATCAATCAAGTGACTATAGGTGCTCTGTATTCATAAAGGAATCACTTCCTTTTGTTCACAACTTGTGCACATAATGAAGACAGTCCTTCTGTGCAAAATTGCAAATGCAGTATCAGCAACAAAGAAATAGTCCAGTGACTTTTAGAGTGCTCAGTGCTGTGGGAAAAAATGCTTCCTTATGGCGAGATAGGAAGAGGAAAGAAAATCCACCACCAGATGTCCTATACACTTACCAGATGACCCCTTGGGGTCTAGCCGTGGTAAGTGGTATGCTGTATACAGGGTTCCAAATAGGATGGAATGCCGCCCCAGCTCATATGGTATTCTGTCCACCTAGGTAAACTGTTAGATTCTTCCTCCAATGCCTCTCTCTCAGACCCCACACAGACCGATCAATATATAAGAAAAAAGGGACTGAGCTTGTCTCCGGTGTCCCGTGCACGAGGGGGTTGCTGCAGAAAAATTCCTAAAACTCTCCCGGGCCACCTCTCAAGAGTGTCTGGTGTGTACTTACTCAAGATTCAAAAAGAAACTCAAAAACAGAATCAATGTGTTGAAAAAAAGGATCACCCCCTTGTGTCAGTATTTTGTTGAACCATCTTTTGCTTTAATTACAGCCTTTAGTTTGCTGGGATATGTCTCTGCTAACTTTGCACATCTAGACTTTGCAATATTTGCCCACTCTTCTTTGCAGAACTGCTCAAGTTCAGTTGCATTTGATGGTGACCGTTTGCAGACTGCATTCTTCAAGTCATTAAACAAATTTTCAATTGGATTTAAGTCTGGGCTCTGACTATACTATACAAGGACATTTACCTTTTTCTCCTTCAACCACTGTGTGGTTATTTTTGCAGTTTGCTTTGGGTAATTGTCATGTTGGAAGGTAAACCTTCTTCCCATTGACAACTTTCTGGCAGATTTTCCTCAAGAACTTGGCAGGGTATTTTTCCCCATCCATTTTTAATTTTATCCTGACAAGTGCCTGCTGCAGACAAACACCCCCATGACAGGATATTACCACCTCCATGCTTTACAGTAGGAATTTCCTGATAATGCCTCTATAGGTGAAATGCATAGACATTGGGTTGCTGTCTATTGTGGATAAACATTAACGTCATATCAGGACTGTGGTGGAACACACACACTCCGGGGTGAATCAGCAAATGGCGGGGCGAACGGTTTTCAGGAGCCAGTTCTAGATTGCCAGGGGCATTGTGCAGGCTTATCAAGTTGGTGCCTGCGGAACAATTGTTGCTTTTTTTTTGTACTATTCCATTAAACGGTGCTGCACGATCACCTTGTTATGTGTTTATTTTATGATAACTGGTGCCATTTGCTTGATGGGAGTATGCCATCAATGGAAAAGTTTTAATGACTGCTGAAGAATTTGTGAATATTAGGTTTTTAAATTGAGGCGTGATTGGTCCTAGCGACCTTGGGGCTTTGGTGAGTGCATTTAGATTATTGCACATGGTTGAACACTTGGGATATTTGAAGAAGAGCATGAATAAAGTTTTCCTATACAGCACGGTGGATGGTCATAAAGATTGCTATCACCTCATAGTGAACTGGATTGTGTTTTTTTTTTTTTTTTTCTGGTTTACAGCAATTATCAATTATTTTAATAATTTTTCTAAGTTTATGGGACATATCCACACTAAACATATATTTTGAAGGAGATTTATTTGCACACATTTTTTACCACAATATTTTTGATTTATGAACCTTTGAATGTAATATTTCAATTTGCATATTCCAAATTGTATACTTTATATCGGTATTAGGTTTATATATTTTTTGACATATTAGTTAATAGATAACATTCACATTTCTTTGGGGGCATGTAGTAAGGTAAATGTTTGTTTTTTGCTAATAACAGCGCTTGACTTTACCAGTTTTAAAAACCTGTAGGAATGGTGTTATTTGGATGGTGAACTATATTGGATTTCCAACATATCGTTTGTTGTTGAGGCCAAAATATTCAATTTTAGTCTCATCTGACCATAACATCTTTTTTCCATGTGGCCTCAGAATCTTCAAAGTGCGTTTCAATAAAGCTCAGTCATGACTGCATGTGGCCCTTCTTGAGGAGTGACTTTTTTTTGCAACCCTCCAATGCAAATCACATTTGCAGAGAATTTGTGATATTATCACATGCACACAATGACCACTCTTTGTTATAAATTCCTGCAACTGCTTTAGAGTTGCTGTAGGCCACTTGGTAGCCTCTCTGACCAGTTTCCTCCTGGCTCTTTCATCCAGGTTGGAGCGATGTCCTGATCCAGGGAGGGTCTGTGTTGTACCAAATACCTTCCACTTCCTAATAATAGACTTCACTGTGCATCTAGGCATTATTAAAGCCTTTGACGTTTTTATGTATCTATCTCCTGACTTGTGCTTGTCCACAACTTTATCCCTGAGATCTTTTGAAAGTGCCTTGCCCCCATAGTTGATTGTTTGCTTCAGTTGCACTACCAGGTACGGAAATGCTCCAGGTAAGCTCTTTTCAAGCTGAGCTAATCAAAATGACCCCCAGCTAATCATAGTTGAAAGACAAATGGCTTTGTGGGCCATTGAAAAGGTGATTAGCTACACCTTATTGAGTTGGCATGTCATTTTTAGGAGGGGTGATCCTTTTTCCAACTCAGTGATTCTGTTTTTAATTTTTTTTTTCTGAAATGTTGGTGTTGTATCTTTTATGTGGATGTTATAAGTTATAAGTAAATACAGCTGAATAAAACAAAAACTGTGTGTGTCTTCATTTTAGGCTGCAAAGCAACAAAACATGATTATTTTATAGGGGGGGGGGTGATTATTTTTTATATCCACTGTATATACATGTATACAGTATATAGTATAAATGTGCACCAAAATATGTTCACATTGATAACTTATGGTTGATACAAATTGAAGATGTGTGGCCACAGTGGGATGTATCTGCTACTTGCTATTGTATGGGAATTTCCCCCCTGTATGTTTTCTTTGGGGATGTTTGGACATGCATGCCGGACATGTTTTATTTGTCACCACATCTGGACATGAGATGGATGTCTGTTTCAGTGGGGCCCCCCCTATAATACTAATGAGGTGTGAGACTTAGGAACCAGCTTGGTGGTTGCCCTGCTGTCCTGTATTCCATCCTTATCTCTAGGGATTCCATAAAGATATACAGTAGATGGGGGATCTCATCCAACCATCCGCCCCGCCATGGCTGAAACAATGGGGCTCCTTCAAAATGGTGGCAACCTGCTCGCTTGTGTAAGGGTCAATGCAAATTATAGGGAGTTGGTGCTTTTTGAGATGGTTGCTGTCTGTGCTGCTCGGTACTGCCCCTCATGCATTGATGGGCAGATGGGGGGTAGAATAATACAGCGCCCATGATGTTGACAGGTGTCCAAAGAATGGATCTATGCTGAAGGCTTCAATATTCAATATTGGTGAGCATAGTAGTAAATATGGCTAAGTAGTAATACATCTGGACACGCTGACCCATTGATCCTAATGGATTGGTAAATTTGATTGTAGGATAAAGTATTTGAATCGCTTTGATTATGATACCCAGTTCGTTTTTCCCTAATCATAGAGACACCTGCTGAAGGTATTTAGTATTGCACCTCTAAATGGCTAATGCTGAAATTTTTTTTCTTTGGATTTTTTTATCTGAATATATTTTAACTTTATATTTAATAGGCTTTATACAGGAGCCAACACTACGTTAGGGGAATAAATTATCTTATCAGAAGCAAAAACAAAAGATTATATTTATAGATTTAATAGATAGGTGTATTCCACTATTAATACCTTCAGAATACCTATATTGATATGTTGCAGGTTACTTTTTTTCTTATGTATATGTACCATCTACCTATTTTTAGATACTGTGGGGACTCTGAGGCCACAGCTTTTGCACTCACTTTTTCCTCCTAGCTTCCCCACACAGGGGGATTGTTTGTTTGACAGCTTTGATCCTATTGGACTTCATAACCTATTTACTTTGGCTTTTATTTTGTTTTATGTAAGTCCTATAAATGTAACTATGACATAAGTCTGTACATATTGTGAACAATGAATTCACGATTTCTTTACATATTACCTTTACATGTTATGACCTAGAGTGCCTCCTTCTCCCGAGGAAGCAGACAGTGAAACATGTTGAGAACACAGCCATGACCTTTGCATATGATAAATGAAGTAGACTTCTAGCATGTGTAAAATTGTTACACTGATACTATACACTGGTGAGGTTTGCAGGCTCTACCTTATGTGGCCATTGGTGGTTGAGAGGCAAGATAAACTATGTCAGTGAAATATAAATTGTGATATGGAAATAACTATGAAATTGTCTTCTTTTAATGTTTTTTAATAGCTATTTTTTTAGTAAAAAGGTGAGAGTTTGTTTGCTCACTTTACTTCACTTTAAATAGCTATTTTTTAGTCTTTAATAAAGTACAATTGTATTATTTTACCATTAAGTCTTAAATGTATACTTGACATCTCAAAAGTCCCACCCCGATTAAGGGTTTAGCAAAGTTCATGTTTATCTTGGGGATGCGGTGCTAATGGTCATAATGTTCGATAATGTTTACCGCTAACAAATTTCATGCAAGATTCGGCAAAGTTAAGCTGTCACACTTGTGACTGATATTATGGTGATGCCTGCACAATAAGTAAGAGCTTTATACGCAGTACTCTGTGACTTTGACAATGTCTTGATTGATGAAGCATGTCTGGCCAAGCTACTGTGTCAGCTAAGTGATGATCCTGGAGTGTGAGAGGAATGGCTTTTGTAAAGCAAGGTAGGCAAGTAGTTAGCACTGTCTGTAAAGCCTCATTTTGCTAGTGCTGTGAAGCACTCACAATGTGTAAGTGGATTCATTCATGTATTTGTTGAATAAAAGAGTTATGCTATGTGGGGATGATAGTTCCTCTGTTGTTTGAGCTGTTCTACTGACCCATGCTCAAAGGTTTATTGTTTGTATTTCACTCAAAGAAAGCTGAGGAGGATCATATCTACATTGCCTAATTAAGCACTATGTCCATTTTGTTAAAGAAAGGATATAACGAAGGCGAGCGTTTGCTCCAGTTGGTTGGGACATGTTTTTACAATGGGGTACCACAAGGATTTTAAGTGATTGGCAGTTCATGGTAAAAAAAAAAAAAAAACAATGTATTGAAAAATGCTTTTCACTGTATATACCTTTTTTTTACTTTTTCTTTTTCACTAGTGTGATTTGAGCAAAATTTTGAGCACTATTTGTTTTATTTTGTTATAGTATAGGTGATTTTATTTATAGTTTTTGTTATTGCTAGTCTTTAAAACATTATTAAACTGGGCATTTACTTCCTTTTCCAGGTAAGACTTTATGCCCGACCAGATGCAGTGAGAAGGGGATCTGGGGACTATGCCCTCAACATCACAAAAAGACTTTTGGAATTTTATGAAGATTACTTCCAGGTTCCATACTCGTTGCCAAAATTGGGTAAGAATTAGAAAAAGTACCATCTCTTAACTTGACTTTTACTTGCCCTCCTTATAATGCTGTACATGGTTTTGTAATTTAATTTAATGTGGTTTTAATATTATTTTACTGTAATTGTGTCTTCTTACATGTTATAATATTTAATAAAGGATCGACATATGCTTTTTGACATAATTGCTTTGTATCAGTGCCAATTTACCGTAGTTTAAGTTTTCTTTTTTTGTTTTTATAATGGTGGTATTTGTGGTCAGTTTATCACTCTCATTGGAAGGTAATTGTAAGGAATGTTGTAATTCATTATTTCATGATAATGAATGGGCCTGGAGGATGATGAACTGTTGCTGGAGCACGGGGCACAGCCATTCCTTAAGTATTCCCTGTTCAAACCTTCATCCTTTTTTGGAAGACTTGGAACATATGCCTTATTAATTATGGTGTAAGAACCCCTAATGACCTAATAGATTCCAATGTAATCGTTAAGAAAAGACAACAAAAAATGATACACTGCATAGGTAATGCAGAAGTAATGGAAGAAAATATCACAAGGGGTAGATAAACTCAAAACAAAAATGTATACATTGAAGTATACCAGTCCTTAGATGTGGTAGCTGCATTCATTTCCTATTTTCAGGCATTTTTCTTTTATTTTTCACCTGGTGATTCTGCCAGTAACATTTCCTAGAGGGATGATGCTCACTCACTGCACATTATCCATTGAGAAGCAGCATGGTCTCTTTGGACAGGGAGTGTATTAGTACTAAAGAACATCTCCCCTAAACTTTTCTCAATTGGATCAGGAGAATACATCCTATAGTTAACAGAATATAGCTGAGAAAGCTGACAACCTTGAGCTATCAGTTTAATGCACAGGAAATTACAGGGACAATGGAATTCTTCAAGCCAACAGGTACAAACCCGTTAACTGAACTTCCAGGAAAAATATTTAGCCTGCAAGAAAAGATTTAAGAAGTGAAAATGAATCACATTATATCTAAAGCTGTATTCATTTATTTGTTTTGTGGTTTAGATATCCTTTTAAACAGTGGAGTTTAAAGCTCATATAAGGATATTGTTTGTTAATCGTTTCTAGAAGTACACCAGCAATATTTGTTTTGCCAAAACAAATTTCTATTCAGAATTATTATGCAGGGTTTTTGTAAAAAAAATCCTTCTACAAAAAGTAATGCTGTATATGTCATAGGACTTTAAGGCACTTGGTTCATGCAGGCATATTAAGCTAATCATACATGGCTCAGGTTCTGACCGATCCATGCTGAATCAGCCAAAATGAAATCTCTGGGTTGTCATGTTATCTTATCAGATGTAGCACTGTTTGAGAGTTCAGGGAGTAGAAGGTTCTGTGGCTGTCTGAATGTAATAGCTGGCAGGGGAGATCCGTCCATTTATACTGTTTAGACTGCGGGGCTGAAGGGGAGAGATCTACATGTGTATGGCCAGTCTTAGTTTATACACTTTAGTGGACATCGCAGATAAATGCCAAGAAGCAAGCATAACGTGAAAAGTAACATTAAATAGACAGAAAGAAATAAATCTAATATGAGCAAGAAAAAAATAGAATGTAAATGTTTTCATCTTTGACTTTATTTTTTTTAAACCAGAGACAACCTCTGAAACAGCTCAAAAACACCACATTTTTTTAAATACCTAAGACATATCAGAAGATCACTCTTAAACTAGAAACCCATTCATACTTTCCTGTATACAGAGAGTATAAAGTTTATCAAAGGAAATACCAAACGTGGTATTTATGTGTAAAACTTGTGGTGTACTTATGTGTGAAAGAAGACATTTAGTCAGTGATAGCAAAATGTAAAGAATAAGAGCTGCTGCCCCTAAACTAGTGCATATACCACACTAATGGTAAATAAAAAATAACAGCATAGTAAAGTGTTCTCAAGTAAATATAATCAAAAAGCCAGGATTGGTGCAATGCCTCAGCTGGGAGAGGGAGGTCATCACGTAAGGTGGGACTTGGATGGCTTCTTACTGAAGCCCGGTGGATGCATATATATCTTACTTTGTGTGTTTAACCCTAATCGATTGTTATACAAGCTTTTATTGATCTATATGTGAGTTAGTGAGTAGATTTACTTTTTAAAAAATAAACTTGTATTGTACTATCTACACAATCAGTCCGTTTTTTCCCTTATGCATCTACCTACTGATGTCCAGTCGAGAAAGGGAGGAAATGTTTAACTAACTAGCAATCTTTCTGGCAGGCAAAGTGACACATAGCTTGTTTGAGAGAAGCCACCCAAAGGGGTTTATTGTGGTTGGCAAACTAGAAGTGTAGTGTGTGAGAAATAAGAATTTATTTGATGAAAGATCTTTTGAGCACTATATATATAACCTATGGGATTGATGCCATAACTTGGACTTTCATTTTTTCCTGCTGACACATGAACTGTTTTCTTTTTTCTCTTTTTTTTTTTATATATTATCTTATTTGTTTTGCACAAGTGTTTGCTGATTATTATTAGCACACCCTACACGTGGACTTTTGTGGATATTTTGTATACATATATATTTTTTTGCATAAATAGTATTTAACTGAGACTGTGTTTGCACAGTATATCTGAACATAATGTTGAGATATGAATATTGATGAATTTGCATATTTGCACATGGAAACATTTTTTTTAATTGATTTATTGATTTTGATTTATTAATTTATTGATATTGATACATTTTGACCTACAGTATATTTACTTGAGAGCGCTTCACTATGCTGTTGTTCTTTATAAAGTTTATCAGTGGAGGGTAAACCCTGTAATTTACTTGGTCACCAGCTAATGCTTAGAAAAGGTAATCCTAGAATGATCTGAGTCTTATAGCTGTATACTGTATATGTAGTGTGAAATCCTCTAAGGCAATGTTTCTCAACCAAGGTTCCTCCAGAGGTTACTTGGGGTTCCTTGGGCAACGAGCAAATACTGCCTCTCAGATGAGTTCCCAGTGACACCATTGATCTTTTTAGCTATCTGTAAGGGGTAATTCTTTCCAATGACCACAAGTGTATAGAGCATTCTTCCCACTGACCATCACACTAATGTATATCATGAGTTTTACATATAGTCATTTTTAGCAGGGGTTCCCTGAGACCAGAAGGTTATTTCAAGGGTTCCTCTGTGTTGAAAAGGTTAAGAAAGGCTGCTCTATGGGATCATGTCTCTGATTGCCCATGTCTTTTAGCGATGAGCTCGAGCGTGTTCAGATCAAGCCCGCCAGGAAGCTGGAACTGCACACTGCCAATCATAGGCAGTGAGTGTATGTTCAGCTGCCGGTCAGGAAATGCCTCACTGCCTATGATTGGCGGTGTGTAGTGAGGGCTTCCTGGCGGGCTCAAACCGAACACACCTGAGCCCATCACTAGTGTCTATAATTCATACTCTCGCTAGATTTGAAGTGAGATGTGGTAATGCCACTCAAGTGCTGCATGCTGGGTAGGAATATGTACCTGATTACGTGCAATGTAAGGATCTGCTTGCTTCTGCTTCATTCCTTCAGTAGATCTTTGCTTCATTCAGCTCTCATACAATGTTTTTATATCTCTCTATACAGTCATCAAAGGGCAACTCTCACACGAGCAAGCTAAACCTCCTACACAGCTGTTTCTGTTTTAGTTAATGACCGTGTTTCAACCGACATATAAAATTGATGTCCATTAGCACTTGCTTGGTATACATGATTAATCATGAATCTGACTCTAATGCTACAAAATCCCTGACTTTGTGACTTTGTGCAAGTATAAGAATGGATATTGGTTTGAAGTATTGATTTGATTTAATTTTTTCAGCCACTTTGCATTTTGTAAATTAATAAAAAATAAAAAAAAAATATTCCCTCATTGCCTAAAACTTTTTCACAGTGCAATATATATATATATATATATATATATATATATATATATATATATATATATATATATATACATACATACAGTATGTATTGTAGCCTTACAATCCTTAGATCTGAGGGCTGCATTTGTTTTCTTTTTTGCTTTTTTCCCTTTATTTTCACTTGTTGATTGATCCAGTAAGTCTGTTATTTTCCAACATCCTTTAACAGACCAAGCTGCCCAGCAAAAATGGCTGTCAGTGGGCTGTGACAAACCATGTAACACTAACAGAGCTACTTACAATGGTCAGCTTTTACTAATCTAACTAAAACCTTTATCTCAAAAGGAAACCAAAAAACACCTAGTGTTAGCTGGAGTACAACTTTATTTGAAAACTCCATCTAAATCTACTAGTTCATTTAATAATACCCTCTTCACAGCTGACAATGGGTGACAATGCTGCTGTCCAAAGTTGGCTTTGCTGCTCCTCCATAGATCCAGTGGAGGAGTATGTGTAGCCACCCTAAGATAGAAAGTATGTTGCTGTCAGTATCACTAGTTAAAAATAAAGAAAAAAGCACAAAAAACTACAACATATTGCAGCCACTGTATCTGTGCTGAAATATGTTACATTTTTGTTTTTGGGTTTAGGTATGCTTTAAAGTGGTACTAAGCCCAGCAGTTTACAAATCCTTAAATGTGCTGGCTGCATTTGTTTTCTTTTTTTTTTGTGTTTTTTCCCTTTTTTTCACCTGGTGATCCAGCCAGTAACACTCTTACTATCTTAGTGTCTGCATTCTGGATGAAGTAGTAAAGCAGACACCTTTGGAAAGCAGCATTGTCAGTCTGGGGAGAGCATAGTGTTACACACTGTAAATACAAAACAAAGAAAGGGCGCACCAGCCTAGCGCATTATCCTCAGCGAGTTTATTAATGATATCAAGATAGGCTCAGGCTCTGAGGAAGAGGCACGGCCTTGAAACGCGTCAGCCCTCTGCTTTCAAGAGATATCGGACTTCTGCAATGAGGCGGCTCTATGGATTTGATGTGCTTGTTTTTCACGAATGTTTGTGAGTAGCTGATTTTTATCTTGATATCATTAATAAACTCGCTGAGGATAATGCGCTAGGCTGGTGCGCCCTTTCTTTGTTTTGTATTTACAGTTTTTGGTCGACCGCCCCAGTCGTAAGGGGCAGCAAAGCCTAGCCATAATGGATACCAAGTACTAGTACGAGGTACGAGTTCCGGGATTGAGGCAGCCTGAGGACCGGGTTCTGAGCGCAGGAGTGGGGTGCTGAACAGCACTTATCTTTTTTGGAATATACATAGTGTTACACAGTTTGAAGCTGAACTCCAGCTAATGCTTTATATAAGCAGTTAGATCAATCCTTTTTTTTTTTTTTTTTCTTTTTTTACTTTTGGGATAAAGGTTTTACATAAATTAACAACATCTGACCATTTCAAGCACCCCTGTCAGTGTTCAATGGTATATGTCTTATTGTCTCAACCCTCAAACTGCTACTTTATCTAGACAGTTTGATCTGATGGGGACTGAATGATATTAATGCCACTCACTGCTAGCTGTATTTACAGATCATTAGCAGAGAGGTTTGACTGCACAGACACTATTATGGAAACACCGTCAGTGAGGGAATTAATGCACAGAGCTCACAGAGATCACCAGGCTCCTGCATCCATGTGTTTGTTGTGCCCCGGTGCATCAGAAGGAGGAGAGCAGCTATTATATTCAATTGCCCCACAGCAGGGGGCAAGCGGCAGGTGAGCGAGCGAAGCTCTTCCCCCTATCAATAAGTGTCGGCTGCTCTCATCCCTCTGACGCCCTGGGGCACAGTGAACACATACAGGTCGACCAACAACAGCAACATCCCCACCTGGGTCTTGATTTGGCCAGTCTCTGAGTGGATGGTGTGGAGTGGTCTGACTGCAGGCTGTCTCCTGCATGGCCCATTATGAGACCTCTGTGCTGCTGTATCACCAGAGCCACTGCTAGAGGTTCTGGGTCAGCACTAGTGGTTTGGCATCCGCTGCCATTTTGGGGAAGAGTGGCTGGAGGGGAAGAGGGGAAGAAACAATAGAGATTGAGTTAATGCCAGCCCCATGACCTGGCCCCCAGCAGGTCACGGCCCGGGGGTTGGGGACCCCTGTGTTAAGGTATATTGAGTAATAACAGAATTACTGGCTGGATAACTAGGTGAAAATAAAGAAAAAAGGCCTAAAAAAGTAAGCCATATCATCTAAGAATTGGTAAGCTGCAATTTAATACATTTTTGTTTTGGGGTTTAATACTACTTTAAGGAATGTGTATATGTTGCAGCATTATGTGTACAGTTTTCACTTTGCAGAATTCTTCTATTGCAAATTGCATTAACAAGTCCTAATCTCATAGTTAAAATAGTCATGTTATACAGACTCCAGATACAGAAAATTATATAGCCTTTAAAATTAGTCAGGAAAAAATAATTTTGAATTCAGTGTCTGCTTACAGTGAAAAAAGGTGTGAACATGTGTTAAATCATATTTTTAAAGTATAACTAAAGACAAAACTTTCCTTTTTAGTTTTGGATAGAGTGGAAAGGGATTAAAACATATGTTGGCTTTCTATTGCTGTCAGTGTCCCTGCTAGTGAGATTCATCCTCTCTATTTGTCCTGTTTACTGTATCATCAAGAGTGAAAGTAAAAGAAATCCCAAATGTTGTGTTGTCCCTAGAACAGTTATACATGGGAAATATCCCAATAGGGACACTCGTTCTGGTGATCCTTGTAACAACCTGGAATTCTCCAACCTAGGGAAATCCCCAATGGGATACAGATGGCAAAATATTATAAATAATAATAAATTGGGGGTATAACACTCCCTTACTCTATTTAAAATGAAAAAAAAAAAAGTTCTGCCTTTAGTTCTACTTTAACCTATTCATTCAAATACAAATATAAAAAATATATTTTCCTGCTCTTTCCTCTGCAGTTTGCTGTCTCATCCACCAGCCATACCCCATGCCCCCAATGTCTCTGTTCTTCTTACATGAGGATATGTTCATGCTATTATAATTTATTCCATTTTTCTTTAGGGCGCCATGAAAATGTAAAAATTGTACAGTGCTAAACAGGAACAAATTCTACATGCTGCATATGTTCTGTAAGAGAGCATAGAAAAACATATTTCTCTAAAACAGCCATTGTGGCTTAAGACTGGTACACACTATGAGTTTTTTCAGCATGTTGAATAAAAAAAAAACTGTCAGCTCTAGTTGGAGCCAATGTACCAACAATCTGATGTTAGTACAGGGATCTCCCCCACTGAGATGTTGTGTTCTGACACGGACAGTCCGGTTTTCCAGCATGCACATTCAATAGAAGCCGGCCCGTCTGGCATACACACAGGCCAAATGTCGGCCGGTTTTTATTGAACCGGACAATGTCTCCCGACATTCAGCTCGTGTGTATGGGGTTTTAGTGGTCCTGATTATTGTCTTTTATCTACAGGGCTGTGCTGGATACACACACAGTCAGATCAGTGATGTGGAGCCCGTTAGAAGTGCAGGCTCCTAATCAACGTGTAAAAGATGAGCACAGTGACCAGCAGTGCCGTGATTACTGAGGTTAAGCCTGCTAACAGGCTCTATGTCACTGAAGAAGCTGGCTTCCACACCTGCCTGCGTCCAGTATGGGAATTCTGCCTGCCCACTCCATTAGTGCCATCTAAGGCAGTTGCCTCAATTTGTCTCATTAGTGGTGTGGCCCTGTTTTTCTGGCTTCCATAAAGACAAAATGTGCATGAATTTTTTTTATGTTCCACTGTGTTTTTGTTGGTTTACTCCCCTGCTCTGTTTTTGCATTTGTTTGTCACTTTTAGCTTGTATGTTCCTTTGGGAACAGAGAGTATGGACTGATGTGAATAGTTTAGTCTTCTCTATTAAGTGCTACATACTGTAGTATGTTAAGATTGTAAATAGCAATCAAATAAAGTAATCTTGTGGGATAGTCTAAATTTACCAAAGAAAATCAAACATTATAAAATTCACATTATGCACTAAGTTGTACCGGCTACAGGTCTGAATTTGGCTGAACCCCATCCAATCATAATCCCCTTACTCAGATTGGTGCCATATGTGAGTCATTTTCCATTCCAATTGAACCTATCTGCCTTGTGGCTAATTGTTTTGCAAGAGGTGTGAAAGGTCAAATATAAAAAAGATAAATAAATAAATATAAAAAAAAGGTCAAATATGTAAAAGTGGAAAAAACATCCCTAAACAGGGATGGGGGCCTTCAACACAACCTGACTTAGCAAAGAGAAAATAAATGTAGAAGATAAAATCTAGGGGTAAAAAAAAAAACATCTTAATTTACCTTTCATTATATTAAAGGGTAAGTGCAACTAAAAAAAAAAAAAAAAACAGACAAATCAGCACAAGGGACATAACTTACAGTCAGAAGGTAGATGTGTCCCGTGTGCTGGTGCCTCTTCTGTTAGTTGAAATCATCCTCTATTCCTGCCATCCTACCCCACCCCCGCTGCAGTACTATACTAGTGTGGCAGAGGTTAATAGAACTGTGGGAGCTGTCACAGGCTCTCATAAGGAAATAATGAAATAGGATCTGTGAATGGAGGGTGGGTGGGTGATTAATAGGTCTGCCCCTTTTATTCATAGTATAAGGAATAGTCAATAACTTGATGAAAGCCTGTGATAACCCCCAATGAACTGGAAGACTATGGTGGAAGGGGTGGGGGAAGTGTGAACTGAGGAGGATTTTAACTAGCAGAAGAGGCATCAGCACAAGGGACACATCCTGCTGACTGTAGGTTATGTCGCTTGTGCTGATTGTTATGTTATTTTTTTTTCTTTTTATTTTGGCTGCACTTAGGCTTTAAGGTACAAACTCCACAACTTTTAAAATATAAGTGCCCATGGGTGCAATGGAAAGAGGACACACTGCATCCCACATATGTTGCCTACACTGTACCTCCTGCAAGCCTTTGTTATTAGAAATGTATGCAATTCACTTACAAAAAAAAAAAATAGGAGGTATTTTTTAGATCATGTATTTGATAGCTTCACTTTAACTCTACTAAAGTAGTAAGGGCTAAAGCATCATACTATTTTTTTTTTTTTTTTTTCATTTTAATTATGCATTAAAGAACAACCAAGGTTACCAAAGCCGAGGCCTTTAAAAATTTAAATACCAGTGTGTTCCTTTAATTTAGAAACTTTTTCCACTCTCTCAGGTGCTTAGTTCATTGCATTTTGGTTCTTTATTAACCCAATCTCAACTTGAAAATGCATTTAAAAATAGCTTTTAAGTATTTCCCAGAGGGCATGCAAAGACATTCTACCTTGCTAAAGTATCCCTTTTCCAGCCAGATGATAATTAAACATATTGCTGATCTCAATGACACATTTTGTTCTGGCAGAAAATGAGTTAATTAATGTAATAATAATGAATAGCAAATCTAAGATAAAAGAATAATGTGGAGCACTGGCTTGATTAAACCATTGTATTGTCACGTTTGATGTTTTCTTCTTTATATCAACATTTCTCATTAGTGTGGTGAACAGACATCAACAAAACCCACTAATGAAGAATCCCTAATGGTTCTCGGAGCAATTGACTAAAATGTTTTCCTTGTTCTCATTTACAATTTGAAGGTAGCAGTCTCACTTAGTATGCATAATAACACATACCAAAGTCAAAAATACAGAGTGATTTGCCAAGCAAGGCTTTTACTATTAAGGTGTAGGTTTTGTTTTTCAGAACTTTGTGTTTTTTCTTTCTGACAAAAAAAAAAACTGTTTTTGATTACTTATTTGATTTTTTTGTTGTATATTGAGGTTAAATTTGGCAATATAAATCTGTATTCTGATTTTGAAGCATTCGAATCAGAAGAAAAATTACCTGAAAGCTTTAATATAAAGTGTCACTTAAATCGGAAGTCTAGTTCAAATGTTTTTGGTGTACTGCACCAGGGACATAATTTACCTGTGGTAAAGGATGTCCTACACTTTGCTGGTTGCCTTATTGTAGAAATCCTCGCTTCACTAATGTTGGTTCCTACTCGCAGTTGTAAACTTCAGGTACTACTTGGATTAAGAGCTCTAGCAGCGGCTGCTAATGTCAGCCAATAAAGCAAAACAATGTGAAGTCCATATGTTAGTCTTTAAATGAATAAGAAAACATAAAAGGTTGTGCAAAGAAGGAACCACAAGTCCCAGCATGCTGATGCACTCTGTACTCCTTAGCAGGAAATTATCACCCATGGAAGGAACAGCATACCAAATAGCAGCTTATCAGATTGCGTTGGCCACCCAAACCATTGGATAGGCCACTAAACGCTTGACACAATGCAAGGAAACTGCCAGGTATCACTTTCTTGGGATGTGGTAACAGGTTGGCATTCAAGACCAGGTGATTGGGGACCATGTGTGAAGAAATATACAGGCACATAGCGTAATACAGTTAAAAAAATCTAATTTATTAAAAAAAGGGTGCACTCACATGGTTCAAAACATATTCAGGCATGTAAAATCCATAGACGATGTGAAACTAGGAGCTGCGGCATTCCCCGCACTCATACACTGAAAAGCCGGCTCTGGGGGCGTGGTAACATCACGTCTGGCACCGCCCAATGTGTTTCGTCATAGGCTTGACGTTGTCAGCTTACCCCTGGCAGGATCACCGTGGAAGGGTATGAATTAAACAGTTCCTGCCAGTTTTTGTCAGATATGTCAGAAATATCTACTAACCAGTGTGTTTAAAGTGTAAAGTTTAGATAAATGAGGGGAGTTTTTACAAATTAGAACAAGATAATAAGTAGTAATAAGACATGTATGAGTTTGGCATAGTAGAGTTTTTTCAAGTTTAGAATTTGAGAGTTACACCTCTCTGAGCTCAAACTTTGTCTCTGCAGCATATCTGAATTGTAAATATCTAAAGTGCCAGTGAGCAGGGATCCCCAGTTCCTGGTGCAGGATCAGAAAGGTTTTAAAGTGCCGCGGTGATATATTTGATGAAGATAAGTAAGGTCATACCTTTCCCACAACTGACCATCTTGTAATGTGTAAAAAAGGGCTAATCTAGGGTTGTAACGAAGGGGCTGGTTAGAAGAGAATAAATGAGAGCTGTTAAGTAAAGATAGGCAGTGATTATATATCCACTTTTTTAAATGTGGCTGTGCCTACAGTAGTAGAGAGAACAATCTATGTATAATATTAGAAAGGGTCTCATAAGAGAAAAGGACAGTGACCCCCATTGCCGTGGCAGCGTTATTAGGTTGTGAGAATAGCCACCATTGAATATATACCAGTTGGGCAGCTTAATAGTACATTCCAAGATTCTGTAGTGCCATGTTAAGTCGGAAGCTGTGACACCTCTAAAGAAAGTCTAGCTGTCTTGGGGGACCATAGGAAGGTGGATAAAATTGAATTATTAGACTTGTGTATTTTTTTTTGGAAACATGGACTGGGGAGTACTACTGGGTTTTTTACTTTTTGACAAATAAAGGAAAAACAACCAAACATTTTGAAAAAATAAAAACATTTTCCTTAGTTTTTGTTATAAAATTTTGCAAATAAATAATCTTTCTTGATAAATGACCGCCAAAATGTATTCTGATGCATTTCTTTGATAAAAATAGCTGTAATCAGTGTATATTATTTAGTCTGTGTGATCGTTATAGAGTCTACAAAATATGGTATATACAGTATATTTGAAAATAGATCAGTCCTGATTTACTGACTGTCTATCTCTTTTCTTGTGGTCATAAAATGCAAAGGCAGTACAAATACTCCCCAAATATTACATTTTTCTAAAGTATTCAGTCAAAGGTATTAAGTAAAAGGCATGATGAGTTTTTTGAAGTTGTCATTTTTTCCCCACATATCTTTGGAAAATTATGAAAGTAAATGAAATGTGTTCTTTTTTTTTCCATGGAATTGTCATTTTAACAAGGTACAGTATTTCTCATACATAGCATAGGCATACTTAGAATGACACCTAAAACCCATTCTGCTACTCCTTCTCAGTGTGGGAATACCACATTCACTGTTTTGTCAAAAGTATTGGGACACTTTCCTTTACACGCACATGAACTTTAATGGCACCCCAGTCTTACCCCGTAGGGTTCAATATGGAGTTGGCCCACCCTTTGCAGCTATAACAGCTTTAACTTTTGTTGGACGGCTGTCCACAAGGTTTAGAAGTGTGTCTATGGGAATGTTTGACCATTCTTCCAGAAGTACATTTGTGAGGTCGGGCACTGATGTTGGACGAAAAGGCCTGGCTCGCAGTCTCCACTCTAATTCATCCCAAAGGTGTTCTATCGGCTTGAGGTCAGGACAGTCAAGTTCCTCCACCCCAAACTCGCTCATCCATGTCTTTATGGACCCTGCTTTGTGCACTGGTCCAAATCATTTGGTGGAGGGAGGGTTATGGTGTGGGGTTGTTTTTCAGGGGTTGGGCTTGGCCCATAGTTTCAGTGAAAGGAACTCTTAAAGCGTCAGCATACCAATACATTTTGGACAATTTCATGCTCCCAACTGTGTGAAAACAGTTTTGAGATGGTCCCATCCTGTTCAACATGACTGCGCACCAGTGCACAAAGCAAGGTCCATAAAGACATGGATGAGCGAGTTTGGGGTGGAGGAACTTGACTGGCCTGCACAGAGTCCTGACCTCAACCCAATATAACACCTTTGGGATGAATTAGATTGGAGACTGTGAGCCAGGCCATCTAGTCCAAAATCAGTGCCTGACTTCACAAATGCGCTTCTGGAAGAATTGCCAAACATTCCCATAGACACACTCCTAATCCTTGTGTAGTTAAAAACTGTTATAGCTGCACAGGGTGGGCCAACTAAATTTTGAACCCTACGGACAAAGAATGCCATTAAAGTTCATGTGGTGTAAAGGGAGACGTCCCAATACCTTTTAAAATATAATGTACGTGAGACTTTTTCACAGCCTAACCACATAGAGGTACCCAACATCCAAGGAGAACTTTCAGGCATTCTAGGGGCCAAAATTACACATCTTATTTCTTGACTATCAAAGTTTTAAAGGCCCTGGAGCACCCACAAAACCCACAAGATGACCAAACACCCAAGGTATTTTTACGATGTTTACCAAGTCATCTGGAAATGTCATTTTTTTGCCACGTTTTTGGAAAATGTGGAAAGAAAATTAAATGCATATTTTTTATATACAAAGTTGCCAATTGATTAACATATTTCCCACACACAGCATAGGCATATTTAAAATTACATCTCAAAACGCATTCTGCTACTCCTCCCAAGTATGGAAGGTTACAACATGTGTAAGGCCTTTTTAAAGTTTGGACTGATAATGCACCCAACATTGCAACTTAGCCTGGGCTATCTGACAGCTCATATGACAGTTCACAGAAGTTTTCTGCTCTCTGTATCCTTGTACTAGCTTCCTCCAGCCTTTCAGTGATCACAGCAGCTTGGATTGGGAGTGTGCTTGCAGTGGACTTCAGCAGGACTGTTGATATGCCTACCACTCTTTGACATTTGTGAGTGAAATACATATTGTTTTTAATGACATTTGATTTATTAAAATTGACTGCAGCAATGGCTGCTTGGCGCCTCTCTCTCCCTTCCCTTTCCTCTCTTGCAGTGCTTAGACTCCCAGCCTTTTTGAAGAGGCAGCCTCATTCAGTTAGGTGAATTAGCAGTTCATTAATTATCTGAGAGCCCATTCCTCCAGGACCATCATATTGTTTTGCTTTGTATACATTATAACTTTTAGCGTCAGGTAATACAAACTTTCTTGACAGAGTTCTTCATTTCTCTTTTGCTCATTAATAGACACAGCTCCTGTTCTTCTTAACCATTGGGTTATACTGCCCCCTAATGGAGTAGGACACTAGACTGGCTATGCCTATGGGCAGTCCCAGGGAGTATAACCCCCCCCCTCTCTCCTATAGGTACTCAGTTTTTTTCTGCCTAGTAAGGAGTAAGGACCTAGTTCCTTGCTGGGATCTCTGGTCCTGGCATTTTTTTGTTTTTAGATTGCAATTTTTCTCCTGTTTTTTTCCTGTGAGATCTACAATCAACTGTCAGACTGGGCAATGAGCTGGATAATCTAGATCCAGTGGTCCCTCCAGTCTGGCCAGCAAGCGCGTGCATACCTCAGCTCCGCACTAGGTCGGCCGCGACACAGCCCCACTGGACGGGGGCTGGCCTATTTTGATAGAATTGTCGCTAAAGAGTGGGGACGACCACAGCATCCCCTTGGGGTCCCTAAGCCCTTTACTAGGCGATCCCCCTATGAGGAGTCCCTTATTAGAAAGTGGACTGTACTATCGGTGGTGGACCCTCCAGTCTCCAAATTAAACAAGGCAACCATGATTCTGGTTGAAGAGTCCTGGCCTTTAAGGATCCGGCTAACAGGAAGGCGGTGGCTGTGGCCCGCAATATTTACAATCTGGCTGGTTCGGAACTGATGCCGGTAGTCACCATTGTCCTGGTGTTGCAAACTCTGACTGAGTGGGCCAAGCTTTACCGCAGTGACCTGGAGGGAGAACAGCCCCTCCCCCTGCCTTTGGTGAGCTGGTGGACCAGCTAGTCCAGGGGCTACAGTTTATCTGTGATGCCTCTTTGATGCAGCTTCCCTAGTGGCTTGGCTCTCTGTTTTGGCAGTGGTCCTTCGGCGTGTCTTTTGGCTTAAATGCTGGTCTGCGGACCAGACTTTTAAAAAGGCCTTGACTGATCTCCCCTTTCAAGGAAATCGCCTGTTTGGAGCTACCCTGGATGACATCATTAAAGGTCTCACAGGGGGAAAGAGTACCTTTCTTCCGCAGACTACTAAGGCCAAGGAACCTCGTCATAGGCATGGGCCCTCCTTCTCGTCTCAGTTTTTTCGTCCCTCTGCTGGTGGTTGCCTGCTGCTGTTCAGATCATCTTTTTCTCTTTGTTGGGAACCTTTCCTCCTATGAATCAGTTACTGAACCACTGAACTCTACAGGTTCATATTCAGAATTTGAATCTAACAGGGAAAGCTCCCTGCTGCTTTAATCTGTCGTGCCCAGAAGGCCTCCTTACGTGTGTACAATTTTTATGGACATGGCATTCAGATGTTAATGATGCACTGGTGACACTGACAGATAATGATGGTGAACTGGGGTCACCGACAGATGTTGATGGTGCACTGGGGACACTAACAGTTGTTGATGGTGCACTCTGGACACTGACAGATGTTGGTGCTGCACTGGTGTGTATTGCACTGGTGTGGCTGCAATCAGGCTCTGTAGATGGCTGCAGTGTGTGTTTTCACATTGAAATCACACAAATCACTGTAAACACCTAGATCATCACTCTTTTTACTCACACGCTTTCTCTGTGTCAGGTGAAGGAAAGCCAATGGCTGCAACATGCAGCTTCATGGCCTTCTTCACAAATCTTAAAAGTGGTTTATCCCCAATTTAAGAAACTGTTGATAATTTATTTAAGGTTCTTTCAATCTTTGCTGTATAACCCCATATTTATAACCACTAGTCCAAAATATAGAAACTATACCCATTAAAAATAAGAGACAGCAGGTAATACAGTGGTTTAAATCTAGCCAGCAGCAGAGCAGTTTATCAGAGATTATAGTCCAAACCAGTGCATGCCTAACTAATATTTTTTTCTATGGGTTTCATACAGTTAGGGGGTGCTCTGAATGTGACTGATATAATTTGAGTTGGTTTAGATGCATACTCTTCTTGAAATTAGATTTTCTTTATCTTTCAAAAAATGCAGCAGCATGCTATGAACAAAAGGCAGTTCTAAGAAATGGTCAGTAACTAGTAAGTAACTAGTCAGTAACTTTGAGCACCCCAAATCTAAAATAAAGGCCCTATCAACATGAAAAAAAACAGAATCCTACAAAAGAAATAAACTGTAAAACAGTACCACTGAAACAAAAGCCATTTTTTAAAGGTAAGATTTGCAGCAATTAATATACAATAAAAACCAAAATACCTACAAAATAAACAAAGAATACCCCTAGAACAAAGCCCTCTATTTGTACTTTAGGGAAGCCTTACTGAAAAAAAAGCTTTATCTCAAATAAAGGCCATTTTAGCATAAAATAAAGACTTCTTTTTGGAAAAAAAAAATAAAATAAAGACTAATGTACCCCCCAAAAAAAATGAAAACCTCCCAATATTGCCCCTTGAAACTAAACACCTTCTGCTTTTTAAAGAGAAGCCTTGCAGTAAAGTTTGGTATAGACAGCAGGTTAACCACTTGCCAACTGCCCTACGCAGATTTACTGCGGCAGGTGCGGCTCGGCTGCACATAATCACATAGATCTATGTGATTATGTGCATGCGGTCTCTGTGATTAGACAGCGATCACCGCCGGCCCCCCACTATCTTCACAGAAACTGACAGAAGAGCTGCCTGCTTATGTAAACAAAACAGGCAAGTCTTCTTCACACAGGCAGAGAGAGATCATGAGTTTCAGCCAAACTGAAACCCAGATCTCTCTGTGCCTGTCACAGAGCCCCCCACCATCAGTAAACACATACAGGCATACATTTAACTCTTTGATCACCCCCAGTGTCATGTATACAGTAACAGTGCATAATGTTTAGCACTGATTACTGTATTAATGTCACTGGTCCCCGAAAAGTGATAAAAATGTCAGCTAGCGGTCCTATCTGTTCAAGCAATGTCACAGTCCCGCTAAAAATTGCTGATTGCCGCCATTACTAAAAAAATAAAAAATAAAAATTCCAAAAATCTATCCTGTAGTTTGTAAATGCTATAACTTTTGCGCAAACCAATCAAAATACACTTTTTGGGATTTTTTTTTACCAAAAATATGTAGCAGAATACAAATTGGCCTAGACTGATAATAATAATGATTATAGCGCAAAATACCACCAAAATAAAGCTCTATTTGTGGGAAAAAAGGACATCAATTGTATGTGGGTACAGTGTCGCAGGACAGCGTCATTTTTTGTTAAAATAACGCAGTGCCAAATCGCAAAAAATGGCCTGGTCGTTAAGCTTCCAGGTGCATATGGTTGATTTGTATCCCCTTTAATGGTGTGGTGACTGGCTTATCAAAAAAAGAAAAACCTTATTGGTCAGTAAATCTGCATACCAGTTCCCTGGGACCATGTATCTAGAGCCATCTGGGAGTGGTGAACCTGAACTTCATCCCTATTTACTATTCACTGTTGGTACAAATGTATTAAGGGGTAAACTTAGTAACAATAGTGAATTGTGGGAAAGGACAGGTACAAAAGACAGGAAATGGTCGAGATTTGCATAATAGAGCTCTGAGAGTTTCTACAAGCAATCTGCAAGTTATGTGACAATTCATGCAGCTTTAGATATCTTAAACCACTTATTTATGCTCATTTTTAGCAGTTTACAAGTAACCTTAGGATCACTTTTTTAAATCTATCTTTATGGGGTATGTTTTATTATTGTTATTTCCTTTGAACTGGATGAAATCATTTTTCATAAAAATATTCACACTACGTATTACAACCGTAAATATGGAAAAATATGATCTTTGTAAGTGAACATGGGGATCAAAATGTAACATACTTCATTGTTATAATATGAAAAATTATCCAAAGATTGTATTTTTATTTTGAAAATGATCTTGTTTTTCATTTTAATAATAACACATTACATACTGTATGCATTCTAACACTGACATGCACCTTTTATCCATAGTGAAAGGAAAGCTTTAGGAATCCAACACCTTGTGCTTATTATATGCTAGTGCATTTCAGTTTGTGTTCTGTTCTGGAACAACAGGCAAATGTGATGCAAGGCAACCCATGGCTTTAGAAAAAGGAAGAATAGCATACAGCTGAGAGGTTGGTCACCTAAATGTGTGCATGTCTGAAAATGGTAATGTAGTTGGTTAATTGCAAATGCCCAATCATTTTAACTATTAGCATATCACATTTAGTTTTTGCAAGATGCAAATTAAGAATTGCATTGGCTTGCATTCATTAGGAATGTGTTAAGTGGGGGATTTTGATAATACTGCATATTTATTCACTGTAATTGTGATAGTTACCATGTATTCAAAAGAAGAGATCATAATCTGGGCAAGTGATGTCATGTAAGGTCATAAGGAGCAAGCAGAGTGAGAGGAATGAATCATTTTTTATTATTGTAAAGGGTTTAGATTGGTCATGTTAAGAATTAGATTTTTTTTTTTTACTGGCAAACTACGCAGAGCGGTGACAGGGATTTATAAGCTTCTTGCATTCTCGTAGATATTACAAATTATTAGTGTGCATGCACTTGGCATGGGAACATAACATTTAAAGTGGAGCTCCAGCTGTTTTTGTGTTTAATAAAAGGAAGCAGCTACAAAAAGTGTAGCTGCTGACTTTTAATAAACACAAACTTACCTGTCCTATGGTCCAGCGATGCGGCCGTCTGAAGCCTCCGTTCTCTCCCTCTCTTCTCCCTTGCACCAGCATTACAAGTGTGGGCACCCGGCTGTGACAGCTGGCAGCTTCACAGCTGGGTGCGCACTGTGCATGTGCGAGTTGCGCTGCACCTCCTCATTGGTCTGGCAATCTTCCGGGACCTGTGATGTGTCCCAGAAGATTGCAGGGAGGGGGGGGGGGAAAGGAGAACTTCCATTCGGATCGCCTAGGCGGCCTGACCGGAAGTGAGAGAGGGTACCTGTCAAAACTAGGTACCTGCTCCCCCCCCCCAAAAAAAAAAAAAAATGGGAGGAATGCTTCAAGCCCGAACTCAAGCTAAGGTATGTACTGGGATCTAATGAGGACTTTTGTCCTTATACACTCTACAGTGGGTCTTCCCTGTATGCACATATTTTGTCAAGGACTAGAGGATGAAGAGAAGAGAAGACTCCACTACCTTTTAACTGCACAACTACTATGCCTTTGCTGAATAAGTCTAAATGAATCAAAAAGTAATTGGCACGTAGGGATTTGGCAGCTGGCCATGGTCCATTTACCACACAGACCCAACCCTAGGATCTTCAAGCCCTGCCCGAAAATGCTCCACTGCTTGTTCTCCCTCCTGCATACAGAAGACTTACTGTATATGACCCCTGGAGATGCCTCTATTGCATAGAAAGAGAATACACCTTCTACTCTCATATGCAGGAGGCCTAAATCTGTTTCTTACTGACAAATATACTCTCTGATCTGTTCAAGGTAACAAAAATTATACGTATTACTTGGTCTGATCACACTCCAATAACACTGAAACTATACCTCCTAACCACACCAAAACTGGGGACAAAGTAGAGACTCATTACCTCTCTCATCTCCGGTCCTGATGACCAGAAACTGATCACATCTGAGATTGAGAATCCTTACTGGTTTAATGGAGGATCTTTTAATGACCCTACCCTTCTCTGGAACACGCACTAGAACTGTCCTGGAGGCCTTCATCAAAATAGGGTCCCAGGAGAAAAAGCAAGGCAATACTGCTGCTGACCAATTACTAGACCACATACGCACTCTTGAAGGAGCCAATAAACACCAACCCTCCCTCCTCCTTCACTATGAATTATGCACAAACAGATGAGCCCTTAGTGATCACCTATACACTTATTTTGACCTCTGCCTTAAACAGCTTCACCTACAATTATACTCTTAACATAATAAACCAGGAGCTTCACTGGCCAATCAGTTTTTATGCCTGGCATTACCCTGAAGCTGTTCTTAAAATGTTTGGCTTCTCCAAGATCATCTTGAAAGCCATAATAACTATTTTTCTACCCTCAGTGTCAAGGTCATGATATCTGGTATCCTCTCTGATCCTTTTCCTATATCTAATGGTACCTGTCAGGGATGCCAGCTTTTCCCACTGATATTTGCGCTGGTCATGGAACCTTTAGCTTATTCCGTTTGTACTAACTCCCTTTATTTCTGGCATTGAGGTTGACAATGCTAGCCATAAAATCAGCCTCTAAGCAGAGATTGTGATTATTTCTTTAACCAACCCTGTCAGGTCATTTCCGGAACTCGACCACACCCTGGATTTGTTTAGCAATGCCTCCCTATACAGGATTAACTACTGTAAGGCCAGTATGCTGGGCATTTGCCTAGACCAAACCATCACACATAGCATCACTGCCTGCCCATTTTTCTCATGGACCCCTAACTATGTCCTTCCTTATCCAACTGGCCTCACCCACCTCTCGCTTACTTCATCTCAATTTCTCAAACCTCATCTCAAAGCTACAAAGGAGGTCACACGATCTTCAACATATCAAAGCATCATGGGCAGGCAATATGTACCTCCTGCCGCATATATTATATGTCTTTAGAACAATTCCAGTTCCATCTCTTCATTCTCATCTTAAAAAAATTCAAGCTTTTATAACTTCTTTTATCTGGAATGGGAAGCATTATGGAGTCAAGCATGGTATACTATGCACTCCAATAGCTCATGCCCAATTGGGTGTCCCTAACATACCCGCTTAATATAAGGCCACAATCCTTGCTAAATCCTGGTGGAAACCCCTTCGGCAAACCACTTTACCTCAAATTGAAAGTGCAGCTCTTGCATCACTTTCAACCAAAGTTACTTCTCAGTGCCATGCTTCTACAACACTGTGCTCTGCATTCCTTCCTCGGTACAATCAATCAATCAACTTAGTACATCCAGCCTGCCCATTAACAGTTTGAATCTTGAGTGGTTCCTGCTGATCCGGCCGGGATTCAAACTGTGTCTTGCTGGCCATAAAGTTAAAAAAAATAGAAAAATATTAAGAATCTGCCCAAATTTGAGTCACACATCAAAAAATCCAAACTTAGCAGACATTCTTATTGATGTCTAGGGGAAAAATCCTGTTAGTTGGCAGTTTTGGCTAATAGACAAGTTTTTTTTTTTTTCATGAAAAAGGCATGGAAAGCAAGGTACTGCAATGAGAGACACGTATCAATGCAAAAATGTTTTCAAAAATACTGTACAGTAGGAAGAGGGTCATTTTTTGTGACTTTTGGAGTGACATAGAAAAACACAAATCCTTTGACTTAAAGGGTAACTCCACTTGTGGGAAAAAGAAATAGCAAATAAAAAAAATATTATAGCATAAACAATTGTGACACAAGTCATATTGTAATTGAATGTTATTAAAAATGACCTTTCGATTTCAATCTGCAGTCCTGTAGAGCCAATAAACACCAACCCTCCCTCCTCCTTCACTCTAAAATACACACAGACAGACAAGCCCTTAGTGATCACCTACACAATCATTTTGACCTCTGCCTTAAACAGCTTTACCTACAGTTATACTCTCAACATAATAAACCAGGAGCTTGCCTGGCCCAACAGCTTTTATGCCACCTGGCTCATTCCATCATTTCTTACATTAAAAGTACATCTGGCACTCACCTTACAAACCCTAAAGCCATTGCCAATCGATTCAGCTCTTTCTACTCTAACCTATGCAATCTCTCTATTTCAGGGTCTCTTCAACCCCTGTGACAGTATGCGAGGTGAGGTAGTCGATAATCGGTATATTTCACCTCGCATACTTTTGGTAGTAAGAAATTGAACCGGAAGCCTGGGTTTTTCCAGCCTCTGTGACAGGCTAGGTTCCAGTCCGGAGATTGTGGTTCACCTGAGTCCATGCTCAGCTGGACTTTAAATGAACAAGAAAAGAGCACAGAAATGCTCTGGCCTGAGACTCAGAAGGGAATCTGAGAGAGGACTGTAAAAGAAAATGTTTGCTTTACCATCTGTTTTGTGGGTGATGGGGACCAGCCCCACGCCGTATAGTGAGGAAAACTGCCGTGTAGTTTAGCGCCGGACAGCAAGGATTTATTTTGCTGTTTTGTTGATTTTGTTTTCATATGTGCAAACCTCTGCTAAATAAAGCTGGCAACCCACCAGACTTTAAAAGAAATTCCCTGCATGCTGGTCTTATTTTCCTGGAAAAGGTGATCCCTGTGAACTAATCTCCCACACGTGGTGGACTCAGCGGGCATATTCTAAAGATGGAGGAAATGTTAAAGGCCCTTTTACAGGCCAATGCAGCTCAGCGGGAAACCAACCGCCAAATCACAGAGGCCGATATAGCACAACAGGAGGCCGCTGCAGCACAACAGGCGGCCCAGCAGGAGATGAACCGGCAGTTTGCAGAGGCTCTGCTGGAGTTGAAAAAAACATTTGCATCTCCTGTGCCAGCTGAATCAAAATTGGTACGTGCCTCATACCACCTGCAGAAGATGACACTGGCCGATGATGTCGAAGCACACCTGACAACTTTTGAGAGGGTTGCTGTCCGTGAAGGTTGGTCAAATGAGCAGTGGGCGGGTCTGTTGGCCCCGTTTCTGACCAGAGAACCGCAAAAAGCATATTTTGACCTGGACCCGGATAAGGCCCAGGACTATGAGACTCTGAAGATGGAGATACTCGCACGCTTGGGTGTCACCATGGCAGTCCGGGCCCAGCACGTGCATCAGTGGACTTACTCCACCGGCAAGCCACCCCCGTTCTCAAATGTTCGACTTGGTCCACCTCACCAAAAAATTGGTTGCAACCAGAGACCTTGACGGGCCCCCAGATTGTGGAGCATGTGGTAATGGACCGGTACCTGCGTGCGCTCCCTGCTGCTCTGAGGATGTGGGTCGGACAGGAGGACCCCAAAACTGCAGCCCAATTGGTGGACTTAGTGGAGAGGTACAGTGCTACTGAGGACTTGGTGAACCCATCTACGCCCCACTTCAGTGTGTCTAGGGGTGCAAGATCGCCCAGCGGTTCTGGTAAGACTGTTCCACAGTTCAAGTACATGGGAAACTAGATAAGACTGTTGTTACAGTTAATGAGACTGTGGGTCCTAGGCCTGGAGACTGGCCGCTAAGAGGACTGGGGGTAGAGCACATACAATGTTTCCGCTGCTATGCATTAAGGCATATTGCTGCAAACTGTCCTATAAATGATGAACCTATGCAATGCGATTTTGCTTATAGGAAAAGACGCATATCTCTGTTTGGTCGCATATACTGCATCATGTCAGAATCACATTGAAAAACAAATGTGTGTTATTGCACTGGATGAAAAGCCGCTCACAGCCCTGCTAGACTCTGGAAGTGTGGTGACCCTAGTCAGAAGTGATTGTGTAAATCCCACAAAACTACACCCCAGTACTATCTGAGTCATTTGCATCCATGGGGACACTCGGGACTACCAGACAGCAGTGGTTGAGGTTGATACCCCTTGTGGCAGTGTGACCCATTCAATGGGGGTGGTGCCTTCACTGCTTCATGAAGCTTTAGTGGGGAGGGATTTCCCCCATTTTTGGAGGTTGTGGGAGAGCAAGGGGAGGCTGGTGGATAGAGCTCCCCCTGCTCCGGAAGCACAGGAACTCTCCCCAGACCCGTTTTGCCAAAGGGAAGGAAAGACTGTTGGGGAAATCGAGGGAGCTGGTGATCCTCTTCCTTTCCCTGTGATGGCTGGGGAGCTGGAGGACCTGGAAGCTAGCTCCCAGCCGGAGGGTAATGAACAGGAGGACATTTCTGGCCCTGACAATGAGAGTAGCCAAAATATGGCACCCGACTTAGAGGTCAGGAGAGAGGATTTCTGTACCGAGCAACTGCGAGATGTCACCCTTCTTAGTGCCAGAGAAAACACTAAGATGGTGGATGGGGAACCAGTAGATCCACACTGGGGGTGTTTTTTCCCTACATGGCCATTAAAAACAATTTACTGTATCAGGTGGTAAAACATGGCGAGGATGATGCTGAACAGCTACTGGTTCCCAAACCCTTCCGCAGGGTGGTCCTAGACCTGGCCCATGGTCATGTAATGGGGGGACATCTCGGTATCGAAAAGACCAGGGAGAGAATCACCCAGAGATTTTTTTTGGCCCGGGTTGCATGCAGATGTTAGAGAGTACTGTGAATCGTGCCCTGAGTGCCAAATGTCGGCACCATCACCCCATTTACGCAGTCCCCTTGTCCTTCTACCAATCATCGAGGTTCCATTTGAGAGGATTGGCATGGACCTGGTGGGGTCAGTTGTGAAGTCTGCCCGGGGTCACCAGCATATTCTGGTAATCCTCGATTATGCAACACGCTATCCTGAGGCTATACCCTTGCGTAACACCTCTGCTAAGGCTATCGCCAAGGAGTTAGTCCAGGTGTTTAGTGGAGTGGGAATCCCAAAAGAGATTTTAATTGATCATGGCACCCTATTTATGTCCAGGGTTACCAAGGAACTGTGTAGGTTATACAAAATTTCCCATCTCCGTACCTCTGTCTACCACCCCCAAAACGGATGGTCTGGTTGAAAGATTTAATACAACTTTGAAAAGTATGTTAAAAAAAGTGGTTGACAAAGATGGGAGAAACTGGGATTTTTTGCTGCTATATCTTATGTTTGCCATACGAGAGGTTCCACAAGCATCCACAGGCTATTCTCTCTTTGAGCTCTTGTATGGTAGACATCCCAGGGGGCTGCTAGATGTCGCCAAGGAAACGTGGGAAGGTGAGGCCACCCCATATAGAAGCATCATAGAGCATATGTCCTTGATGCAGGAGGATAGAATTGCAGCTGTCCTGCCCCTGGTGCGAGAACATATGGAGCGAGCCCAGGAGGCCCAGAGGAGGGTCTATGATCGGGGTGCCAAAGTCCATACTTTCAGCCCCAGGGACAGAGTGTTGGTACTGGTTCCCACGGTTGAAAGTAAGTTCCTAGCCAAGAGGCAGGGTCCCCTTGAAGTTATTAAAAGGGTAGGAGAGGGCAACTATAAAGTCTACCAACCAGGGAAAAGGAAACCACAACAAATTTACCATGTGAATCTCTTAAAGCCCTGGAAGGACAGAGAGACTTTATTAGCAGCATCTCCGGCCCCAGCAGATCGGGTACCGGTGACACCTGATGTCCCCATAACAGATTCCCTGTCTGTGGCACAAAAAAATGACTTTAAAAGAAATTCCCTGCATGCTGGCCTTATTTTCCTGGAAAAGGTGATCCCTGTGAACTAATCTCCTACACCCCCCTCACCAGAAGATGTCACTCGTTTCCTAGACCATGTATAGCTTTCTTCCTAAATGGCAGAGTAGCTCCAACATCTTTCTACCCCTTTCTCTGAAGCAGAAGTTCAAAAAGCAAGTGCCACAGTACCACTACATAAAGCATCAGGGCCAGAAGGCTTTAGCAATAAGTAATACAAGTCATTTTTTTTTACTCTTTTCCCCAGAACTATGCCACTCATTCAATCATGTCACTTTAACTGGCTCCATTTCTGCCTAATCTTTGGAAGCGACCATCACCACAATTCCTAAGCCAAACCAAACTCTTTGCTAAACTTTAAGCTACACAGCTTTCTGGTATTATTCCCTATTTAGTGCATATTGAACAAGTGGGCTTTGTGGCTGGCAGACAAGCGTTGGACGGCAAACATCGGTTTATTGATTTTATACAATGGATGGAACATCACCGAACGCCTTCTCTGCTCATTCCTTTTGATGCAAGAAGGTGTTCTACAGAGTTGACTGGCATTTTCCTTGAAGCTGTTCTGAACTATGCAAAAACAGATGAGCTCTTAGTGATCACCTATACACTTATTTTGACCTCTGCCTTAAACAGCTTTGTCTACAGTTATGCTCTTAACATAATAAACCAGGAGCTTGCCTGGCCAATCAGCTTTTATGCCTGGCATTACCTTGAAGCTGTTCTTAAAAAGTTTGGCTTCTCCAAGATCATCTTGAAAGCCAAAATAACTATTTTTCTACCCTCAGTGTCAAGGTCATGATATCTGGTATCCTCTCGGATCCCTTTCCTATATCTAATGGTACCCGTCAGGGATGCCCGCTTTTCCCACTGATATTTGCCCTGGTCATGGAACCTTTAGATCATTCCATTTGTACTAACTTCCTTTATTTCTGGCATTGAGGTTGACAATACTAGCCATAAAATCAGCCTCTAAGCAGAGGTTGTGATTATTTCTTTAATCATCCCTGTCAAGTCACTTTCAGAACTCAACCACACCCTGGATTTGTTTAGCAATGCCTCCCTATACAAGATTAACTACTCTAAGTCCAGTATGCTGGGCATATGCCTAGACCAAACCACCACACGTAGCATTGCTGCCTGCCCCTCTTTCTTACGAACCCCAAACTTTGCCCTTCCTTATCCAACTGGTCTCACCCACCATTCGCTTAATTCATCTCAGTTTCTCAAACCTCATCTCAAAGCTTCAAAAAGCGTCCCACAATCTTCAACATAATAAAGCATCATGGGCAGGCAATATGTGTTGCATATATTATATGCCTTTAGAACAATTTCAATTCCCTCTCTTCATTCTCATCTTTAAAAACTTCAAGCTATTATAACTTTATTTATCTGGAATGGGAAGCATTCTAGAGTCAAGCATAGTATACTATGCACTCCAATATCTCATGCTGGATTGGGTGTCCCTAACATACCCGCCTATTATAAGGCCACCGTCCTTGATCAAGCTAAATCCTGGTGGAAACCCAATCAGCAAACCACCTGGCTTCAAATAGAAAGCACAGCTCTTGCATCTCAACCAAAATTACTTCTCAGTGCCATACTTCGACAACATTGTGCTCCGCATTCCTTCCTCAGTACCATCAATCCATCCATTCAGCCTGCCAATTAACGGTTCAAATCTCGACCGGTTCCTGCTGAAGCGGCTGGGATTTGAGCCATGTGTTACTGGCCCTAACGTTAAAAAAAAATAATAAATAATAGGAATCTGCCCAAATTTGAGTCACACATCAACAAACCCAAACTTAGCAGCAATTCTTATTGATGTCTAGGGGGAAAATCCAGTTGGCAGTTTTTGGCTAGTTTTTTTTTTTTTTCACGAAAAGGGCATGGGAAGCAAGGTACTGCCGTGAGAGACACATATCGGTGGAAAAATGTTTTTAAAATACTGTACAGTAGGAAGAAGGTCATTTTTTTATGATTTTTGGAGTGACAAAAAAAAAACACAAATTCTTTGACTTAACCACTTTAAGACCGGAAGGATTTGCCCCCTTAATGAACAGGTCCTATTTTGCAATTCGGCACTGCACTAATTTAACGGACAATTGCGCGGTCGTGCGACACTGTACCCAAATAAAATTGATGTCCTCTTTTTTCCACAAATAGAGCTTTCTTTTGGTGGTATTTGATCACCTGTGCGATTTTTATTTTTTGCGCTATAAACAAAAAAAGAGCGACAATTTTAAAAAAAACAATATTTTTCACATTCTGCTATATGACATTCTCAAAAAAAGAAAAAAAAGAAAAATCAAAATTTTTTAACATTTTATGCCAATTTGTTTTCTGCTACATATTTTTGGTAAAAGAAATCACAATAAGCGTATTTTGATTGGTTTGTGCAAAAGTAATCGCGTCTACTAACTACGGGAAAGATTTATGTCATTTTTATTTATTTATTTATTTTTTTTTCTAACTAGTAATGGCGGTGATCTGCGATTTTTTTGCGGGACTGCGACATTGCGGCGGACAGATCGGACCCCTAACTGACATTTTTGACACTTTTGGGGGGACCAGTGACATTACTACAGTAATCAGTGCTAAAAATATGCACTGTTACTGTAATAATGACACTGGCAGGGAAGGGGTTAACCCAATGGTGATCAATGGGTTAAATGTGAGCCATGGGAGTGATTCTAACTGTGGGGGGGGGGGGGTGGCTTCTGAAATGAGCACAGAGACATGTGATCCTATATAGAAGGATTACATGAGCTCTGTGATCATTTCAGGGAGAAGTTGTGTTTACAACAGCCGACTGTCCTTCTCTCTCAGCGGGGAGCGATCGCGGGTGTCAGATGGCAATCGGAGCTGCCTGAACCATGCATCGGCTTCCCCGCTGCCGAGTGGTGGTGGGAGCGCGCCATCGGCGGCGCGCTCTCCCCCTAGCTAGGTCTACATCGGTTTGCACAGGAGAGCCGAGCCACCCTGCCGCAGTAAAACTGAGGTGGGTGGTCAGGAAGTGGTTAAAGGTTAACTCCACTGTTGTGGGAAAAAAATAGCAAATAAAAAAAAAATAACATATACAATTGCAACACAAGTCATATTGTAAATGAATGTTATTAAAACAGACCTTTCCTTTTTCAATCTGCAGCTCTGTAATTTTCTATATTTTCTAGAATGTATACCGAATGCCCCCAAAAACATAATTTCCTGCTTGTGTGATTATCTCACGGATTTTCACAGAAGTCTGCACTAAGATACAAGTCAGATTCGGGGAATTCCCTATAAAAAAAAAATGTAATTTTTAGTTATGATACTCCCAATAGTAAATTACATCTAAAGGGATGCAGACCCTGCAATTTTCATCATCAGAGCCCTGCAGGTGCTGTAGCGGGTTGATAATTAAGAAACCATTCCCATTAGACTAACTTTTGCACATGGGCACAGGCAAACACACAGGGTTTTCTTCAGAATAACAAAAGATAAGAATCTGCAACAGAGTTTGTCAAAATCCTTGTAATGTACATAGATCACCCAGGGGGAATATTTATTTTTTTCTCAACAAATGTGGAGCTACTCTTTAACCACTTCAATAACGGAGCAATTCTAATATTTCTCACATACAGTATATGTAAAAATCGAAATTTATTTTGCTAGAAAATTACTTGGAACCTCCAAACATTATACATTTTTTTAGCAGAGACCCTGGAGAAAAGAAAGGTGAGTGTTGAAACTTTTTATGTCAAACGAGTATTTGCCCAGTGGTTTTTTAAATGCAATTTGTTCGGAAAAATATACACTTTAATGACTTTTACTATATAATATTCAATGTTTTGGTAAAATATAAAAGATGATTTTACGGCAAGTAAATAGATACCAAACATTTTACACTTTAAAATCTCCATTGGCAATGCTTAAATTACTTTAGAGGTCACCAGTTTAGAATAACACAGAAAGTCTGGCGCTAACATCATTCTGACGTTTGTGACAATACCTCACATGTGTGGTGCAATCATTGTTTACATGCAGGACTTGCGTATGTGTGCACATTTGCACAGGGGGACACGGGAATTAAATTTTTTTATTATTATTTATTTTATTTAAACATTTTTTAGAGCCGGTTCACACTGCCTCGACCACTAAAGTCACCTCATAAGGGGCGACTTCTAGCGCGACTTTTCAGCGTGACTTCGGCGCGACTTAGCGCAACTTTGGCTTGACTTCAGCGCGACTTCAGCGTGACTTACGCGAGATGACTTTGTAGGACTTTGTATTTGGCCAATCAGAATATGATGTGTTGTGACCTAATTTCCCTTTTTTTTTTTTTTGCTGGCATTTATCGGGCATTTTTTGGGCGTCTTTTGAGGCAGGCATGTCTTTAGTGTCTGGGGGGTCTAAAAAGTGTACCTGTGAAGTTTCAGCTCTGTAGCATGTCCAGAACCCCCAAAAAAATTGCATTTTTCATAATTTTTATTAGAACATTAAAATACGGCTTCTCTCCACCTGGCTTTTTTTCTTGCAGGCATTTATCGGGCATTTTTTGAGGCAGGCATGACTTTTTTTTGGATTTAGTGTCTGGGGGGGTCTAAAAAGTGTACCTGTGAATTTTCAGCTCTGTAGCATGTCCAGAACCCCCCAAAAAATTATAATTTTTCTTATAATTTCTATTAGAACATTAATACGGCTTCTCTCCACCTGGCTTTTTTCTTGCAGGCATTTATCGGGCATTTTTTGAGGCAGGCATTACTTTTTTGGATTTAGTGTCTGGGGGGTCTAAAAAGTGTACCTGTGAAGTTTCAGCTCTGTAGCATGTCCAGAACCCCAAAAAATTAGCATTTGTCTTATAATTTTATTAGAACATTAATATGGCTTCTCTTCACCTGGCTTTTTTTCTTGCAGGCATTTATCGGGCATTTTTTGAGGCAGGCATGACTTTTTTTGGTTTAGTATCTGGGGGGTCTAAAAAGTGTACATGTGAAGGATATTCTATCCATCTACTTTACATCTACTTTATATATTCTCACACATAGAAATTCCTATCCAGTTTCTTCTCTTATGCTTTATGGCCCCTTCGGCCATTCCCTTTCTTTTCCTTGACCCTTCTAGACTAAGCCCTCCCCTCTCTCACATCCTCTTATCTGTTGTTAACTGTACATACCACCAAATATTGTGCCAGTAGTGACTCCGCCCAACCCCCCCCCCCCGCCTCTACCCCTTTTTATGATTCTTTTTATTTATATTCTGATCTCCCTTATCAGTGAATTTGTAAACAGGACTATTAGGAGGAGAGAGATATGGCTCCTGCCTTACTATAGTAAAACACTACTCCTAGACAATTCTCTACTTAGCCTTATTGTCTTTATTTTTTACACTTTATTTTAATCCTAATATAGCATATATTGCAGGCTGCTTCAATTCCAACCACCCTTTCCAGACTTTATAAAACTTATCATAAGTATCATGATGACTATTAACCAGCTCCTCCATAGGATTTGAACATAAATTTACAGTACAAATATAATGTATTTCAAATTAAAAGGATTGGCTGTAACCCACAGTAGCTGCAAATCTGAACCTTTCCCCTCGTTTTTACTACATCTTAGTTCAGTGGTAGCAGCAAAACCCTTTGCCCCATACAACCTAAAGTTTTTAGATTGATTTTTGATTTAAGTATTGACTGTTTTAGTAGAATATGAAATAATAATTTTTGATAGACTTACCTAGAGTGTTGGGCCTGATTTAAATCTACTAGACTGTTTAGATGTAAGAAAAACTGTAGAACATTTTACTAATATTGATTTATATTTCCTTCAGCTGAAAAGTTTAAGTATAAATAGAATATTGTATGAGCTAACTAATAATGTTACATTTTTACGTAAAAGACATAGCTTGTATTATTGCTGATCATATTACAAATAGTATGGGAAATGTACCCGTCTGCCTTTGCTCTGTCTATATTTTGTTTTTAATGTTCTATCACAAATATCAGCAGTCAGAGCTGTGTTAAGTTGATGTATTTTCATTGTTTTAGAGATATCAGCCTAACAACAACCTAAATCTTATTTCCCATTTCTCAACCTAGAAATATTCTATCATGTTTGCAAATCAGATTAATTTGTTGACTCACTGTATGATTTCTTATATCATTAATATCCAAAGTGCCTCCTTCATTTCAGCAGTGAAAAAAAAAAAAAAAAACATTTTTTTAATAATACAGGTCTATCAGGAATGTTGGTTTATATTTAATACATCACTTTGCTTCCTGGGAGTAAATAAGCAGTGCTGATTACTAATGAGAGTTCAGACATACATTTTGTGTTGATTAAGTATGCTGGAAGGGATATAGAATTTCATTGTTCAGCCATAACAATTATGATCTAAAGACATCAACATTTCCATGTGCCGTATACATCTCATTTGACTGGGTTTAAATTTTTGAAGTTTTTTTTTAAATATTTTAACTTCAAGTTAAAAATCATTGTTCAGTCTTGTAATAAATACTTCCAATGGTCATCTATCAGTGCAAAATTCATGGATGAAAGAATGGCTAACAGTTAATTAACTATAGCTATTTCTATGCAGAGAGAGTTGTGTGTCCAAGCTGTTTTTTGTTTAAATGAGATCATAAAGTTGCAACTAATTGTTTTAATACAAATAATTTAGAAACTGTTAATGAACCAGGAATATTGTTCTGCTATTGAACAGTCTATCCTCCTGTGTACATTTTAGTGAACCGATACAATTCCTCAACAAATGGAAGGGAAATATTGTTTTCCTTTTGCAATTACAGGGATTTTTGTTTAGATAATTTTCCACTGCATTGCTTTTTGCATGTTCAGGGTCTTCTATTCCACTTTGATAGCTGTTGTAATTTAAGTGTAATTAACTTAAATGCATTTATTCTTACACTATCCTCTATTCAGGAGCGGAGCTCAATGCATTTTATTGTATTAGCTTAATGGTGACTATTAGCTTCATGATTGGATTACATAATTGTTTGGACACAAAGGAAGGAATAGCACTGATCTAAGCAATATTTATAGTTGTAAATCAAGCATAGCAGATTTTGGATTGACTTTGAATATTATTCATAAACATGTTATTGGAAAAAACAGGCCAGAATAATTTTTTTTTAAAGTATACACATACTCTTTAAACTTGATTTAAGAGTATATAGTTATCTTTTCCCACAGTGTGTTATTTAGGATAAAGTGGTGCAATTTAATGACTTCAGTCCCCAATGCCATTGTAAAGTGGCACTGGGATGGAGGCTATTTGTACCAGTATCATTTTTAAAACAGCAGTGGGGTTCACCTGCTATGAGGGACATCTCATCTACCTCCTCTGTGGAGGGTTCTCCTATAGCCGGGATCAGCATGGATATGAGCAGAGACTCTACATATAAGCAGACCATACATATAGAGACTACTGATACACTGGGGACGGCATGGCCCTACCCCAATTATAAACCCAAAGTTCATCCATATAAGTATCTGAAATAAATAAAAATAATAAATAAAAAATAAAACAAAATGCATTCTCTGTCCTTTCAAGTCTGATTTTGGCCCCAGGGCATGTTTTTCCTTGCTGGCTGTATCATGCTCAGTACAGGCTCCTTCTAGGGCTGCTTGTGCATGACCCCACCTCTTTACCATGCCGTGGACCAGGTGCTCCACATTCCCTATTTGAGCTTGGTACTAATAGGATCCCCTGAAGAAACTATAAGTGAAACAGGTAGTGATCCTCTGGTAATGGCACTTTGATTTCCTGCTGGGCCCCGACATGTAAGATCATTGCAGATCCTTCGCCCCAAACAATTAAGTCCTTTTACACCCATGGGCATTAAAACAGGTTTATTTGTATAGCCAGATACCACACTCATTTATAGGGGAGGATGTTGATGTATATACCCATCATGCATGTATCTCTTTGATATGTTTTTAAAACATTTTAATATTTTGTAATACATTTTGGATTTTATATTAAATTGAGTACTCTCTCTTCCTTTTTGGATTACTAATGGCGACCTTTAAAGTCCTACACAATTCCTATTTTTTTCTTTTGTTTGATTACCCCTTGAATGTGATGTCACGCCTAACAAGTTACGTCTTTAAATTCCTTATTGCTTTGGGATCATTACAGAAAAATGCAATTTTTCTAATTTTTTTAGTATTTGTTCTCAATAAAACCCAAGTAAATAAAAGTATATGAATCCAAATTTGCCACCAAAGTAAAACCCTATCTGTTCTGAAAAAATAAGTAAACTACAGAACCTAAAGTATATAATTTGTGATACTGAAACATCAAAGAGACAGGGTTCCTACCACACTAAATGCAATACGGTGCCAAAAAAATTGACATGGCGGTTTTCAGCCATTATAAAATAAAAATAGTGTGCCACTTAATAATATGACCTATAAATTAAAGGAACATTATATGATAAATATCAAAGTTCTCTGTGTGTAATAAAGTGCAATACACTTCTGTGAAAAATATCAATCCACGTAAACAATACCTCCTATCAAAACTATGCCATTCAAGTGAAAAATAAACCTTGATCATACAGTCAATTGCAATCAATGATGAACAACTCTATAACAAATAAATACATGTGTAAATAAAACATATAAATTCACTTTTGCCCAAATAAAGTGACTAGTGCATATCAACTCTGATCATACAAGTCCCAATTCATAAGTCCTTATATAAAAATACATTTAAATCAATTCATGCCCAAATAAAGTAGCCAGTGCTTAAAAAATCCTTCTTCTTCTTCTGTAAACAGTGCGTGCACACAACACAGCATGCCCCTTTTTTCCTCTTGACCCAAGCAATATCACCCCTTATTTATCATAAGTAGGTCTATAGCACTTTTGATGGATTATCTCCGCCACACTGGTGTTCGATATTCCCACTTCAAAAGTACTTCTTCCTTGTGTCCCTCCATATGCGTGCATGTAAGGGGAAAGAAAGAAACCCAGAGGCAGCCTCCAATAATATAATTACATTTTATTTAATAGTAAAAAGCAATTAAAAATCCACTTACAATATGGAGTGGCTTGCATAGAACATAAGCTACTGCGTACATGTACCATCTGCATTCAATCTACCGGAAATTGCAAAAGTAGAAGTGACACAACTAGCACTGCCCAACGCATTTCATCACACTAATGTCATCAGGAATTGCGCCATGTTGGTCCCTTCTGCTCCTTTTATACTTCATTTGGGGATGATTCATTAACTCCTTCCTCTTCCAAAAGGCTGTTTATTCTTCATAATACACTTCACTAGTAAGCCCTTGCTGCTGTGCATTGGCATGATATTAAAGATACTCCACAATCCTTAGGTGGAACTCCAATCAACATAAATAACACTTCCTGCTGTACTTACATCCCCAAATTCCCATTCCAATATATATATATATATATATATATATATATATATATATATATATCCCACACAATCTGTCTTGCATGTCCTTTGATATATACATATTGTGAGGGATTAGCTCGGTGGCGGGTGTAGATGACTCCTTGGGGGGGTGCGTTTTCACAGAGAAATAGCCCAAAAGTGCTTGCAAACAACAGGTTTATTCTTCAAACAAGTGCATGCAGCAAAAACATCAAAATAAAATAAAACAAAATAAATCCTTGCCTCTGTGGGCGGCTACCTTCTCACGCTGGAACCTACCTAAGAAGTCTTCCCAACCTACTGTTGGGCCGACACTGCTGATCCTACAGCAGACACTCAAATGTCCATTTGTTTGCTTTTCACACAGCACAAACATTGTCCATTGAACATGTCCCTTTGTTTTCTTTCACATCAACAACACTTCGTCTTCTCACCTTTGAGACGTCTTCACTCTTGGTTACCGTCCCGGGCACACATCACTCCGGGGGGTCTTCTCCCAGGCCCACACATCCTGTCGGGAGGCACACGCTGACTGTCCTCCTGCTCCCAGCCCACATGGCTTCAGGACACAGCTTCTGGAGGCAGCAGTCAATAGATTTTCTCTGGACAAATTATAGAGTCCTTGATCTCCTCATTCTGAACAGGTGAAGGCCTTTCAACTTCCTGCTGGCTAGCTCTGTAGCCAACACCCTAAATTAATTAATGGACTTTCTAAATCAGGTAGAAATGTATCTCCTTCCTGTGACTACATTCCCAGATTTAGCTGACTTCCTGTTACATACCCCCCCCTCTTGTTTCAACCCTAGGGTTGGGACACATATTTCCAGGCACGCATGTGTCAGGCACTGCTGACTCACTGATAAGCCTCCTATTATCCTCAAGCTTCCGGATGAAACTGTTTTGTCATCTTCATTGACAGATTTCTCATAAATGCCACACAGTTTGTCTCTCATCTCATATACACATTCTTCAACTGCATTTTTGGCATCATTTTGCTCCTTCTCGTTTCTGTCATCTTCATTGACAGCTTTCTCATAAATGTCAGACAGCTTGTCCCTCATAACCGTCTGTCCAATCCACCATGGAGGACCGTGATCCATAGGCAACTCAATTGGGCTAGTCTTAATGTCTTCAACATTCTTAAGACGCCTCTCTCTGCAATCCATAAATGTTTTCCACAAAACTTTGAGAACCTTTGCTTCACTAAGCTTTGTTCCAAGTAGGGACTCTTGACATCCCTCTGTGACTTGAGTTGCCTCTCCATACAGCTGTACACAATCATTGACTTTTTGTTGTAAAAGGGAATGATCTTCCTTCTTGAGCTTTGCTTGCTCTAAGATGCTGTGCAGAGGATTTTCCAATTGAGACAACAGGCTGTCACACATTTCTTCAAAGTGACCCCTGTTCCTTTTCCCAGAGATATCAATATCATTCAAACATTTCATATTCATAGGCAGATCTGAAGCATTTGCACTCATCAACTTCTTAAACTTTTCGCCCTCCTGAGCGAGTCGCAGTAAAGGCCTACTACTTGATTTGATATTCAGTTTATATTTCTTGCCAAACTCTTCACAGAAGTAGCCAACCAGAACATCATCAACTTTCCTTCCACCAACATAGGGGTCAAAGGCAACAACACAGTTGAACCCAGCGATCTGGGTGGTATCCATTATAGACCTCCTCTCTGCATCAGTGAAGAAGCATGGAACTGCAACACATTCTTTTACAGGTTTCTTCAATGCACTTTCTGCTGAACTATTTGACCGCTCAAGGTCACCTAGTTCTTTTTCTCTATCTGAATTCCACATGGAATGCATCTCAAGATCACGATCAAACTTCTGCCACCCGTCTTTCACCAGTTCCATTTTGGAAACACTCCCTGAAAGGCACTTATTCATTTGCTTCACGTTTTCACCAACAGCCTTAGTTTTCTCCACTAGGTTTTCAGCCTGAACTGAGAAATCACCACATTTCTTACTCAGCTCCTTTGTTTGCTGAAGTTCTAATGATACATTTTCCAATGCTTGAAGTTTTTGAAGGAACGGTTTATTCCAAAGGGGTGATTCAAGCCACATGTCGTCACATTTCTGAGGCTCACTCAGGACAGACCCCAAAACACTGATCCTTTTAAAAACTGCATCAGGCACACTATCCCCTCTTTGGGACAGATCCTCTGTTGCCTGGAATTCCTCTTCCAGTTCCTGCAACGGAATCTTCATCTCTTCTACTTGCTGTTCTAAGGCTCGCTTAGACTTTTCTAGCTCCTGAACGCTTTTCACAACATCATCCTTGGAGCTGACCAATTCTTCCATTTCTGTACGCAGCTGTTTAACACTTTCTAGTTCAGCCTTACACTCTAGAGCTTCCTCCAAAGAGCGAGCCAAGAACAGGGCTTTGCTCTCGTTATCACGCACCTCCGTTTCTGCACGTGCGCGTTCTTCTGCATATTTTGCAGACACAGTCTTCTCTTCACCAAGCATCTGATCAAACTTCTTTTTCACATCTTCAACACACTGTAATGAACCAACGCTTTCTTCCATGCGTTTTTTCATATCCGCTATCTGAGCTTGCAATGTTGCGACTTGCTCTGATAGGTTTTTCTTTGCTTCCGCCTCCTCTTTTAATTGTTCCAGGAAGCCATTTTTCTCATCTTCCATTTGTTTGAGCTTTGTGCTAAAACTCAGCCTTTGACACCTCTCTTCCTGTAAGAGTTCCTGCGTGTCTTGCAGCTGCGATTCCAAGATAGAAAAATCTTCCGCAATTTCTCTAGATTTGCTGTCTGCTTGAGAAAGCTGATTTGTAACATTGTCCAACTCAACCTGCAGTCGGTTTGCCTTCTCTGACAGCTTAGCACACAATCGGTCACCTTCTGACACCTTGACTTGCGATTCCAGAAGCTGTGCCTCTACTTTTTCCCTCTTATGTTCACAATCTCCTTTTCCCTGCATAAGAGCCTTCACCTCATTGGCTAGTTTCTGGGAATGAGATTGTAATTCTGCCACACAGGCTTCTTTCTCCTTTAACTGCTGCTGGACACGTTGGGCTTCCCCTTTCCAACTTTCACAGTCCGCACGCCATTCATCTACCACATTGCTCAAAGTAGTGAGCTCATACACAGTACTCAGTAATTTAGCCTCTCTTTCACTTTTCTCTTTGTCGCTGAGAGACAATGTCGCTTTCAGAGCAACATTCTGTTCCTGCGACTCCTGCAGGTCTATTTTTGTAACTTCCAAACACTGAAGACTTTTTTCCAGCTGATTACGCAACTCCAACATTTCACACATGCTTTGCTTCTGCAAAGTCTGAATTTCACTTTCCTTTTCCATGAGGATGGTATCTTTCTCCTTTATAGTGTCTTGACATTTTTGCAACTCGACCAAAAGAAGAGCAGTGGATTCTTCCCACTGTAACACATGAGACTTGAGTAGTTCATTCATTTCCTGCAAGTTTCTATGCTCCATTTTAAGCAATTCCAAGGCTTGTTCCTTTTCTTCCATTTTCCGTTGCAAGGCATCCAACTCAGCCCTGCACACATACTCGGTTTCCTCCAAACCGATGGCCTCCATTGGCTGCTGGCGTCTCTGTTTCCAGCCTGCCATGCTCTCTTGATGAGCCTTTTGTTGAGCTGCAAAGCTCCGTTGTTTCAGCATCTCCCCCATTTTGGGTTTACTTTTCATCTGAGCACACTGCGTCTCCATAGCAGTTTCATCAGTGTTGCTAGGGACAACAACCTTCCTCTTTAGTAGACTCTCTTTAGGCATGGATGGGGCTGGTTCAGACGGTAACATCCCCTCCATCCATAGAATCCGGTCTCTCATTTCATCTATCTTTGCATTTTTCAGGCGTTTGGACCGCCCCATCTTCAATAACTCCACAAACAAATTTTTCACAGTCCAGCAAAAATTTTTCAGACTACTGTCTCTTTAACACATGTAGTTTTTCTCTCTCTCTTGCAAGATCTCTTTTCCTGCACACACAGTTTGTGCAGTCACTTGCACCAGACACAACAAAGTTCATCAAATAATTTTGAGACCGCTGTCTCTTTAAAACACTTTTTTTTTTTCTGTCAGGATCTTCTCTCCTGCACACATAGATTGTGCAATCTCATGCACCAGATAAAGTTCATCAAACATTTGCACTTCCTTGCAGGGATCTCTGCTTATGCCCGCTGCATACCTCCACCATATGTGAGGGATTAGCTCGGTGGCGGGTGTAGATGACTCCTTGGGGGGGTGCGTTTTCACAGAGAAATAGCCCAAAAGTGCTTGCAAACAACAGGTTTATTCTTCAAACAAGTGCATGCAGCAAAAACATCAAAATAAAATAAAACAAAATAAATCCTTGCCTCTGTGGGCGGCTACCTTCTCACGCTGGAACCTACCTAAGAAGTCTTCCCAACCTACTGTTGGGCCGACACTGCTGATCCTACAGCAGACACTCAAATGTCCATTTGTTTGCTTTTCACACAGCACAAACATTGTCCATTGAACATGTCCCTTTGTTTTCTTTCACATCAACAACACTTCGTCTTCTCACCTTTGAGACGTCTTCACTCTTGGTTACCGTCCCGGGCACACATCACTCCGGGGGGTCTTCTCCCAGGCCCACACATCCTGTCGGGAGGCACACGCTGACTGTCCTCCTGCTCCCAGCCCACATGGCTTCAGGACACAGCTTCTGGAGGCAGCAGTCAATAGATTTTCTCTGGACAAATTATAGAGTCCTTGATCTCCTCATTCTGAACAGGTGAAGGCCTTTCAACTTCCTGCTGGCTAGCTCTGTAGCCAACACCCTAAATTAATTAATGGACTTTCTAAATCAGGTAGAAATGTATCTCCTTCCTGTGACTACATTCCCAGATTTAGCTGACTTCCTGTTACAATATATATATATATAGATATAGATATAGATATATACTGTACATATACACCTAGCTGACTCCGTGGCAATATTTAAAGGGGAACTCCAGCTCCATTATCTTCCAGATACCATTATTTTAAATAGAACTTAAATGGAACTCCAACTTCATTCCCATAACAGAAAGGCTTTAACTTATATTAACATGGAGACCACTTACAGGCTGCCCCTTTCCTTTTCAAAACCACTAAGAACAAACTTTACAATTATAAAGGAGGCTCTTACTTAAAATAAAAAGGTGAACCCTATAATAAGGGGTCATCCACCCACAATGGTCCTATATGAGTTTAATTATATGTATACTACATGCAAGAAAATATATTAATGTGCTAATCTTTAAGGGGGATGCTTTCAACTTATATATATATATATATATATATATATATATATATATATATATATATAACTTGTATAATTTTTAGATATCTCCCTCTTCATATTACTACCCCTTCAGTGATTTTTAATTTTGTCTATACCATAGAAGGTTATACCTCGGGGGTCTCTCCTGTGGTAGTCCCTAAAATGTCATGATAGGCTGTGTCTTTTAAACCCTTTCTTTATGTTATCTATATGTTCACCTATTCTCACAGAGAGACACCTAATGGTTCTCCCCGCATACTGTAATTTACATGAGCACTCAATGACATGGGTAACATAAGCATCTACATTACCTCACTCACTGAACTTCTACGCTTTGTGATAACGTCTCAACGCTATTGGTTGGCAGACAGCCACTTTCCATTCACAATATGGCGCCTCTGGCTTAACTGTAGCAGCCAGCTGTTCATCTCTTGTTTGCAGGGGAATCTGCTGGACACAAGCAAGTAGATCTCCCCAATCACAGTGCTGGGGCCATAGGTGACTGAGGGGGACTCGTTTATACTATGAGGATCTCTTCTTCCATTTCATAACTTCTTACACAGGGAGTCTTACGATTAAAGAAGTACCCCAGCATTTTATCCATTGGTACATGTCATACATCCAGGAAAAAGGGAAAGGATATTCATATTACCCGCAGTGCTTGCATAGCACTTAATGCTATAAAGATCTCATTGTTCTGGTGAGTGGGGGCACAAGAGGGGCGCACAGAGTGACCCACTTCCCTCGGATTTACAAGTACTACCACTTTGATGCACAGAAATTTTTTTTATATATATATATATATATATATATATATATATATATATATATATATAAAATGAACTCACATGAATTGATATTTATTTGAAGGACTTCTCACCAAGCACTCTTATTTATTTATGCATAACACATGTCACTTTATTGATTTACAAATGCATATTTATTATTCACTTATTGAATTATATTTGTTTTGCATTTTGATTTAGTAACGCTGATATCCATATACCATTTACTCTGAAAGGAATCCAGCCTTATTATCAGCAGCAGCCAAACTTTTGTCAATTTTTAAATTCACAAACATAATTCTCTTCTAAGCGCAGGATACCCCTATAACATTCAACATAAGCACCTATCCCAAGTAATAAACTCCTTGATGTTATACTCCCTATTTGTAACTTACAAACTAAACCAGGTCTTGCACTGCACACCTTGCATCTCTTACACCTAAAAAAAAACCCTTCTGATCCATAAAGGTGACATTTTTAACTGGGGGGTTCACTACATTATGGATTAGCCTGTAGATAAAAGGAAGCCGTTGGTATGATCTTCCGCAATGAATACATTTTTTTATTCAGGTGTAATAAAAAATAATACGCGTTTTGGTGTGTAGCCTTAATATAGTATATTTTGTACCACACCTGGATTAATAAATGTATTCATTGCAGAATGATTGAGCTGCTGGCTTTCTTTTATCTGAATATTTGCTCAGCTGCTAGGAGGACACTACAAGCCAGTGCACTGAGCGCTCACCACCTCGGGAAATTACTACGGGTGTTTTCTACTATATTTAATTATGAACTGGCTGGTTTCTAAGGTTCAGTGCCTTTCGATAAATGAAATTGAGTTTATTGGGCAGCATCTTAGACAAAATCCTATCTCAGTTTAATATCGGCCAGTGTCTTTTTACAATCGTTTCTATATCCGTATTGTCATCTTCCATCATCTTCCATCATCCAGTCAGCTTTCATCATCCTCTATTTAGGCGTATATCTACCACTAACTCCCCTCTATGCATATTCCCTACAACCTCCTTCAGATTTGTTAGCATCCTTTTATCATACCATTTTTCCTCAAACCTATCTTCCAGAACATCTGCCTGTTTATTATAATCATCATCAAATTGGCAGTTTCGTCTTATTCTCATTAGTTGTCTCTTGGAAATATTGCCTATCCACTTTGGGTGGTGTCAACTAGATGTTGGAATGTAACCAATTCTATCTGTATTTTTGAAAAAAAGTTCTGGTGTACAATTTACTATTTCTTTTAAAAAAAATCCAGTGGATACTCTCACTATTTCATTCTCATGAAAATTAAATGTACTGATTGACATTAATGGTATTGAAAAATCATTGTAAATATTCCTTTGTGCCCACCCAAATTACCACAATATCATCAATAAATCTCTTATAAAGCCTCATAAATAGTGTCCTTCTCCCATTTACTAATAAAGATGTTGGCCACCCTGGGAGCATTTAACCATTGACAAGCAGAAAATGCTCCCTTCTGGGCCCTGCCATGTTCCCACCAAGTGACTAAGGCAGACATATAAAGTAACCTTGTACATGGGAGAAAAAGCTAAACATTATGGTGGGTGCAGATCTTACTATGCCAGCATTGGGTTTGTAAAACCCATCACTGAATGTATACTTCTGTTGAAAATGTTATATTTAACATTTTTCCTAATTTTCCTGCCATTCTGAAAAATTGGGGTTCAAATTCTAAATTATACCTTGTGCTAAAAACTTTGAGGGGGGTCTACTTTTCCAAATATGGTAATTTTTGATTTGTTTCTAGTATCCTGCCACTCCTGAGCTACGGTAAATGCAGTACAAACAAAGAGAAAGGATTTGGTTGATAGACAGAGAGGTACCATTGGCCAACCGGCATCACCACATCCCCAATATATTGCAAAAAACCATAAAGGCGTGTTCACTGAACTGACTAATCAGTCAGTGAGCTACCCAAGTGTGGGACTTTAAAGGTGACTGGTGTTGGCACAGACAGATCAACAACCATTAGTATTAAAATCTTTTATTTCATTGCTCATTAAAAATCATACAAAACAGGTGCAACATGAAAATGCAATACAACATCATAGACATCATATCTTGCGAATTCAGGAGGTATACAGAGTCAGAGAGGTCCTACATGTTTCGCCAACTCAATTGCTTCGTCAGGGACCACATGGCTTTTCACCTCTTATTATAATTCTATACATTGACAGAAACAGAAAAGAAAATATTAGTTTGTGAACCTAATGCACATGTCAAAAAGCCCTAACATGTCCACATCAGCATATAGGCATATTGAAGTGCTCAACACTTACCAACATGTAGATGTTGGAAACAAATTTTCAACTAAGTTGCATTGTTGGTCATGTATACCCAGGAGGTACTAGACCATCCTCGGGATCTCTGGGGGGCACTAGGCAATGAATGCCTAAACAGGCTAGCCGATACTGGACCGGGCCAAGACAGAGACAGATGGCAAATGTATCCAATTCGGATTTTAGTCAGTAAATATATATCTCGGCCTCTGCAAGGAGGGAGAAAGGAGACTTGTTATGGCTGTATTAGAGAAAACCTCTTTAGGAAAAAATCATGGTTATTGAAATAACCACATATGTGCCCAGGGAAGGTAAGGGTGAAGATTGGTATGGCTTGTGAGACAACCAGCCATAGCCTAGGGAAACAAATTAAGTGATGTGATGTAGAATTATGTTAGGGTGAAAAGAAACCCAGCAATAATCTGGGTGCACCATCTAAAAGACTAGTGAAGATAATGACTGAGAGTTGCAGAACCAGAGAGAGGAAAAAAGGAGAGAGAACGGTGTCATACCAGTGACATAGGAACATGCCCATGGAGTTCCAGCCCATGGGCTGAAAGCGGCCCGATAGTTGTAAAGCAAGTAAGAGAGCATGCAGTGTGAATTCAATTGAAGAAAGCCCCAGAGAGAGAAGTAGCCAGGGTTTGAGTATATGCCATAATATAATATGAATTCCAAAGCCACCAAAGTCCATATGGGAAGAGAAACTTACTTCAGGCTGAAGAGTTTGCTTGTGCGTCCATCACGCTGCAGCGTCAGGTAGTTATGACCTGTTTCCGCTGCGCCATCGTCGGTCTTTAAGAGGTCCAGTCCCGCCGGAAGTGACGCGGCCATATCCGGCCGTAGTATGTCACTTCCGGCGCGGGCGCCATCTAGTGATCGGGCGGGGGCACACCACGCTAGGCGCGATGCGTCCGTCACCCCATCAAAACATCCGCCCATAGTGGGCGGACGCGGGAGCTCAGTGAGGCGGAGCGAAAATACGCTAACCACCCCCCATATACTCCCGGCTTGGCGCCCGAGCATCGGCCAAAAGCCAAAAGACATATCAAATGCCGATGAGCCCCAAGAGATATAACACGACCACAATGCACATAACAAGTCAGATTACAGAAAGAAACTTGACAATTATAATAAATAGATCAAACACCAAAAGCATAGTCTCAAACAGAGGAGATCATGCTAAGGTGTTAGGAAGCACATAAAAAATTTTTAACAATATTTCCCAGTGCGCACATGCCATGGGATTATAGTGAGAATTCCTTTTGCCACTAGGGTTGTAAAGGGAGGAAGGAAAGGGAGAGAAAACGAAAATGGGGAGTCAGAAAAAGACTGAACAGAAAATTATTTACAAATAATGATAAGAAGGAGAAACTTCTCATGTCCACACTATTCCAGGAAGGGTTTGTATGAGATCGCAGTGTTAAGACCGGGAAATTTCGTGGCCTGAAGCCTATGAATCCACTTGGCCTCGTTTTTGAGTGTATTGTTATCAATATTGCCACCACGTGGGTTAGATCTTGTTACTTCTAACACCGAGAATTGGATTGTATAGGGGTCAAATCTATGTTGTAGGCCAACGTGCTTACATATCGGGGTATACATGAGGCCCGTGTCGATGTAATAGAGGTGGTCGTGTATGCGCCGGGCAAAGGGCCTTTTCGTCTTGCCGACGTAAAAGGCCCCACATACACATGTAGCAAGATACACAACCCCTGTCGTGAGGCACGTGGCATAGAACCTAGGTTTGAGGGTACCACCACGGGGGAGAGGTAGCAAATAGCCTTCTCTCACCCAGGGGCATTCATCACATTTACCACATCGGTAAGTTCCAAATCCACCCATTGCCCCATTCTCCGTCTCTGTTGGGCCTGTGTAGTGACTATGCACCAATTTATCCCTTAGGGATCCTGCTTTGCGGTAAACTACCTCAGGAGAGGGTTTCACATATTTAGAAATGATGGCATCCTCTGTAAGGAAATGCCAATTCTTGGTAAGGACTCCTCTTAGGCTTTGATGGTGTTTGTTGTACCTGGTAATCATTTTAGTGGTGTTAGTTGTTACCTGTTTGCGAGGTCCAAAAATTAGACCCTCCCTATGCTGATTGTTAGCACTATTAAATGCCTTTTTGAGAATATTTTTGGTGTAGCCCCGTTTTAGCAATCTCAGCTGTAGGGCTTTTGCTTCTCGTATATAATCTCCATCTAAAGTACAGTTTCGTCGTATCCTAAGATATTGAGAGTAAGGGATACTAGAAACAAGAGGGCGTGGATGGGCGCTTGAAAAATGCAAAATCGTATTCCCTGCCGTACTTTTGCGATAAAGGGAAGTATATAGACTACCGTCAGGGTCCAAAAATACCCTCGTGTCCAGGAATGGTACTTGACAAGGATCAGCCTGGTAGGTGAACTTTAAGTTAAAGTTGTTAACTGAAATGTATTCAATGAATTCAGAAAGTTCTACTTGTGACCCTGTCCACACGGCGATGACATCATCAATATATCTGCGCCACAACACTAGGTGGCGCAGATATATTGAGGCCCCATCGTCGGCGAACAGTTCCCTTTCCCATCCCCCCAGGTACAGGTTGGCGTACGATGGGGCGCAAGAAGTCCCCATCGCCACCCCCTGTACCTGGAGGAATGTGGTACCCGCAAAGGTGAAGACATTAGATCTCAAGATGTGATCCAGTAGTTGCAGGGTGAACTCCGCCATAGGCCATTTTTTGTGGGTTTGTTCCCTAAGAAATGTTGTGATGACCTCTATGCCTCGGTTATGGGGAATACTCGAGTATAGCGCTTCAATGTCCAAAGTAACTAATAGGGAACCTGCTGGTACCGTTAGACCCTCAACCACTCTCAACAGTTCTAGTGTATCTTTAAGATAGGATGGGAGGCGTGTAACATGAGGCCGAAGTTGGTCATCAACAAATTGACTAGCGGGTTCCGTAATTGAGCCCATACCTGAGACAATAGGGCGACCGGGAGGTTTTTTCAAAGATTTATGAACCTTCGGCAAGGAATAAAATGTTGGCAGTATAGGCCATTTAACATTCAAAAAATCATATATTTCCTGGTCAATAATGTGAGCATGTAGAGCATTTAACAGAATTGTTTTATGTTGGGTCTTAAATTCCTCAATTTTTTCCTGTGACACTGGTGCATACCAGTCTGAATTCGATAGGATATCCATGCACATCGCTTCATATTGGGGCCTGTCCATAACGACCACATTGCCACCCTTGTCAGAGGGCTTGATTACAATGTGGTCGTTACGGACAAGGCCCTCCAATGCTCGCTTTTGGGAGGCAGACAAGTTGGAGGTCCCAGACATGGGGACCGCCAAATTGTCTATGTCCCTCTGGCTTTGTTTCAAAAAGGCCCAGACAGCTGGGCAAGTCTGTAAGTTCGGGAACCTGGTAGATTTTGCCTTGAATTTGCGGGGGTCAGGAGTGGGATGGTCCTCGTCGTCGGATGCAGAGTCCGAAGACGAGGACTCCCCCTGCCCCATATCCTCGTTTTCCTGAAGAAGTTGCATAAGAGTTTTGAGGTTTCTAAAGTCTTGTGCTTTAAACCCCTTGTAAAGGTCTTCATCCCGTGTATTCGTTTTATGTTTATCTTTGTCAAATATGTACTTATAAGTTAAGTTTCTTGCGAAAAGATGAAGATCTTTGATGACCTCGAACTTGTCGAGGCCTTGGTCTGGACAGAAGCTTAGACCCAACTGTAATACAGATCTTTCTGCCTCTGTTAATACATAAGACGACAAATTAATTATGTCCAAGGCTCCTGATTCAGATAGTGTATCCACAGTGTCCCCGTGGGGCTGAGGCATTGTTGTTTCAACCTCTTGTATGTGAGTATGCATATGGTTCCCATCGATATGACAACTTGTCAATGATGGATCTGTAGTTCGCCGACCCTGGTGGTTCATTCCAACTGGGTCAGCGAATTTCTGATCATGTATGTATCTAGTGGTCCTATTCGTTTCTCCCTTTCCTCTGGGTTGTTTGGGGGGTAGGGTGTTCCTAAAGGGGGTCCTAAAGGGAGATCTTTAGATACAGAATGATGGCTCTCAGATGTTACTTTAGTGGTTTTGGGAATCGCCCCAAGGTCTCGTGCTGTATGTACGTTAGGGGAGTGTTTTGCATTAGGTGCGGACTGAGGGGACAATAACCGTTTACGGTTTGTCCTATCATCGACACCCGATGCGCTGCTATTTCCCTCAGGGTTTGGTTTCTGAGGTTTATTACCTCCTTTGTTTCCCTGTCTACCACGCCCTGTACTGGTGTGCGATTTGGACGATACCGAGGATGTAAGAGATGCCTCCGAATCAGAACGATAGTTAGCAGCTATTCGATCCCTAGGAGGTCTGGAGATTTTGTGTTTACGCGCATAGCTGGGACGTTGCCATTTGTACGCGTAACCGCCAGTAAAGGCAAGTTTGTCTTTATAGAATTTTTGATCTTTTTTGAAAAGGATATTTTTGTTGTAATTTTCTAAATGGATCTGTAGATCCTGCTCCTTTTTAATGAAATCCGCGTTTCTGCTCAAAGAGCGATGTTTTGTTTGCAGGTTTTCAATGTCTTTGTCTATATTTGACAAATCAGATTGATATTTATCCCTAAGTAGTTCCATCATGGTACCAGTACACTGAGTCAGATTTTTCTCCCATTTCTCTTTGAATAGGGTATCATTGATTTCAAATGAGGGAAAAATCTGAATCCTTAATCCCATTGGGTTGAATCCCTCTGTAATGTATTTGTCAAAAAATCTAATATGCCACCCTAAGTTGGACTTTCTCTCCAAAAGTCGCTTAAGTTTCTGAAAAAATACCTCCAACCCTACGTCCACATGGGTTTCCATGGTACATGTTCTTTCAATGGTGTCGAGGAACTCATTCCATTTTTCCCCACTGAATTGGGCCATTTTGTCACAATTTTTCGAAAAATCTACTACCAAACAGAAGAATATAGAGACAAAACAAAATTATTTAAATATCCCAACACATAGGAGGGGAGGAGGAGGATGGGAGGAGAGAATAGTACCCAGAGATTGTATTCTTATAAGGCAGATAAAGGGGGAGGACCCCTGATAGTGATGATGAAAGGAAGGGGGAAGAAAAGGGGGAAGGGAAAGTAGCTAATTTCAAATTCTCAAAAGTTTTTTAAAAAGAGAAATCACCATCCGTGCTAGATGGAAAATATTAAGTAAACAGTTTTAAATATACGAAACAACAATGCATATGTAATTACTCATAACTGTCTGTGTAGCTCAAATGTCAAATCATCCAAAGAATGCAAAGGGATTCTTCAACCCAAATTGTAACAAACAAAGAGAAAGGATTTGGATGATAGACAGAGAGGTACCATTGGCCAACCGGCATCACCACATCCCCAATATATTGCAAAAAACCATAAAGGCGTGTTCACTGAACTGACTAATCAGTCAGTGAGCTACCCAAGTGTGGGACTTTAAAGGTGACTGGTGTTGGCACAGACAGATCAACAACCATTAGTATTAAAATCTTTTATTTCATTGCTCATTAAAAATCATACAAAACAGGTGCAACATGAAAATGCAATACAACATCATAGACATCATATCTTGCGAATTCAGGAGGTATACAGAGTCAGAGAGGTCCTACATGTTTCGCCAACTCAATGGCTTCGTCAGGGACCACATGGCTTTTCACCTCTTATTATAATTCTATACATTGACAGAAACAGAAAAGAAAATATTAGTTTGTGAACCTAATGCACATGTCAAAAAGCCCTAACATGTCCACATCAGCATATAGGCATATTGAAGTGCTCAACACTTACCAACATGTAGATGTTGGAAACAAATTTTCAACTAAGTTGCATTGTTGGTCATGTATACCCAGGAGGTACTAGACCATCCTCGGGATCTCTGGGGGGCACTAGGCAATGAATGCCTAAACAGGCTAGCCGATACTGGACCGGGCCAAGACAGAGACAGATGGCAAATGTATCCAATTCGGATTTTAGTCAGTAAATATATATCTCGGCCTCTGCAAGGAGGGAGAAAGGAGACTTGTTATGGCTGTATTAGAGAAAACCTCTTTAGGAAAAAATCATGGTTATTGAAATAACCACATATGTGCCCAGGGAAGGTAAGGGTGAAGATTGGTATGGCTTGTGAGACAACCAGCCATAGCCTAGGGAAACAAATTAAGTGATGTGATGTAGAATTATGTTAGGGTGAAAAGAAACCCAGCAATAATCTGGGTGCACCATCTAAAAGACTAGTGAAGATAATGACTGAGAGTTGCAGAACCAGAGAGAGGAAAAAAGGAGAGAGAACGGTGTCATACCAGTGACATAGGAACATGCCCATGGAGTTCCAGTGAAATCAGGTGATTGAAAACAATATGATAGAGTGCGATCATGCTACGGGTCAGGCGAGTGTACATGGGCTGAAAGCGGCCCGATAGTTGTAAAGCAAGTAAGAGAGCATGCAGTGTGAATTCAATTGAAGAAAGCCCCAGAGAGAGAAGTAGCCAGGGTTTGAGTATATGCCATAATATAATATGAATTCCAAAGCCACCAAAGTCCATATGGGAAGAGAAACTTACTTCAGGCTGAAGAGTTTGCTTGTGCGTCCATCACGCTGCAGCGTCAGGTAGTTATGACCTGTTTCCGCTGCGCCATCGTCGGTCTTTAAGAGGTCCAGTCCCGCCGGAAGTGACGCGGCCATATCCGGCCGTAGTATGTCACTTCCGGCGCGGGCGCCATCTAGTGATCGGGCGGGGGCACACCACGCTAGGCGCGATGCGTCCGTCACCCCATCAAAACATCCGCCCATAGTGGGCGGACGCGGGAGCTCAGTGAGGCGGAGCGAAAATACGCTAACCACCCCCCATATACTCCCGGCTTGGCGCCCGAGCATCGGCCAAAAGCCAAAAGACATATCAAATGCCGATGAGCCCCAAGAGATATAACACGACCACAATGCACATAACAAGTCAGATTACAGAAAGAAACTTGACAATTATAATAAATAGATCAAACACCAAAAGCATAGTCTCAAACAGAGGAGATCATGCTAAGGTGTTAGGAAGCACATAAAAAATTTTTAACAATATTTCCCAGTGCGCACATGCCATGGGATTATAGTGAGAATTCCTTTTGCCACTAGGGTTGTAAAGGGAGGAAGGAAAGGGAGAGAAAACGAAAATGGGGAGTCAGAAAAAGACTGAACAGAAAATTATTTACAAATAATGATAAGAAGGAGAAACTTCTCATGTCCACACTATTCCAGGAAGGGTTTGTATGAGATCGCAGTGTTAAGACCGGGAAATTTCGTGGCCTGAAGCCTATGAATCCACTTGGCCTCGTTTTTGAGTGTATTGTTATCAATATTGCCACCACGTGGGTTAGATCTTGTTACTTCTAACACCGAGAATTGGATTGTATAGGGGTCAAATCTATGTTGTAGGCCAACGTGCTTACATATCGGGGTATACATGAGGCCCGTGTCGATGTAATAGAGGTGGTCGTGTATGCGCCGGGCAAAGGGCCTTTTCGTCTTGCCGACGTAAAAGGCCCCACATACACATGTAGCAAGATACACAACCCCTGTCGTGAGGCACGTGGCATAGAACCTAGGTTTGAGGGTACCACCACGGGGGAGAGGTAGCAAATAGCCTTCTCTCACCCAGGGGCATTCATCACATTTACCACATCGGTAAGTTCCAAATCCACCCATTGCCCCATTCTCCGTCTCTGTTGGGCCTGTGTAGTGACTATGCACCAATTTATCCCTTAGGGATCCTGCTTTGCGGTAAACTACCTCAGGAGAGGGTTTCACATATTTAGAAATGATGGCATCCTCTGTAAGGAAATGCCAATTCTTGGTAAGGACTCCTCTTAGGCTTTGATGGTGTTTGTTGTACCTGGTAATCATTTTAGTGGTGTTAGTTGTTACCTGTTTGCGAGGTCCAAAAATTAGACCCTCCCTATGCTGATTGTTAGCACTATTAAATGCCTTTTTGAGAATATTTTTGGTGTAGCCCCGTTTTAGCAATCTCAGCTGTAGGGCTTTTGCTTCTCGTATATAATCTCCATCTAAAGTACAGTTTCGTCGTATCCTAAGATATTGAGAGTAAGGGATACTAGAAACAAGAGGGCGTGGATGGGCGCTTGAAAAATGCAAAATCGTATTCCCTGCCGTACTTTTGCGATAAAGGGAAGTATATAGACTACCGTCAGGGTCCAAAAATACCCTCGTGTCCAGGAATGGTACTTGACAAGGATCAGCCTGGTAGGTGAACTTTAAGTTAAAGTTGTTAACTGAAATGTATTCAATGAATTCAGAAAGTTCTACTTGTGACCCTGTCCACACGGCGATGACATCATCAATATATCTGCGCCACAACACTAGGTGGCGCAGATATATTGAGGCCCCATCGTCGGCGAACAGTTCCCTTTCCCATCCCCCCAGGTACAGGTTGGCGTACGATGGGGCGCACTGGGAAATATTGTTAAAAAATTTTTATGTGCTTCCTAACACCTTAGCATGATCTCCTCTGTTTGAGACTATGCTTTTGGTGTTTGATCTATTTATTATAATTGTCAAGTTTCTTTCTGTAATCTGACTTGTTATGTGCATTGTGGTCGTGTTATATCTCTTGGGGCTCATCGGCATTTGATATGTCTTTTGGCTTTTGGCCGATGCTCGGGCGCCAAGCCGGGAGTATATGGGGGGTGGTTAGCGTATTTTTGCTCCGCCTCACTGAGCTCCCGCGTCCGCCCACTATGGGCGGATGTTTTGATGGGTTGACGGACGCATCGCGCCTAGCGTGGTGTGCCCCCGCCCGATCACTAGATGGCGCCCGCGCCGGAAGTGACATACTACGGCCGGATATGGCCGCGTCACTTCCGGCGGGACTGGACCTCTTAAAGACCGACGATGGCGCAGCGGAAACAGGTCATAACTACCTGACGCTGCAGCGTGATGGACGCACAAGCAAACTCTTCAGCCTGAAGTAAGTTTCTCTTCCCATATGGACTTTGGTGGCTTTGGAATTCATATTATATTATGGCATATACTCAAACCCTGGCTACTTCTCTCTCTGGGGCTTTCTTCAATTGAATTCACACTGCATGCTCTCTTACTTGCTTTACAACTATCGGGCCGCTTTCAGCCCATGTACACTCGCCTGACCCGTAGCATGATCGCACTCTATCATATTGTTTTCAATCACCTGATTTCACTGGAACTCCATGGGCATGTTCCTATGTCACTGGTATGACACCGTTCTCTCTCCTTTTTTCCTCTCTCTGGTTCTGCAACTCTCAGTCATTATCTTCACTAGTCTTTTAGATGGTGCACCCAGATTATTGCTGGGTTTCTTTTCACCCTAACATAATTCTACATCACATCACTTAATTTGTTTCCCTAGGCTATGGCTGGTTGTCTCACAAGCCATACCAATCTTCACCCTTACCTTCCCTGGGCACATATGTGGTTATTTCAATAACCATGATTTTTTCCTAAAGAGGTTTTCTCTAATACAGCCATAACAAGTCTCCTTTCTCCCTCCTTGCAGAGGCCGAGATATATATTTACTGACTAAAATCCGAATTGGATACATTTGCCATCTGTCTCTGTCTTGGCCCGGTCCAGTATCGGCTAGCCTGTTTAGGCATTCATTGCCTAGTGCCCCCCAGAGATCCCGAGGATGGTCTAGTACCTCCTGGGTATACATGACCAACAATGCAACTTAGTTGAAAATTTGTTTCCAACATCTACATGTTGGTAAGTGTTGAGCACTTCAATATGCCTATATGCTGATGTGGACATGTTAGGGCTTTTTGACATGTGCATTAGGTTCACAAACTAATATTTTCTTTTCTGTTTCTGTCAATGTATAGAATTATAATAAGAGGTGAAAAGCCATGTGGTCCCTGACGAAGCCATTGAGTTGGCGAAACATGTAGGACCTCTCTGACTCTGTATACCTCCTGAATTCGCAAGATATGATGTCTATGATGTTGTATTGCATTTTCATGTTGCACCTGTTTTGTATGATTTTTAATGAGCAATGAAATAAAAGATTTTAATACTAATGGTTGTTGATCTGTCTGTGCCAACACCAGTCACCTTTAAAGTCCCACACTTGGGTAGCTCACTGACTGATTAGTCAGTTCAGTGAACACGCCTTTATGGTTTTTTGGTAAATGCAGTACGTTGCCAAAAAACAAACATATAAGATTCAGCCATTGACAGCCAGAATGCACTCCTTGATTCTAGGCCCTGCCATGTTCACACTGTAGCACCCTCCTAGGTAGGTGCTAGGAAAAGCATATTTGTGGCCCTGTCTGCTTATCAAGAGGGCCTGATCTATTAGGTTAGCCTGTCAATTGTTTCCAGGTGTGATTCACTGGGTCTAAGGGGGTGTCCCCACTGCAGCCAATGAGGGAGCTCATTGGACAGTGGAGGAAACCCAGCCAGTGGCATACTCTGTTTTATGTATAATCAAAGTTAAGACAGCGCTAGCATAAAAACATACATAAAATTAAGTAATGTGAAACATTCATAGATAGCAAATAAGTATATAGATAGCAAGTTCTTCTTAAAAGTGATCAAATTCCAAACAAAGTGCTCCAGTGCGGATAAAACTATAAAAAGTGCTCCAGGTGATGGTGACCCCTCTCGGTTCCCCACATTTTTAACTAGAGAATCCCATACCTAATTTTTACTAATACTATTTTATATTTTTTATACATGAATTTAAATTAATATTCACTCAATATATTTTATGTAATAATATCATAGCAATTTATATTATATATTATAAAATTAAAGAAAAGAATATCGCTCTCTATCTATCAATAAAATGAACATAACTCCATATATTTTAACATTAATATCACAGGCCTATATATTTCAAATAAAATTAAAGAATGAAATTAAAAATAACTTGCCATTTCATCACCATAAAAATTATCATTCACAAATATTTTTTTGCACGCTTTTTAGCATGGGATAAAGAATAAAAAATGATTTGGCACTTTATCACTATAAAAATTAATTATTCACAATATCTTAATCAGGGTTTTTATTAATAATATTCATTTACCTTTTATGTTAGTATTATGTGTAACAATAAAGTTTATTTTGTTAACAGGAAGTGATGCCCGAATGTACCATTTGTTATTAGTAAACTATTATTCAATTGTTTCTAATATTATACTATTAAAATAGTCCCAGGACTTTGAATGGGCTCTGCTCGCCAAGTCTTAAATACATTATAAGTATTGGAACAACATATAATGTTAATATGCACCGGATATCACGTCTGCTCGCTACACAACATAAATAAGGTCCGTCCATCGGATATGATGTCTTTGAAAACTCCCAATAGGCGGGCGAAACGCATTGATGTAATTCCCGGCACGGCTTGGACGCTTCTTCACTTCCGGCTACACTTCCTGGTTGGATAGTGGAACGCACGTTACATGTGGCGTCCACCACCATTGTTATTCACTGCAAATTTTTCTTATTTGTTTGTGAGTATGTTTCCATTATGTTTTTTCGGCAATAAACCGTTTTAATTACAATGGGGCGCATGCGCGGCTTCCGGACATGGAGGATGCACCTTAAGTGAGCTCCGGGCACTGCCAACTCTCCGCCCCTCCATACAAGCTTCTTTGTGCTCATTTCCAGCTGGGAGCAGGCTGCCAGTGTTCCTGAACCCTTTGGCGTCTCCATGGGAAAGATCGGGCAGCAAAAGCAGGGATATTCCGCTCCGCAGGAGTCCCGGACCCAGGCCGCCATGGATCGCTTCCTCACTAGGCCGCAATCCCCGGCCTCAATTTCGCAGGCGGACCCATTCTCCACGTTGGACCCGCTTTTGGAAGCTGAGAACGATGCTGACCCTCCACCAGCACAGGTACCGGATCGCTCATCCCCGACCCCTCCTGCCTCACAGCAGATATTAACTCCAGACATTTTGGATGCTAAACTCCAGGTTCTTCTGGTACAGATCACCCGCAACATAGCTGCTGAGGTGGGCAAATTATCAGTGGAATTAAGGGGGGAAATTGCACACATAGGGGAACGCACCGACACCCTTGAAACTAAATTTGACGAATTAGTGGATTATGTGCATGTTTTGGAGGAGGAACATTCCTATTTGAAACACTCAGTCTCCTAACTGTAGCTGCAGCAAGAGGATCTGGAGAACAGGGAAAGGCGCCAAAACCTGCGCTTTAGGGGCATCCCTGAAACTGTGGGTGACAACAACCTGCGTTCCTATTTATTGGGTCTTTTTAACCATTTGGCACCTAATATTGTGGATATCGACTGGAGACTGGATAGGGCTCACAGATCTCTGGGCCCCTAACCGCCTTCTGGAGGGAGACCCTGAGACGTTATAGTCTTCTTCCACTACTATGACAGCAAGGAGGCCCTCAACCTGGCAACCCGTAACAAATCTCAAGTGGACTATAAAGGTGCTAAAATCCAAATCTTTAATGATCTTTCACCCATCACCCTTAATAAGTGGAGGGCCCTCCGCGTGGTGACTTTGCATTTGCAGAAACACAGGGTTCCCTACTACTGGGGATTCCCATTCCACCTGGTGGTCACCAAGGATTGCACTCAGCATGCCATGCGGGACATGCACGAAGCGGAGTCTTTTATTAGGGGCCTCGACCTCCCACCGCTCCCTGAAGAGGACTTGCTTGCTCAACAGCAACCACGAGCCGTCCGCTTCCTGCAACTCCAGGTCTTATTTGGACCCCTGCCAAGACCCCACAGCGTAGATCCCATGTCATCCCTCAACGTCAACGGCCCCCAAGATTCCCACCCTGATTCTTCTGACGGCTCTACATGGTATTATGTTTTTTCCTTGTCCCTCCGGTCTCCTGTGGTTGGACTGGACTGTGATGGCTGCCTTACCGGAGCTTTCTTTGGCTGGTCCGGCTGGACTGGCTCAGTTTTTCCCCCCCATGGGGCATTTGTTTTTCACGCTTAGTTGGTTTTTGTTTTTTCTTCTGCTGGAGAGTTGACGGGTGACCCATTCCCGTTGGAATACAGTTCCCTGGAGGCTCCCGTGATGCCCGTATTGCCATTGGGCTTCGCCCAGGGCTCCCTGGGATTCTACAATCCTACAGGGTTTCTTCTGAAGATACTGAATGAACACTGCTATTCTATTCGATTGTTTTTCTTTTTATTGTTTTTTTATATATTTTCTTTTTATGTTGGACCTTTTTTGTCCCTGGTCCGACATTCTCATGTCGCACATGTGGATTGGTGCCTCTGGGTTCTATCTTCGGATAGAGTGCAGACTGCATTAACACTGTTTCATGCTCTTGCTATTGTGATACGTGATATAATGAGAGGTTGTTTTATCACTGCTTATGCTTTATGTCTATGTCCTGGGATAACATGGCTTTAAGGTTTATGTCTTATAACATTAAGGGTCTGAATTCGGTACAAAAACGGTGGCTGGCACGTAAGGCTTTCCGATCCTCTGGGGCGGATGTGATTTTAGTGCAAGAGACGCACTTCCGTCCTGTCGGATCTTTTAAGTTCGCAGCAAGATACTTTCCCATGGCATACTTTGCCTCTGAGCGGTCAGGTAAAGCGGGGGTTGGTGTCCTGATTCAGAAGTCATGTCCCATTAGGGTTCGTGATTCGCTATTGGATCCTCATGGGCGATATATAGCCTTGGTCTGTGATTATCTGTCCTCATCCTTTACATTACTTAATCTGTATGCCCCCAATGAGGGTCAATTAGATTTCCTGGATAAGACACTTGCGGCTACTTCCCATTTTTCTCAACCCTTTATGATAGTCGGGAGGTGATTTTAATCTTATTATGTCGCCTTATAGGGATAGGCAGTCCATAAGTCAAGACACCCCTTCTCGTAGGCAGCTGAACCAAGCTAAATCTTTTCACAAATGCATTTCTTTCATTTAGGCTCTTTGACTCCTGGTGAATTAAGCATCCTTCCAATAGACAATATTCCTTTTATTCAGCTGCTCATGAGATGCATTAGAGATTGGATCATTTTTTTATCTCGGCTCCACTGATTTCATGCATGGTTCAGTCGGAGATCCTTCCCATCTCCTGGTCTGATCATGCTCCCATTATTTTTGATGTCTCCATGGTGGGGGCACCTCCTAGGGCCTGCCATTGGAGTCTAAATGATCGACTCCTTCAGATTCCGGTAGTCCGTGATCGGTTGGAGGAGGGCCTGTGGGAGCATTTTCTGCTTAACGAGGGTTCTGTGTCTGAGGTGTCTACGATGTGGGAGGCCCTCAAAGCTTTCTTCAGGGGGGTCTGCATTGCAGAGGGCTCTCGGCTGAAGAAGGACACAGAGAGCATGCGCAGTTCGCTTCTGGCCAACCTCCGGGCAGCTGAGACGTGCTTGCAGGCCTCTCCGTCGGTGGCGGGACTTCGGAAGGTGATAGGTATCCGAGACCGCATCAAGGCTCTGGACATGTCCAAGATGGTTAAGTCCTTGATGTGGGCTCGGCAAAGGTTTTATGAGTATTCTAATAAACCTCACAGAATGTTATTTAACAAGCTTAAACCCAAGCCTTTTCAATCTGTTCCGGATCTCCTGCTGCAGTCGGATGGTAGCCCCACCCACTGCTCCTATACAATGGCTGAAGTATTTGGCAAATTTTATAGTAGCTTGTACAATTGTCTGACTCCTGAAAACCGCTTTCATTTCTCTGCTGAAAAATTTGAGAGATTTTTTCGGGACTTGGATATTCCCAGTCTCTCCAGGGCTGATCTTGACAAACTAAATGCTGATATTTCAATGGATGAGTTACAATTAAGGAATTGCCCTCTCGGAAGGCCCCAGGTCCAGACGGGCTTCCGTATATATATTACAAAACCTTTTTATCGACTCTGGCCCCCCGTCTGGATCTCTATGCTTCCATGTTGGCAGGCAGGACACCCCACTCTCACTTCCTCCACTCGTATATTTCTGTTATCCCCAAACCGGGCAAGGATGCTTCACTCCCTGATAATTACAGACCAGAAGCTCTTCTTAACTCTGATTACAAAATATTTACTAATATCTTGGCCAATAGACTGGCAGGCCTTGTACCTAAATTTATAGATAGAGATCAGGTTGGGTTTGTTCTTTCTCGGCATGCAGGGGATAACACCAGACGGGCTATAGACCTAGTTGCTCTCCTGAATAGGTTCCCTCGCCCTGCACTTGTCCTCAGTTTGGACGCCCAGAAAGCTTTTGATAGGCTGAGTTGGCCCTATCTTTTTTCCACACTACAGAGGTTTGGATTCAAGGGTCCTTTTTATAAGGCATTAGAAGCCCTATACTCCCCAGCCACAGCCCAGGTCCGAATGTCGTCTGCCTTTATGTCGCCTGTGTTCTCCATGTCCAACCGCACTCGGCAGGGCTGCCCCCTTTCCCCTTTATTATTTAAATTGTGCCTAGAGCTGCTGGCCGAAGCAATACGCTCTCATCCCGATATTGCTGGGGTTACCATGCGACATAGGGAATATAAGCTCTCTTTATTTGCAGATGACGTATTGCTGACCCTAACGAATCCTTTCGTTTCTTTGCCATCGCTGCATGCTTTACTAGATTCTTTTAGTGCAATCTCTGGCTATAAGATAAATGCTTCTAAAATGGAGGCCATGCCCCTTCACATTTCCCCGGATCTCCTGTTTCAGTTGCAACATACGTATACCTATAGATGGTGCTTGAAGTCGCTTAAATATCTGGGGGTTCACCTGACTCCTTCCCACTCACAGCTTTACACTGCTAATTTTGTCCCCTTATTTTGTGAGATTTTTATATCCCTCCGGCACTGGACTGCCCTGCCTCTGTCATTGTTAGGCCGTATTAATGTTTTAAAAATGTCTATTCTACCGAAATTGCTCTATTTGTTTGACACCCTTCCAGTGGCGATTCCTATGTAAAATGTTGCAATGCTCCTTTTTACGGTTTATTTGGAACAATAAGGCACATAGGGTGGCTTCCTCGGTGGTGTTCGCTCCCCGAAGACGGGGGGGATTGGGTGCTCTGGATATTGTGAAGTACTACTATGCTTCCCACCTCAGGGTGGTGGCCTCCTGGTCTTCTTGGCTGGCCCCCAACCGGTGGTCGGAGATAGAGAGAAGGGCGATTTATCCGGTGCATCCTTGCTCGATGCTTTAGTCACCGGCCTTGCATATGGACGGTGTTCTGAGGGATATGTGTCTGGATTCAATGTTGTTTACTATGGGAATCTGGCGCAAATGTATGGGCCAATACTCTCTCTCTTCGCCATGCCCCCCTCTCACCACGATCTTGTTTAATCCATTGCTTCCCGATGGACTTCGGGTGAGCCGTTTATGGGCCTGGACTCAGCCTCCACTGTTCCAGCTACGCAATCTGGTTCATCCGGTGTCCCGCTCCCTCTTTACCTTTGAAAAACTTTGAGAGAAATTCTCTCTTCCAAAACACTCTTTTTATTTTTATCTCCAAATACGCAATTTCTTTAGGACGTTGTTGCTATCACTTGCCCTGGAGAGGCCCACGGCCTTTGAAATGTTGTGTGGTCGTGGTCCTCACCAGGGTCATTTGGTGTCCTCTATTTATAATATTTTACATGATGCTGCTCCACTTACTGAGGACTCTCACTTTTACATGTGCAAGTGGTCTGGGATACTGGATCGACCAATTACATTGCCTATGTGGAATAGAATTTGGACGTCCACCTTTAAATCATCTTGTTGTGTGGCGCAGAGAGAGACCGCTCTAAAGATTCTTCTGTTTTGGTATAGGACCCCAGTCCGCCTTCATAGGATGAATCCCTCCTGTTCCGCCCTGTGTTGGCGGTGCGGGGAGGAGAGGGGCTCTCTTTATCATATTTTTTTGGCAAGTTCCCTTGTACGACCTTTTTGGTCAATGGTGATGGAAACACTCCAAGCTGTGGTGGGTTTGGACTTGCTACTGGACCCCCTGCATTGTCTACTGGGCCTACCGTTTCCTAGGGTCTCTAAGCCGGCAGCCAAGCTGATATCTTTCCTCCTCTTGGCAGTTAAGAGGGCAGTACCACTGATAAACCCCTTTTCTTGAAGCTAGTTTCGGACATTCGGGAAATGGAGTCCCTGACGGCAAGGGTACATGATGAGCATTTTTCTTTTACAGATGGACCCTTATATTGCAGCAAGAATATGATAAACTAATATTTTATTCCTGTTTGCTCAGTTTATATACTTTTTTTTTTTTTTTTCATACACTGTCTTTGTGTGTATAGGAAGGATGTACTAAAATTTAAGGGAGAAAAGTTTGTGTTATCTACATGACAGTGCCTTCTCTTATACTACTATCCTTAGATAGAGTGCCCAGCTTTTATGTGCTTATCTAATAAATAGCAACACTTAAAAATTCTGAACAAGATGCAGCAGTAACAAAATGAATTAATATAACACCTTAATAAGGCATAAAATGTGACTTATGTGTTTAAGGAAGAAACAACAATGCTTTAAAATAAGGATACTTTAAGAAATAGAATAATTATCCAAGCATTTTATGTGGTGTTTATTTTTATAATAGTTTTCCCTAGTTTGTCATCCATTTGTCCCTTGTTGTGGGGACCTACATGCCACCTTTTATTAGCATCTTTCAGTGCAATGACAGTAAACTTGAATATGAGACATTGGTTAACACAGAACTATTTCTATGATTCATAGATTCTCTGAATGTTTCCTGTCTGCTTGGCTTCATTATTCAAATACTGCAGCAATGGGATTGACTGACATATATGCACTCTCCTACATCTGTTAGATGCGGGCATAATAAATAATACAAATTGACATTGCATCTGAAATATAATCTGCTCAATCTACCAAGTAACCACAAAGAAAATTGTGTTTTTCTTTTTAGATATGTGAGTATACTTGATTTAAAAAATAAAACATGCATAAATGTTACGCTTGAGATTTACACTGTGAAAGAGAAACTGACAGAAGAAAAAGACTGATTGAGAAGAAAAAACTGAATTTTTGTAAAATCTTACCTGTAAAATTCCTTTCTCTGAGTCCTCCGACAGTCGCCGCCACTTCATATTCATCACTAATGGGGTTATTGACCTTTGCTCCGCAGGAGTAGCTAGGCAACAAAATATGTTAATATCAAAGCTTTTAGCATATCCCACCCCTAGGGGGTGGTCCCCTCAGTCAATACCTCCCTGCTTCCTGCATTCCCAACTCAGTTTCAGTAGCATAGCAGTAGAGTACATAAACAAACCCCAAAAGAGGGGCGGGGGCGGCGACTGTCGGAGGACTCAGAGAAAGGAATTTTACAGGTAAGATTTTACAAAAATTCAGTTTTCTCTTACGTCCTCCGACAGTCGCCGCCACTTCATATTCATCACTAATGGGGACATCCCATAGCAGTGTAGACATGAGGGGTGGGAAAAAACGCAGCGGCGCCTAAAGCAACGCAGTACCCACATCAGAGAAAGGAACCTTACCAAAGTAAGAGAACCAACTGGGCAACAGGAAAAAAACGTGCTCAACAGGAGCAACAACCCAGGAAAACAAGTAACCTAGGGATAAAGACATCCCAACAGCCAAGGACCCAAAACAAGGAACCCTAAGGCACTGCCGCACTAAGAACTTTGCGGCCAAAGGAAGCATCCGCCGATGCCTGAACATCCACCTTGTAGAATTTGGAGAAGGTGTGAACTGACGACCAAGTCGCCGCCTTACACACCTGAGCCACAGAAGCCTGATGACGATAGGCCCAAGACGTACTCAGAGACCTGGTAGAGTGCGCCTTCACAGGGAAAGGAGGAACCTTCCCCTTCAAAGCATAGACTTGCACAATGGTCTGTCTGATCCATTTGGCGATGGTCGCAGTCGACGCTGCCATGCCCTTCCGAGGACCCTCTGGAAGAACAAAAAGAGAATCCGACTTGCGAAAGGATTTCGTCGATGACAGGTAAACCCCGATCGCCCGAACAACATCCAAGGAATGCAAAGCCACCTCCCTTGGATGCTTAGGCTTCGCGCAAAGCGAAGGCAAGACAATGTCCTCATTGAGGTGAAATTCCGAGATCCTCTTCAGAAGAAAAGAAGGGTTAGGTCGTAAGACCACCTTATCCAAGTGAATCACCAAGTAGGGAGAGCTGCAGGACAAGGCCGCCAGCTCTGATACCCTGCGAGCCGAAGTGATCGCCACCAAAAAGGCAACCTTCTTGGACAATAGGGACAACGAGATCTCCCTGATCTTCTCAAAGGGAGCATGTTGCAACACGGACAGAACAAGGTTCAAGTCCCATGGAGGTAAAGGGTCCCTCCGAGGAGGGGCCAAGTGTCGCACCCCTTGAAAAAAGGTGCTAACCAAAGAATTAGACACCACAAGGGGGTTGAAAGAGAACGGCCAACGCAGAAATCTGACCCTTAATCGTGGCCAACGCCAAACGCTGGTCCACGCCCATTTGAAGGAAAGCCAACACTCTCGATACCGAGTACGAGCGAGGGGAATACCCCCTGGACTCACACCAGGCAAAATACGCCTTCCAAGTACGGTAGTAAATCTTCCCCGAAGAGGCTTTTCTAGCCTTGATCAAAGTGGGAATGACCTCAGGGGAGAGACCCCTATCCTTCAGGACCTGGCTTTCAACAGCCAGGCCGTTAAAGCCAGCGACTGTAAAGCAGGATGGAAGATCGGTCCTTGAGACAGGAGATCTTCTCAAAGAGGCAGACGCCACGGAGCGTCGACCGCCAGATTCACGAGGTCTGCGTATCAAGACCGGCGAGGCCAGTCTGGCGCCACCAGAATCACCGTGTGCGGTTCCGAGCCCAACCTGCGAAGGAGCCTCGACAGTAGCTGAATCGGTGGAAAGGCATACATCAGACGATACTGATGCCAGGGCGCCACTAACGCGTCTGAGGCGTCTGCCCGAGGATCGCACATCCTTGCCACGAACCTTTCCACCTTGTTGTTTAGACGAGACGTGAACAGGTCCACATCTGGGGAACCCCACTTCGCGCACAACATCTGAAAGACATCCGGGTGAAGGGACCACTCTCCCTGGTCCAGGGTCTGGCGACTCAGATAATCCGCCTGCCAGTTCTCCACCCCCGGAATGTGAACTGCAGATATCGCCGGGACGTGCGTCTAGGCCCAAGACAGAATGTCGGCTACTTCCCGAGCCGCTCGGGCACTCCTGGTGCCCCCTTGGTGGTTGATGTAGGCCACCGCTGTGGCATTGTCCGTCTGCACCCGAACCGGACGGCCCTGAAGCCTGTCCGTCCAACGCAGCAGGCAGAGATTTATCGCTCGCAATTCCAGAATGTTGAGCGGAAGGGAGGATTCCTCCTCCGACCAAGTTCCCTGGGCGGACAGAACGCCCAGAACACCACCCCAGCCCGACAGGCTGGCATCCGTGGTGATCACCGTCCACGACAAAGGACGAAAGGACTTGCCCCCCCCGACACCGCCGGGGACTGGAGCCACCACAAAAGACCCCTTCGGGTGAGGCGGCTCAACGAAATCCGCAGATCCAGAGATTGCGGATGCCCGTCCCACTTGGCCAGGATCTCCGCCTGAAGATCCCGTGTGTGAAACTGGGCGAAGGGAATCGCCTCGAAAGCCGAGACCATCAATCCCAGACACCTCATACACGTCCTGAGGGACGAGCACTGATTGTCCCTGAAGGACCTGACTTCGTCCTGAAGTGTCCGGAGCTTGTCTTCTGGCAGGAAGACCTTCGCTTGAACAGAGTCCAGTATCATCCCCAGGTAGGAAAGACGAACTGACGGACATAACGTTGACTTTGGCAAATTTATCGTCCAACCGAACTCCTGCAGAGTCAGCATCATGATGGACAGGTCGTTCACCAGGCCCTGACTGGTCGCAGACCGAATCAAGATATCGTCCAGATACCCCAAGACAGAGATGCCCTGGGCTCTCAATAAAGCCAGGACCGGCGCAAGCACCTTGGTGAAAACCCACGGAGCCGAAGCGAGACCAAAGGGTAACGCCACGAATTGGAAATGATCCTCCGCAATGGCGAATCGAAGGTACCTCTGGTGACCCTCGAAAATGGGAATGTGAAGATACGCATCCTTCAAATCGATGGAGGCCATGAATTCCCCCGGAACCAGGGCAGCCACCACCGAGCGCAGGGATTCCATGCGGAACTTGCGAACCCGCACAAAGTGGTTCAGAGCTTTTAAGTCCAGAATCGGACGTACCTTGCCCTCCTTTCTGGGCACAGTGAACAGATTGGAATAGAACCGAAATCTGTCCCGATGAGGCACCGGAACCACCACTCCCTGGGCCCTCAGGTCCGGCACCGCCAGGTGCAGATCCTGCAAGCGCTCCGGAGTCAGCTGAAGGTTTGAGGGGAAAAATCTGCCCTCCGGCCGAGAGAGAAACTCGATCTTGTAACCAGATCGAACGATTTCCTGAACCCACCTGTCCCGAATGCGGTCCAGCCAGGGTTGAAGAAAACCGAGTAAACGTCCTCCCACCCCAGAACTGGGTGAGGGAGTCCCTTCAGGCCGTATTGTTATGGGCAGCGGACCCGGACTGGCCGGACTTCTGCTTACCTGTCCACGGCTTCTTCTGGGAGCCTTGGCCCTTGAAGGGCTTGCCCTTATAGTGCGAACAAAAGGACCCCTGAGAGGGCCTAAACGAGGTATTCTTCTTACCACGAACAAACTTATTCTTGTGAGTTTGGGGCAAGAGAGTGCTCTTACCCCCAGAAATTCCCTTTATCAGAGTATCCATAGATTCGCCAGAAAGGCGAGATCCCGCGTAGGGCAAATTAGCTAAAGTCTTGCGAGAAGATTGGTCAACAGACCAACATTTCAGCCATATCATGCGACGGTTCAATACTGCCACACTTGAAAGACGCGCAGCCAAAGGGACCAAATCTAAGTCCGCATCACTCAAATACATGACACCCTGATGAATGTGATCCACCATAGCCAAAGTTGTCGGCGGGGCAGAGTCAGCCACCAGGGTGCGCCTGAGCACCTGCGTCCAATCCGCAATAGCCTGGGCTGCCATAATGGAAGCAAAAATAGGCTTCAGCATAGAACCAGCAACCGTATAAGCATGACGGGCCAGAGACTCCAATCTCCTGTCCGTCGGGTCCCGGAACACCGGGGTATCCTCAGCAGGGATCGCAGTGGATTTATTCAAAACCGCCACCGCGTGATCCACCTGAGGCGGCACACACCAACGCTCATCAGTGGTGGGTGTAAATGGATAACGCAGTTTGAACCTACTCGGCACAGCAAAAGGCTTCTTTAAATTGCGCCATTGCTCATCAACCGCGCGCTGGAATTCCGCAGAACAAGGAAAAACCTGCGATGTTTTGCGTTTCCTTTGCGTCCCAGAAGAGGACATCAAAACAGGAGGACATGGTTCATCCTGCAAATGCAGCGTTTGCTTGATAGAAGCAACCAACTCATCCATGAGTGCAAGCTCTTCAGACGAGCCAGGGGGAGAATTATCAACCCCTTCTACCTCAGCCTCCCCCTCAGACCCCACAAGGTCTAGAGATGAGTGAGACCCTGAGAAGGGCACTCCAGCCATAGCAGCCCCATCGCCCTCTGAATCAGAGGAAATTGACACTCTGGGCCGTTTGGTGGATCGATCAGCCACCAGCATCTGCACTTGAGCAGCCAAGTTCGCCACAATAGTAGCCAGATCAGCCCCCTCAGGGGATGCAGCAGCCCCTTGGCCCCCCACCAAGGTGGGAGGAAACTTGCAATCCTGAGAATCCATGCCCCAGCAAAAGTAGAAAAAAAGGAGTACTGCCCCTTTAAGACCGCGGCGAGCGTAGCCCACGGCACCCTACTGAATACACCGACCCCCACAGGGATAAGAACACTGGGCAAGGAATACAGGAAAAGGAAAGGTAAAAACCTGGAGAGAACACACAGGCTGCTGCCACCGATCGCTGTCCCAGAGCAAAAGGAAGTGATGCAATGACTGACCGCCCTATAAAGCCTATGTAAGGCTACACAAACATGGCCGCTCGGCTGAGGATTCCTTAGGCCAAGAGAAAATGGCGCCGACATGTGGCCTGATCGATCGCCGCCAAAATGACGGCGTTTGGCGCCAAAACACCGCGCCGTACCACACAGGACCGGTCACCATAAACTTGCCGCAAAAAAATGGCGGGTCGCAGCAGCGATCGCCGCACAGCATGCCTAAGCCCAGACTGCTTCATGCATTCACACAGCAGAGCGGGAGAGCCCCCCCTCGCAGCCCACAGACAGGCAGCTATTCCACACAGGAATCTGACAGGGAGCTCAGCATTTACACAGACATGCAGGGTCACACAGTCCCAGACTGACACCCAAATAGACAGGTCCCCACATAGATTTACACTTACCAGTCCGGATGGCGTGGGGAGCCTTCTCCAGCGACCAAACCGTTGCACTGAGGACAGGGAGTGTCGCAGCCAGGACGCAGTGGAACTGCGGTGCGAAACCGCAATGGCGTCCAGTGAGGTAGCCACCTCACAGATAGCATCCCTGCAGCGAACAGGGATGGGTCGTTCAATATGCCAGGGAAACCTGCGCTGAACGCTCGATGGCAGGCTGGGAAGCCCCTGGCCCTGAACCCCGGGATCCAGGGTGGCCAGTCCGAGACCCAGCTCCGCACGATCATCTTCATCCGAAGAATCTAACTAATGCTGAAAATTAACAGCTAAGTAAAAGAAAGAGAAAAAGACTCAAAATAAAATCAAAAAGAGAATAGAGGCTGAGACTGAGAGCCCCAGCACAGGAACAGCCAGCCTACTCTTAAGCTAGGCATTAGAAACTGAGTTGGGAATGCAGGAAGCAGGGAGGTATTGACTAAGGGGACCACCCCCTAGGGGTGGGATATGCTAAAAGCTTTGATATTAACAAATTTTGTTGCCTAGCTACTCCTGCGGAGAAAAGGTCAATAACCCCATTAGTAATGAATATGAAGTGGCGGCGACTGTCGGAGGACGTAAGAGAAAGTGTGAGTTTTTGTATGCGTAGGTGTGTGTGTTTTTTTTTTTTTGTTCTCATTCACATTAGGTGCAATGAGTTCCATTAATCTGCAATGATCAACACATACTCAATGCAAGGACTCTGAGAAAGCAATTGTTTTCTATATGCCCAGTTCACACCACACAAATGCACTGGTGTGCGTTACAAAAATTGCAGTAACACAACATGTCTATCATAATACAAAAAAGGTAGAATTTTTGTCATACTTTTACTTTCTAGCCTTGCTCTTTCCTTTCTTGCAGTTCATGAAGTGCCCCAACTCTGTAACAAGGTATCCTATTATAATATAAATGAGGCTAAATCTAGCATTTTGGGTGTTGCAATAGACAGAAAACTGAAACATTCCTTACAATCAAACCTTCCATGTCCTTGGTCGCTGGGAACCCTAAAATAACTAGGCATTACCTTGACTACTCCCATTTCAAACGTATAGAAGGTCAACTTTGCCCCCCCTTATTATGAGTATATAAAGGGAATTAGATTGCTTGAGGAGATGCTGTTTATCATGGTAAGGCAGACTGGCAGCAAAAAAAAACTGCTTAAGGGAGCTACCTATACATATTACATTTACCTTTTTTTAGAAGCATGCAAAGCCTAGCTTCCAAATGTATATGGCTTAGCCATAACGTTTGGTCTTGGTGCCCATATAACATTCTATAAAAACACAAAAAGGCTGGAGGTATGGGAATGCCTGACTTTAATGACTATTATATGGCTGCCATTTTGGACCTACTTAGATTCTGGATCTTACCACAGCTAACAAAACACTGAAGCAGTTGAACATTCACTCAGACTTAGATCTATGCTACTGTCAACCTCTATTTTCAATAAACCTTACAAGTTTTACCATCCTATAATTGCAATGGCTCTCCAAGCATGGGAGTGCTATAGTAAATTTAGGGAGCAAAAAACAAGGAGAATTCCAATTCCATCACCATTAGAAATGTTAACATTTCTTTTTCCAGGTTTTTCTCTTAAACAATGGGAATCAAAAGGGCTCACTAAGCTTTTAGATGTAATTCAGGAGGAGAATATAATACCACAAAATAGAGAAAGTATGGGTTTTCAGGGCCAATTTGAAAAAGGAAGACCAAGAATCCATGATTTATAAAAAATTGAACATTTTATTAAGTTGATCATATAAAAATGTAGTGTAGTACATGAGGGATTACTAGAAGAAAAGAAACGAACCCCCCATATATTCACCAGAACATTAAAAACTATAGCACAGAAATATACCCCTCATAGGGGACTAATACGTGCTTCAAGCTGATGTTGGTGCAAGAAGTCTCTGTTGATATTCGGTTTGAAGGTCCCAATTTGGCTCATTGGGACCTTCAAACCGAATATCAACAGAGACTTCTTGCACCAACATCAGCTTGAAGCATGTATTAGTCCCCTATGAGGGGTATATTTCTGTGCTGTAGTTTTTAATGTTCTGGTGAATATTTGGGGGATTTGTTTCTTTTCATCTAGCAATCCCTCATGTATTACACTACATTTTTATATGATCAATTTAATAAAATGTTCAATTTTTTGTAAATCATTAATTCTTGGTCTTCCTTTTTCAAATTGACCCTGAAAACCCATACTTTCTCTATTTTGTGATATACGTACCCTTTGGGGCTTGGGCCAACCTCACGGTTGTTTTTTGTGAGAATATAATACATTTTGCAAAGATTTTACCCCACTATTGTCTTATGCCCAATTAGTATCCTACCACCACCACAATCCCTTTCCAGCCCTACATTTACCCAGTAATGTCTGGACATTCTATACCCCCCCTTAAATTTAAAGAATTTGGAAGATGGTAGATATGAGACTTTTGAGGTGCTTGAAATAGAGGATGATTGACTACATAAATAAAAAGTTCAAAATGTATTGAATTACAAAGTAATTTTGTTTACATATAAATAGCACGGTCTTGTTGTCCTTATTTTTGCAGCAGTACAAGGTTAAACACTCCCAACATGTTTCAGTCAGTGGGGCTTCTTCATGGAAAAATAACCTCTGATATTTTAAAACTGTATTAAAAAAACTAAATATAAATAGCCAATATGACACTAGCACAGCATTATATTAGTCACAATACCACAAATTTCAATATTTACACCTCTGACTCTATCATTCCTACCCTCTAAGTTTATCAGTTATCAGTTGGAAAAACCTAAAATTTGTGTCAAACACAGGACTCTCGTGTGACTACAGGAGATACAACAGGACCACACTGCAATAAATGTATATACACCTTTATCAATTTTCTAGCATATGAAGAGAAAATATTGCATAATTCCTAATCTTTCCATATTTTACTTATTTTATACAGTGCATACTAATAAAAGGAACCACAAGGGGGCACTCATTTACCAGTGGAGTTAAAAGCCAGCTTGTAAAAGAAATTAGAAAGAAATAACATCTAATTAAATCTAATATATTCAGGTGCTGCCTGTTGATCTAACTGAATTTAGAATTCTGAGAAATTTGCAACAATATTTAATCAGCAGGCAGAATGTAAACATGCTTAAAAAAAAGGGGGATCACTGAGCTTTATAACTCCCAGTTAAATATAATGAAGTAGAGTGCAGCATCAAGAAATTGTATTGCTTAGACTAAGCATCTGGACAAGAGTTGATACAATATCTCATGCGAGGAACTAGACACAGTCTGAGAAAAGGCATCCCACATGGCTCTGGCAAGATGGCCACCAGAGACAAAAGCCTTTTTTACCTCCTACCTGGCCAGCATTGGTATCAATGGTTGGGCGCAGATGCTCAGAGTGCCAGTGCACATACACAGGGGCCAAGATTCAGTCACCAAGCACCCAAACCTTCTGGGTCCTAGTGCCTGATAGGCAATAGGGTACCCACGGGGGCAATGCCACATCTGGCCAGAAGGACTTTGGCAGCTGCTAGTCAGGAATCAATTAAGAGTGGTGGGCGCCACCTCTGGTGGAAAAGGGAAATTGGCCACAAAGATGGATACAGGGGCAAACTGGCAAGCCATCAACACTCTGATTCCTGTTAGTAGGGAGACATGTCATGGGGGGGGGATTAGACCCAAGGAAACCCAGAATGCCAGTAGCACAAACAATTGGCGATGCCAGGAGGATAAAATAATGTCACCTGCACACACCCTGGGTGTCTGTGCGGTCACCAGTAATCAACCAGTACATTGAAACACCAACTTGGATAAAAGATATTCTTTCATGAATCTTAAAAAGGTATAGAGTCACATGTAAGGTAATATAAACTATATTCCTCAATGAGGCTAGCTAGAATAGGCATTACTGTAAACTCAGTAAATCTAGGAACCCTCTTGGATTGGGACTATGGAGGCACAGGCAACACAGAACAGGTTGTCAGAGTGCCACAAAAGTCACAACTGCTGAGACCGCTAGGCAGGGCAACAGAGATAGGATTCATCAAGATTCAAAGAAGTATTGCAACCCTAAATGTTAGTGGGCAAATTAGACATAGCGGAATTTGGGATGGATGGTTTTAAAGCACTGCATTGGAGTGCATTATGGGACAGCTAGGAAGATGACCAAGATGGGACAGCTAGCAAGATGAGCAAACATGAGGCATGGTTTTCATGGTGGTCAGTGCACCAATGGCATGCACAGAAGATGTAAATTCACAAAGTGTAAACAAGAACCTAAGGCCTTCTTCACGTGGGGCATACTACAGTGAGGCCGTGTTTAGCTGCACAGGGATGCACAGGTGTTCCCTTGCACCCCTATGCAGGCAGTCCCATCAATGTCAATTGAGACACAGCGGTTGCACAGGAAAGCACAGGTATTCAATGCATTCCTGTGCAGGTAGTCCAAATCATGTCAATTAGAACACAGCAGCTGCATGGAAACAGCCACTGCTCCCAACTTGACATCCGCATAGGTGCATGTCCCTGAACTTTGCATTTTGGGCCATGTACCTTCCCCTTGCACGGATGTCAGATTTGTCCTTACAGCCGCTGCATCACAATTGACGTGAATGGGATTGCCTGCACATTGATGCACAGAACACCTGTGCATCCCCGCATGGGTAAACATGGCCCTCCATACAGCACACCATGGGCATACACTTTAGTACACCCCATGTTAACGAGGCCTTTGTAAGAATTTAGCAGGAAATTTGTAAAATGTACTGTGTTTGTATCTGCTAATAATGATTTTAGTTTATTTTTGGGGAAAATATTGTTTGATAAACATTTGCGCAAATACCATGGGGTCCTAAAAGTAACACCTTTTTATTCTACTGGTCATGTGCTTTCAGAAAATATATGGTTTGGGGGTCTTTTACAAAGTGTGAAAGTTGTAAGTGAAAAATGAAAACCTCCAGTTTTTTAGAGACATTTGGTTATTTACAGTTATGTGCCCATTACATTTTTAGTATTTTGTAAAAAGGCACCATTTAAAATTTACAAATATTTGTAAATTGTAAATAACTCAATACAGGTTAAGCTTTCATATTCTGTAGGAATTTAGCTGGAATTTTGTAAAATTTGCTGTGTTTGTCACTGCTAATAATGATTTTAGTGTATTTTTAGCGAAAATATTTTTGGTAAATATGCACAAATATCATGGAACCCTAAAAATCTATAGCACCTTATTTATTTTCTACTCACCATGTGCTTTCAGAAAACATATGGTTTGGTAGGTCTTTTACAAACTCTGAAAGCTGTAAGAGAAAAATAAAAAAAGCAATTAAAAAATTACAAAACTGGTCTGGCCACCTGAGTTTATAAGTGGAGCACAGGGCCCGGCAGCGAAAGAGTTAATTAAGACCTCTTACCAATTGCTTAGATGCAGGAATTTATGTACCTTTTATTAGCTTGTGGAAAGAATTAATATTGTTGATATAAACTTTTCTGGCCCGGTTAGACCAGTTTTGTTCTTTTTATTTATTCTATTTGATATGACTCATATCTGAAAATGGTAATTTAGTTATAACTTTGTTGTGTTACAAAGACACAAATTTGTGCACACTAATTTACTAAAATGAGTGCACACAGAATCTGGTGCAACTGTGCATTGTTACCAGTCAGCTTCTTACTTCAGCTTGTTCAATTAAGCTTTGACAAAAAAACCTAGAAGCTGATTGATTACTATGCACTGCTGCACCAGATTCTGTGTGCACCCATGTTAGTAAATCTTCCCCTATATGCCCTTTGTTATATCTGACTATATTGGGCTGTAATAGTAATGTCTAAAATTTGCATAAAATTGTAATTTTAAAAGTCATCCTTGATGCGATATGTTTTCATGAGTATCAATTTTTTCTTTCTTTGTATTTTGTATAACATTAAAAAAATATATACTGCTCATAAAAATTAAAGGAACAGTTTTTAATCAGAGTATAGCATCAAGTCAATTAAACTCCTGGGATATTGATCTGGTCAGTTAAGTAGCAGAGGGGGTTGGTAATCAGTTTCAGCTGCTTTGGTTTTAATGAAATTAACAGGTGCACTAGATGGGCAACAATGAGACGACCTCCAAAACAAGAATGATTTTACAGGTGGAGGCCACTGACATTTTTTTCTCTACTCATCTTTTCTGACTATTTTTCACTAGTTTTGCATTTCTCTAGTGTCAGTGTCACTACTGATAGCATGAGGTGATACCTGGACCCTATAAAGGTTGCACAGGCAGTCCAACTCATCCAGGATGGCACATCAATACATGCTATTGCCAGAAGGTTTGCTGTGTCTCCCAGCACAGTCTCAAGAGCATGGAGGAGATTCCAGGAGACAGGCAGTTACACTAGAAGAGCTGGACAGGGCCAAAGAAGGTCCTTAACCCATTAGCAGGACCAGTATCTGTTCCTTCGTGCAAGGAGGAACAGGCTGAGCACTGCCAGAGTCCTTCAAAGTGACCTCCAGCAGGCCACTGGTGTGAATGTCTCTGACCAAACAATCAGAAACCGACTTCATGAGGGTGGCCTGAGGGCCTGACATCCTCTAGTGGGCCCTGTGCTCACTGCCTGGCACCATGGAGTTCAATTGGCATTTGCCATTAAACACCAGATATGTCAGGCCTGCCACTGGCACCCTGAGATTTTCACAGATGAGAGCAGGTTCACCCTGAGCACATCTGACAGTTGCGAAAGGGTCTGGAAAAGCCATGGCGAACGTTTTGCTGCCTGTAACATCATTCAGCATGACTGGTTTGGTGGTGGGTCAGTGATGGTCTGGGGAGGCATATCCATGGAGGGACGCACAGACCTCTACAGGCTAGATAATGACACCCTTACTGCCATTAGGTATCAGGATGAAATCCTTGAACCCATTGTCAGATCCTACGCTGGTGCAGTGGGTCCTGGGTCCCTCCTGGTGCATGACAATGCCTGGCCTCATGTGGCGAGAGTATGCAGCCAGTTCCTGGAGGTTGAATAAATTGATACCATTGAATGGCCCCCATGCTCACCTGACCAAAATCCAATAGAACACCTCTGGGACATTATGTTTCGGTCCATCTGACGCTGCCAGGTTGCACCTCAGTCTGTTCAGGAGCTCAGTGATGCCCTGATCCAGATCTGGGAGAAAATACCACAGGGCATCATCCGTCGTCTCATAGGAGCATGCCCTGACCTTGTCAGGCAAGCATGTAGGGGTCATACAAACTACTGAGTACAATTTTGAGTTGCTGCAATAAAATTTCAGCAAAATGGACTAGCATGCTGCATCATTTTTCCACTTTCATTTTCGGGGTGTCTTTGAATTCAGTCCTCTGTAGGTTGATCATTTTCATTTCCATTAAACAATGTGGTATCCTTTCGTTCCTAACACACTACTCAGTCCATATCAGTATAGATATCCAGCATGATACTTTTCCCCATTGAGATCTGATGTGTTTTCAAAGTGTTCCTTTAATTTTTTTGAGCAGTGTATATTTTGAAAAACAAAGTTAGAATTTTGACATTTGATGTAGGCTAGAAAAAAAGTGTTACAAATGCAGTTCAGCATGCAGTAAAACACAGCCCGATGCATTAAAACATCATGTCATTCTACATCAATACACACATGCCTTTTCTGTGCATTTTTATAGGTGTTGTGGTGTGAATGTGCACTTAAGCCTTTTAAAATGTGCACTTGGCATTAGCATGCAAGCACACTCAACCATTTTACCAAGGATTTACCCTTGCTGTAATAAACAATTCAAAATACCATGTTTTATTTGCTGTTGCACTCAGCAATAGGGTTGAGCGAACACCTAGATGTCCGTGTTCGACGGGTTCGGCCGAACTTTAAAAAAAAGTCCGGGTCCGTGTCCCGGACTTTTACCGAACTTTTCCCGGACACCGAACCCCATTGAAGTCAATGGGGACCCGAACTTTAAGGCACTAAAATGGCTCTAAAACACCAAAGGAAAGGGCTAGAGTGCTGCAAATGGCAGCAAAACGTAATTAAGAGCATGGCAAGTGCTCTGCAAACAAATGTGGATAGGGAAATAACTTAAAACAACAAAAAAAAAACAGAAAAATAAAACAATGTTCTTCTTCATCTCTGAAGGACGAGGCCCATATGGAGTAGGAGGGAGGTTGAGGTGGTGGTGGATGTGGCGGTGACATAGGCGTGCGCACAGGGTGTGCTGGGTGTGCCTGGGCACACCCTAATCACCTAGGGCACATAGCATTGCCAGTGAGGAGATGGGAAAGATCTCCCTGGGACCTGCTCTGCTCTATTTCTCCTTGCCTACAGGTACATGGCCCCGATACATTACTCTCCCTGCTGGCAAACACATGCATGTGTATTTCAACTTTGGGGTGCACACCTTAATGCAATAGGCTGCGCACACCTATGGGCGGTGTAGGTGGAAGCGGCGGTGGAGGAGGACCAGGGCCGGATTAACAGCATCATGGGCTTGGTGCTGAGGATTTTGAAGGGCCTTAAGGGCCGTGCCTTGCCATGCACCCAGAAGAGGAAGGGTGCAGCCATGCATGCCTAATTCAACATGGGATGCTGTCTCTGAAGCCCATAAACACATCCATGCATCGCCAACTGTCCCTCCTTGTCCGGCCTTCACGCTGTGTGGGGAGGTTCTGAGGGTGCTGCCTGGGGAAGCGAGCATAGAAGCCAGACTTCTGTGTTTACAAGTGACAGAAGAGCGGTAACAGTGAATATGGCCAACCCGGGGCCTATATAAAAGGTAGGGGCCTGGAGCTGCAGCTCCAATAGCCCCTACATTAATCTGGCCCTGAGGAGGAGGACGAGGTAGCCAACACTGCTTCTTTTCAAAAATTTTAAATGAGGGTACACCCCAAAAGAGTGAGAAAGAGCAAAAATGGAACAATGGGTGGGTAAGGTCGGTATCCATTGCTATTCTGCATAAGGTACGGAAAAGTCCCGTGGGATCCATGCCTGGTTCATTTTAATGAACGTGAGCTTGTCCACATTGTCTCTGGACAGGCGGCTGCGCTTGTCTGTTATAACGCCCCCAGCCGTGCTAAATACCCGTTCAGATAATACACTGGCTGCAGGGCACGCCAGCACCTCCAAGGCGTAAAGGGCAAGCTCAGGCCATGTGCCCAATTTGGAGACCCAGAAGTTGAAGGGGGCAGACCCGTCATTCACTACATGTAGGCGTGTGCACACATACTGCTCCACCATGTTGGTAAAATGCTGCCTCCTGCTAAGACGTTCCATCTGAGCTGCTGGTGCTGCTGTTTGTTGTGGCGTGCTGACAAAGCTTTTCCACATTTCGGCCATGCTAACCCTGCCTTCTGAGGTGCTGGCGGTGCCCTGGTTGCGTTGGCGACCTCCTCCTCCTCCTCCTCTGCCTTGTGCTTCCACTGTGGCCCCGCTGTCAGATGGGAATGCCAGCAGCATGGCGTCTACCAGCGTGCGCTTGTACTCGCGCATCTTGCGATCGCGCTCCAGTGAGTGAATTAAGGACGGTACGTTGTCCTTGTAACGGGGATCCAGCAGCGTGGCCACCCAGTAATCAGCACAAGTTAGAATGTGGGCAACTCGGCGGTCGTTGTGGAGACACTGCAGCATGTAATCGCTCATGTGTGCCAGGCTGCCCAGAGGCGACGAAAGGCTGTCCTCTGTGGGAGGTGTATCGTCCGTGTCCTCTGTATCCCCCCAGCCACGCACCAGTGATGGCCATGAGCTGGCCTGGGTGCCACCCTGCTGTGAACATGGTTCCATCTCCTCCTCCAGCTCCTCCTCCTCCTCATCCTCCTCATCCTCCAGAACTGTGCCCCTGCTGGACAATTGCGTCCCTGGCGTTTGCGTGTGCAGGAACCCACCCTCGGAGCCCCTTGCGAATGACTGCCCTGAAAGCCTTGGAAATGTTACCTCTTCATCCTCCTCCTCCTCCTCATCCTGTGCCACATCCTCTTCCATCATCGCCCGAATTGTTTTTTCAAGGAGGCATAGAAGTGGGATAGTTAAGCTGAGAACGGCGTCATTGCCACTGGCCATGTTGGTGGAGTACTCAAAACAGCGCAACAAGGCACACAGGTCTCGCATGGAGGCCCAGTTATTGGTGGTGAAGTGGTGCTGTTCCGCAGAGCGACTCACGCGTGCGTGCTGCAGCTGAAACTCCACTATGGCCTGCTGCTGCTCGCACAGTCTTTCCAGCATGTGCAAGGTGGAGTTCCACCTTGTGGGCACGTCACATATGAGGCGGTGAGCGGGAAGGCCGAAGTTACGCTGCAGCGCTGCCAGGCGAGCAGCAGCAGGGTGAGAACGCCGAAAGTGCGCACAAACGGCCCGCACTTTCTGCAGCAGCTCTGACATATCGGGGTAGTTTTTAAGGAACCTCTGCACCACCAAATTCAGCACATGCGCCAGGCAAGGGATGTGCGTCAAACCGGCTAGGCCCAGAGCTGCTATGAGATTTCGCCCGTTATCACACACCACCAGGCCGGGCTTGAGGCTCGCTGGCAGCAACCACTCATTTGTCTGCTGTTCCATGCTCCTCCACAACTCCTGCGCGGTGTGTGGTTTGTCCCCCAAACAGGCAAGTTGTAAAACTGCCTGCTGTCGTTTACCCCTGGCCGTGCTGAAGTTGGTGGTGAAGGTGTTACGCTGTCCGGATGAGGAGGCGGTAGAGGATGAGGAAGCGGAGTAGGAGGAGTTACGAACAGGAGGCAAACTGAAGCGCCCTGCAATCCTCGGTGGTGGAAGGACATGCGCCAAATTGCTATCCGCCTCAGGCCCATCCGCCACTGCATTTACCCAGTGTGCCGTTAGGGAGATATAACGCCCCTGACCGTGCTTACTGGTCCACGTATCCGTAGTTAGGTGGACCTTGGCACAGATGGCGTTGCGCAGTGCACACCTGATATTTTCCCCCACTTGGTTGTGCAGGGAAGGGATGGCTTGCCTGGAAAAGTAGTGGCGGCTGGGCACGACGTACTGTGGGACAGCCACCGACATAAGGTTTTTAAAACTGTGCGTCTCCACCAGACGGAATGACAGCATTTCAAAGGCCAATAATTTTGAAATGCTGGCATTCAGGGCCAGGGATCGCGGGTGGGTAGGGGGGTACTTCCTCTTCCTCTCAAGTGTTTGGGAGATGGAAAGCTGAACGCTTCCACGGGACATTGTGGAGATGGTTGTTGGTGACCCAGGTGGTGGTGTTGCTGACAGATCGTCTGTTTGCGGGGTGGCAGGTGCCGGTATCACTACAGATGTGGCTGGAGCGGCCGAGACTGCAGCAGAAGAGGAAGCAGGATGAGCCAGAGACGTTTCTTGGTTTTGAAGGTATGTACTCCACTGCAGCTCGTGCTTTGCACTTAGATGCTTGATCATGCAGGTTGTGCTCAGGTTGAGAAGGTTAATGCCTCGCTTCAAGCTCTGATTGCACAGGGTGCAAACCACTCGTGTCCTGTCATCAGCACATTTTCTAAAGAACTTCCACGCTAGAGAACTCCTTTGAGCTGACTTTGGTGCGCTCGTTCCCTTGCTGCGTTGGGCAGTAGCGGGCGTAGTGTCTAGGGCACGGCCGCTCCGCTTCTGCACCCTGCTCCCTCTTCTGCTGTGCTGGTGGCTCTGTGCGACCACCGCCTCTTCCTCCAAACTACTCAGGTCACCTGCATGACGTTCATTCCATGTGGGGTCGAGGACCTCATCGTCCTCCACATCATCTTCCACCCAGTCTTCACCCCTGCCCTCCTTGTCGGTCTCCACAATGCTGAACGCCGCAGCAGTTGGCACCTGCGTTTCGTCATCATCGGAGACGTGCTGCGATGATCCTTGCATGTACTCATCTTGAGAAATAAGTGGTTGGGCATCGCTGCACTCAATCTCTTCCACTTCTGGGGCAGGGCTAGGTGGATGGCCCTGGGAAACCCTGCTGACAGAGTCCTCAAAAAGAATAAGAGACTGCTGTATGGCTTGGGGCTCAGACTGCTGGCCTGATTTGCAAGGGGGTGAGGTGAAAGACGGTTGGACATTGGCTGCAGGTGCCAACTCTGACCTTTCTGCAGTAGACTGGGTGGGAGACAATGTGAAGGAACTGGAGGCACTGTCAGCAGCAAACCAATCTACTATCGCCTCAACTTGTTCTGGCCTCATCACTTCTAGGGGCGTTTGATGCCCTACCAAATACTGATGCAGGTTCTGTCGCCTACTCACACTTGAGGAAGGTGTTTCACTTGTGCGTGTAGCTGGCACAGATCGACCATGTCCTCTCCTTGCAACAGGAGCTCTACCAGCAGCACCACGACCCAGGCCACGGCCCTTATTTGACGGTCTCCTCATATTTCTGTAATTTAAGATCTTGCCCTAGAAAGGTTTTTATTGAATAGCGGAATAGAAAATATGATCCAAAAAAAGTGTATGTATATCACACGTACACAACCACACTAGGCCCCAATTACTATTGTTTGTACCCCTAAAAGGCTAGATGAGGAGTAGGGGGAGTATGGAACAGGCAGCACCCTCAAACCTTCAGAAGTATGAGATGAACCCCAACAACTTGGAAAGGTGGATCTCTCTCACACGTACCGACACAGACTATCCCGCAATTCAATTGATCCTCAAAGGTTTTTATTGAATAGCGGAATAGGAAATATGATCAAAAAAAGTGTATGTATCTCGCACGTACACAACCACACTAGGCCCCAATTACTATTGTTTGTACCCCTAAAAGGCTAGATGAGGAGTAGGGGGGGTATGGAACAGGCAGCACCCTCAAACCTTCAGAAGTATGAGATGAACCCCAACAACTTGGAAAGGTGGATCTCTCTCACACGTACCGACACAGACTATCCCGCAATTCAATTGATCCTCAAAGGTTTTTATTGAATAGCGGAATAGGAAATATGATCAAAAAAAGTGTATGTATCTCGCACGTACACAACCACACTAGGCCCCAATTACTATTGTTTGTACCCCTAAAAGGCTAGATGAGGAGTAGGGGGGGTATGGAACAGGCAGCACCCTCAAACCTTCAGAAGTATGAGATGAACCCCAACAACTTGGAAAGGTGGATCTCTCTCACACGTACCGACACAGACTATCCCGCAATTCAATTGATCCTCAAAGGTTTTTATTGAATAGCGGAATAGGAAATATGATCAAAAAAAGTGTATGTATATCACACGTACACAACCACACTAGGCCCCAATTACTATTGTTTGTACCCCTAAAAGGCTAGATGAGGAGTAGGGGGAGTATGGAACAGGCAGCACCCTCAAACCTTCAGAAGTATGAGATGAACCCCAACAACTTGGAAAGGTGGATCTCTCTCACACGTACCGACACAGACTATCCCGCAATTCAATTGATCCTCAAAGGTTTTTATTGAATAGCGAAATAGGAAATATGATAAAAAAAAGTGTATGTATCTCGCACGTACACAACCACACTAGGCCCCAATTACTATTGTTTGTACCCCTAAAAGGCTAGATGAGGAGTAGGGGGAGTATGGAACAGGCAGCACCCTCAAACCTTCAGAAGTATGAGATGAACCCCAACAACTTGGAAAGGTGGATCTCTCTCACACGTACCAACACAGACTATCCCCCAATTTAACTGATCCCCAAAGGTTTTTGATTAAATAGCGGAATAGAAAATATGATCCCAAAAAAGTGTATGTATATCACACGTACACAACCACACTAGGCCCCAATTACTATTGTTTGTACCCCTAAAAGGCTAGGAGTAGGGGGAGTATGGAACAGGCAGCACCCTCAAACCTTCAGAAGTATGAGATGAACCCCAACAACTTGGAAAGGTGGATCTCTCTCACACGTACCAACACAGACTATCCCCCAATTTAACTGATCCCCAGAGGTTTTTGATTAAATAGCGGAATAGAAAATATGATCCCAAAAAAGTGTATGTATATCACACGTACACAACCACACTAGGCCCCAATTACTATTGTTTGTACCCCTAAAAGGCTAGGAGTAGGGGGAGTATGGAACAGGCAGCACCCTCAAACCTTCAGAAGTATGAGATGAACCCCAACAACTTGGAAAGGTGGATCTCTCTCACACGTACCAACACAGACTATCCCCCAATTTAACTGATCCCCAAAGGTTTTTGATTAAATAGCGGAATAGAAAATATGATCCCAAAAAAGTGTATGTATATCACACGTACACAACCACACTAGGCCCCAATTACTATTGTTTGTACCCCTAAAAGGCTAGGAGTAGGGGGAGTATGGAACAGGCAGCACCCTCAAACCTTCAGAAGTATGAGATGAACCCCAACAACTTGGAAAGGTGGATCTCTCTCACACGTACCAACACAGACTATCCCCCAATTTAACTGATCCCCAAAGGTTTTTGATTAAATAGCGGAATAGAAAATATGATCCAAAAAAAGTGTATGTATATCACACGTACACAACCACACTAGGCCCCAATTACTATTGTTTGTACCCCTAAAAGGCTAGGAGTAGGGGGAGTATGGAACAGGCAGCACCCTCAAACCTTCAGAAGTATGAGATGAACCCCAACAACTTGGAAAGGTGGATCTCTCTCACACGTACCAACACAGACTATCCCCCAATTTAACTGATCCCCAAAGGTTTTTGATTAAATAGCGGAATAGAAAATATGATCCCAAAAAAGTGTATGTATATCACACGTACACAACCACACTAGGCCCCAATTACTATTGTTTGTACCCCTAAAAGGCTAGGAGTAGGGGGAGTATGGAACAGGCAGCACCCTCAAACCTTCAGAAGTATGAGATGAACCCCAACAACTTGGAAAGGTGGATCTCTCTCACACGTACCAACACAGACTATCCCCCAATTTAACTGATCCCCAAAGGTTTTTGATTAAATAGCGGAATAGAAAATATGATCCAAAAAAAGTGTATGTATATCACACGTACACAACCACACTAGGCCCCAATTACTATTGTTTGTACCCCTAAAAGGCTAGATGAGGAGTAGGGGGAGTATGGAACAGGCAGCACCCTCAAACCTTCAGAAGTATGAGATGAACCCCAACAACTTGGAAAGGTGGATCTCTCTCACACGTACCGACACAGACTATCCCGCAATTCAATTGATCCTCAAAGGTTTTTATTGAATAGCGGAATAGGAAATATGATCAAAAAAAGTGTATGTATCTCGCACGTACACAACCACACTAGGCCCCAATTACTATTGTTTGTACCCCTAAAAGGCTAGATGAGGAGTAGGGGGGGTATGGAACAGGCAGCACCCTCAAACCTTCAGAAGTATGAGATGAACCCCAACAACTTGGAAAGGTGGATCTCTCTCACACGTACCGACACAGACTATCCCGCAATTCAATTGATCCTCAAAGGTTTTTATTGAATAGCGGAATAGGAAATATGATCAAAAAAAGTGTATGTATCTCGCACGTACACAACCACACTAGGCCCCAATTACTATTGTTTGTACCCCTAAAAGGCTAGATGAGGAGTAGGGGGGGTATGGAACAGGCAGCACCCTCAAACCTTCAGAAGTATGAGATGAACCCCAACAACTTGGAAAGGTGGATCTCTCTCACACGTACCGACACAGACTATCCCGCAATTCAATTGATCCTCAAAGGTTTTTATTGAATAGCGGAATAGGAAATATGATCAAAAAAAGTGTATGTATCTCGCACGTACACAACCACACTAGGCCCCAATTACTATTGTTTGTACCCCTAAAAGGCTAGATGAGGAGTAGGGGGAGTATGGAACAGGCAGCACCCTCAAACCTTCAGAAGTATGAGATGAACCCCAACAACTTGGAAAGGTGGATCTCTCTCACACGTACCAACACAGACTATCCCCCAATTTAACTGATCCCCAAAGGTTTTTGATTAAATAGCGGAATAGAAAATATGATCCAAAAAAAGTGTATGTATATCACACGTACACAACCACACTAGGCCCCAATTACTATTGTTTGTACCCCTAAAAGGCTAGATGAGGAGTAGGGGGAGTATGGAACAGGCAGCACCCTCAAACCTTCAGAAGTATGAGATGAACCCCAACAACTTGGAAAGGTGGATCTCTCTCACACGTACCGACACAGACTATCCCGCAATTCAATTGATCCTCAAAGGTTTTTATTGAATAGCGGAATAGGAAATATGATCAAAAAAAGTGTATGTATCTCGCACGTACACAACCACACTAGGCCCCAATTACTATTGTTTGTACCCCTAAAAGGCTAGATGAGGAGTAGGGGGAGTATGGAACAGGCAGCACCCTCAAACCTTCAGAAGTATGAGATGAACCCCAACAACTTGGAAAGGTGGATCTCTCTCACACGTACCAACACAGACTATCCCCCAATTTAACTGATCCCCAAAGGTTTTTGATTAAATAGCGGAATAGAAAATATGATCCCAAAAAAGTGTATGTATATCACACGTACACAACCACACTAGGCCCCAATTACTATTGTTTGTACCCCTAAAAGGCTAGGAGTAGGGGGAGTATGGAACAGGCAGCACCCTCAAACCTTCAGAAGTATGAGATGAACCCCAACAACTTGGAAAGGTGGATCTCTCTCACACGTACCAACACAGACTATCCCCCAATTTAACTGATCCCCAAAGGTTTTTGATTAAATAGCGGAATAGAAAATATGATCCCAAAAAAGTGTATGTATATCACACGTACACAACCACACTAGGCCCCAATTACTATTGTTTGTACCCCTAAAAGGCTAGGAGTAGGGGGAGTATGGAACAGGCAGCACCCTCAAACCTTCAGAAGTATGAGATGAACCCCAACAACTTGGAAAGGTGGATCTCTCTCACACGTACCAACACAGACTATCCCCCAATTTAACTGATCCCCAAAGGTTTTTGATTAAATAGCGGAATAGAAAATATGATCCCAAAAAAGTGTATGTATATCACACGTACACAACCACACTAGGCCCCAATTACTATTGTTTGTACCCCTAAAAGGCTAGGAGTAGGGGGAGTATGGAACAGGCAGCACCCTCAAACCTTCAGAAGTATGAGATGAACCCCAACAACTTGGAAAGGTGGATCTCTCTCACACGTACCAACACAGACTATCCCCCAATTTAACTGATCCCCAGAGGTTTTTGATTAAATAGCGGAATAGAAAATATGATCCCAAAAAAGTGTATGTATATCACACGTACACAACCACACTAGGCCCCAATTACTATTGTTTGTACCCCTAAAAGGCTAGGAGTAGGGGGAGTATGGAACAGGCAGCACCCTCAAACCTTCAGAAGTATGAGATGAACCCCAACAACTTGGAAAGGTGGATCTCTCTCACACGTACCAACACAGACTATCCCCCAATTTAACTGATCCCCAAAGGTTTTTGATTAAATAGCGGAATAGAAAATATGATCCCAAAAAAGTGTATGTATATCACACGTACACAACCACACTAGGCCCCAATTACTATTGTTTGTACCCCTAAAAGGCTAGGAGTAGGGGGAGTATGGAACAGGCAGCACCCTCAAACCTTCAGAAGTATGAGATGAACCCCAACAACTTGGAAAGGTGGATCTCTCTCACACGTACCAACACAGACTATCCCCCAATTTAACTGATCCCCAAAGGTTTTTGATTAAATAGCGGAATAGAAAATATGATCCCAAAAAAGTGTATGTATATCACACGTACACAACCACACTAGGCCCCAATTACTATTGTTTGTACCCCTAAAAGGCTAGGAGTAGGGGGAGTATGGAACAGGCAGCACCCTCAAACCTTCAGAAGTATGAGATGAACCCCAACAACTTGGAAAGGTGGATCTCTCTCACACGTACCAACACAGACTATCCCCCAATTTAACTGATCCCCAAAGGTTTTTGATTAAATAGCGGAATAGAAAATATGATCCCAAAAAAGTGTATGTATATCACACGTACACAACCACACTAGGCCCCAATTACTATTGTTTGTACCCCTAAAAGGCTAGGAGTAGGGGGAGTATGGAACAGGCAGCACCCTCAAACCTTCAGAAGTATGAGATGAACCCCAACAACTTGGAAAGGTGGATCTCTCTCACACGTACCAACACAGACTATCCCCCAATTTAACTGATCCCCAAAGGTTTTTGATTAAATAGCGGAATAGAAAATATGATCCCAAAAAAGTGTATGTATATCACACGTACACAACCACACTAGGCCCCAATTACTATTGTTTGTACCCCTAAAAGGCTAGATGAGGAGTAGGGGGAGTATGGAACAGGCAGCACCCTCAAACCTTCAGAAGTATGAGATTGTGTTCACTGTACCCCACAAAGATTGAGTTCACTGCACCCCACAATGATTGTGTTCACTGCACCCCACAAAGATTGTGTTCACTGCACCTCACAAAGATTGTGTTCACTGTACCCCCCAAAGATTGTGTTCACTGCACCCCACAAAGATTCTGTTCACTGTACCCCACAAAGATTGTGTTCACTGCACCCCAAAAAGATTGTGTTCACTGCACCCCAAAAAGGATGTTGTTCACTGCACCCCAAAAAGGATGTTGTTCACTCCACCCCAAAAAGATTGTGTTCACTGCACCCCACAAAGATTGTGTTCACTGCACCCCAAAAAGATTGTGTTCACTGCACCCCAAAAATGATTTTGTTCACTGCACCCCAAAAAGGATTTTGTTCACTGCACCCCAAAAAGGATGTTGTTCACTCCACCCCAAAAAGATTGTGTTCACTGCACCCCAAAAAGATTGTGTTCACTGCACCCCACAAAGGATTTTGTTCACTGCACCCCAAAAAGATTGTGTTCACTGCACCCCAAAAAGGATGTTGTTCACTGCACCCCAAAAAGGATTTTGTTCACTGCACCCCAAAAAGATTGTGTTCACTGCACCCCACAAAGGATTTTGTTCACTGCACCCCACAAAGATTGTGTTCACTGCACACCAAAAAGGATTGTGTTCACTGCACCCCAAAAAGATTTTGTTCACTGCACCCCAAAAAGATTGTGTTCACTGCAGCCCAAAAAGATTGTGTTCACTGCAGCCCAAAAAGATTGTGTTCACTGCAGCCCAAAAAGATTGTGTTCACTGCAGCCCAAAAAGATTGTGTTCACTGCAGACCAAAAAGATTGTGTTCACTGCAGCTCACACACAGAAAAATGGATGTGGATCACTGACACCTGCCTATCTCCAATCCCACACCACACAGCAATATCGATTGTAGTTTGTAGAACACAGTTTCCCTAAAATTCAGCAGACTCTGTCCCTAACAGGATTGAGAAGAGATCGTAGATCAGGATTGAGTGCAGACCCCACCCCCCACACAGCAATATCGATTGTAGTTTGTAGAAGACACTGACCCTATAATTCAGCAGACTCTATCCCTAAAATGCCTACAACTCGCCCTGCCTAAACACTCCGACCTGTCCCTCAATTCTATCCGGACACAAATGGTTTTTTCCTGCCTATCTTTCCCTAATCAGCAGCCAGCACGTTGATGTGTGCTCTGTCCCTGAATCTAAGCAGCATAATGACGCCGCTGCGGCTGCCTCGAACTTATAAAGACTTGGTCACATGCTTCAGACGGCCAATCACAGCTACTGAGACATTTGCAGGCATGGCTGGGATGGCTTAAGGCACACCAGTTAAACGATTGTTGATTGGCTGTTGAAAGCCCGCCATGAAAAGAGCGCCAAAGCATGCAAAACCCGGAAATAAAACGACCGAACACGGATTTTTACCCGAACATACAGTAAAGTGTCCGTGTCCGTGTTCGGGTACAAAAAATCCAATTATTCGGTACGAACACGAATAATACAGTCCGTGTTCGCTCAACACTACTCAGCAACAATAACTGTAATTTTTATAGAAAGGAAAATTACATATTATTCTCAATAAATAGTCAAATCTTAAATTTTGTTCAGTACATAGATATTTTATGCATTTTCATAATTTTTATTGGAAATAAATGCAATTTGTATTCACATTTGCAAACTGTCAAGCAAACATGAGCAGCTTTAATCCTATACAAGCCATGCATCATTGTGTTCATTACTGTCAAAGTTAGCAAACATATTCATTTTAATGAACTTAACTGAATGCAATTGTTGGAAGTTTTGGAAGTAAAATTTCTGTACAGTACAAAGACATTTTGTTACAGCTCAATTATACCAACATATTTGATTGTAAATCTATATTTAGACATCACAATTTTGCACAATTACTGTAGATTTATTACCTTGAGTTTGGTCACTCACTAGACAAAGTAATATTCAGGTTGTGTCCAGAGGCCTAATTGTTACTATCTGCCTAACTCCATGATCTGCTCATAAGAGTATCCAAACACAAAAACAAAAATGTTATTTATTGTAGCTTATAGTAAAAATAATGTTTTGCTGCGCTTAATTACGAAACAATAACAATAACAATAAAAATTACAAAACCAGGCAGCACAAAAAAGTTATTGAATTACAACTAAGGCCCCTTTCACACTAGTGCGACTTGTCCCGCGATTTTGGACCGCAAAATCGCATGACAAGTCGTTTTCCATTATTTTCAATAAGCCCCATTCATATCTGTGCGTTTTGAAGTCGCACCGACTTCAAAGTAGTTCCTGCACTACTTTGGCACGATTTTAATGCGTTTGAGGTATATAGCCATAGCCATTGATTTCAAAATCGAGGCAAAATCACTTCGCAAAATTGCGTAGCATAAGTGTGAAAGGGGCCTAACACTGCATTCACACTGCAGCGGCACGACTTTGGGGGCGACCTGTGAAGTCGCCTGCAGCGCGACTTCGGCGCTACTTGCACGGACTTCATAAAATGAATGTCTATGCAAGTCGCTCCAGGTCGCCCCGAAGTAGTACAGGAACCTTTTTCTAAGTTGGAGCAACTTGTGTCGCTCCTATTAGAACCGTTCCTGTACCACACAATGGACCGCGACGGTCCGCGACTTGTCAGGCTGACCAAATCGCCTGACAAGTCGTATTAGTGTGAATGGAGTCTAAAAGACGAGACTATACATAGTGTACAGCGCTAATTAACCACTTTACCACCGGAGGATTTTGCTGTCTTACGTCCAGGCCACTTTTTGCGATTCGGCGCTGTGCGACTTTAACTGACAATTGCGCGGTCGTGCGACGCCGTACCCAAACAAAATTTACGTCCTTTTTTTCCCACAAACAGAGCTTTCTTTTGGTGATATTTGATCACCTGTGTGCTTTTTACTTTTTGCACTATAAACAAAAAAGAGCGTTTATTTTGAAAAAATAACAATATTTTTAAGATTTTTTTATATGAAATCCCCCCCCAAAAAAATGTAAAAATCAAATTTTTTTTAAATTTTTGGCCAATTTGTTTTCTGCTACCTATGTTTGGTAAAAAAAAATCACGATAAGGGTATTTTGATTGGTTTGCGCAAAAGTTATTGCGTTTACTAACTACGGGAAAGATTTCTGTCATTTTTGGTGTTTTTTTTTAACGCGTAATGGTGGCGATCTGCGATTTTTTTTGCGGGACTGCGACATTGCGGCGGACAGATCGGACCCTTGACTGACATTTTTGACACTTTTGGGGGTACCAGTGACATTACTGCAGTAATCAGTGCTATACATATGCACTGTTACTGTAAAAATGACACTGGCAGGGAAGGGGTTCATTTTATTGGAGAGGGAGGGGTTAATGTATGCCTGGTGCTTACTGACGTGTGTGAGGGGAGGTGACTGAGTGATAGAAGGACAGATCGGATGTTCAGCTATGCTGAACACTCCGATCTGTCAGTCCCTGTCACTTAGGAGATCCGCCCGCTCTGTTTACACAGGCGGGTGGATCTCCTCACTCGATTCCCCGACGATCTGGGCAGAGCAGCGGCGATCGCCGCTGCTCCTCCCCTGGCCCGACTCCCGCTGTGACTGAACACAGCGGGAGCGAGCCTCCGGCGGCGCGCGAGCGCCACCCACAAGGGGCGGAGTCCAGGATCGTGCCACATTGCCGCAGTAGCAGCAACGTGAGCAGGGTTGAAGTGGTTAAATAAAAACTTCATAACAAAGTTAAAAGGTCACTATTAAAGTGCATAAGCAAGCAAAGATAAGGTTCCACTGAAAATAGGGATAGGAGACAGTCACCCAGATGAATCCCCTGAATAATCAGCCCCATATATATGGGTGAATGGATGATACCAAATCACCGGTATATAACACCGCATAAGAGAGCCTCCACCAGTCAACCAAAAGTGCAGCAGCTTACCAGAAGATACAGATCCCCACAACAGAAATCTACATTAGCTCCAATTGATATCCACTGACCCTGGGCATACTCCTACAGCAGGTAATCACCATCCAGATGAATGAATCCTGAGAGAATGTATTCCATGTAAGGCTTGACAATACAGGTATTCACCACCAGCCAATGATCAGTCCGAAAAATACAAGGAAACCTCTCATAGTGTAGTAAGCAAGTAATAATTTATTAAGTAAAAAAATCTAAATGCACTCACAGACAATCCAATGAATACAGCGCAGCTCAGCTCAGCATAAATTCCCTGAGGGTTCTTCCTTTGTGCAGTTAGTATGGGTAGCAAGAGCCCGACCTCAGCCTAGATAGGGAGAATCTCTGGTAACGCCGGTTCCCCTACCGGTTTCGTCATAGAATATTGTAGCTTACCAGACTCGAGATGTGGTGTTTGCATTAGTTTCTTTCGGGCTAAAAAAAAAAAATCAGCAAATACTTGAACAGTAAAGTACAGTTTTATTTTTTTTGTTATTGGTATGATTTGCAAAGTGACTATTCACCACATTTGCAAATACATTCCTTTGTAAAATGAACATGATTTACTCCTTCAGTAAATCTACCCCATTGTCTTGATAAAACTGTCTGCCTTGAGTTGTGGAATGTAGACTCAGCAGGCAACCCTTAGCACAGACCTGATCAGCATAGCAGATTCTGCTGGGCAGGTATTGTTTCCATCTGTTACCCTGCCTAGGGCCTTGTTTAATGTCTTTATTAAAATCTTTGAAGTATTTCTTATATTGCTTTTATTTTAATACATGTTGACATATTTTTTATATCAATGCATATAGTCCATGGACATTACCAGTAAATAATAGACCCGATTCTCATCCCTTACATAGCAAGCAGATATCAAATGCTATTTACTTTATAGTTATTAACTGTGCCAGCAGGATAGAGGGTTCATTACAGTGAATGCATCATGGCTAAGTACTGGGGGAGGAATCTGTACTTGTAACAGATGTATGATTAGTGTAGCTGTAAAATGTTGGGGCATTTAAAGTAACTGAAAAAAAAAAGGAAAAAGGTTAACATGGTGTTCAATTTAGACTTTTCCAGGATGTAACTATATTGCTATGTAGTATCAGTGCCATTTTTTCTGTAGCTACAGTAAGGTGCTCGCATATAGATAAATACAAAATTGTAACAGGCGCATTAGTCACATATTTTAGACAAGAGTCCATGGGAGTCAAGGAGTCATGAATGGCACAGGGAGAAAAAAAGTCCACCATATAGGGCCGCCATCCAGAAACCAAACCCAGGGGTTCCACAGGGCTAGAAACAAAGAAAGACAGAGTGTTCACTTATCTACATCGGAACCTTGTCTATGGGCATGAACATATGCTTGCAGATGTGAGTGTATAATTTTATCTATTAAACTTACCATAAAAAGTCTACATTTAGAGGCGCCTCTGTCTTTCTTTGCATATAGATAAGTATGTGATCAGTTACAATGAAAGATTCTCCTAATAGTAATCACCCTTGCATGATAAAAAAACATTAAGGTACACAGAAAGTCATTCAACTCCAGGTTTTATTGCCAACTACAGGAGGACTGGACACTGTCAAGCAAAAAATCTGTCGGCCAGGCCAACATGCCTCAGTTTTTTACTAGTGTCCTAGAAAACCTCTTTTCTTCAGCTTTGTTGTGTAAAAGACAAACTATTTTAACTAGCACTATTTTTTCTTTAACATGTTTTTCTCCAATTTAAAGTGGAGTTCTGGGCTAAAAAATTTTTTTAAGCTAAAAATACCCCTGGGGCAGTCAGGGCTAGTGCATTTAAGCAACGATAGACTCTGAACTGTCCCCTGTTTCACTTACCTGTAAGAAGAAATACTTACCTTGAAAATGTCTTGTCCAGTGCTGTCATCTCAGGTGTGGGCAGCTGAAGCCAGAGCGTGTTCTCTTCGTGTCCTCTTAGGTGAATGCCCTGCTCATCACTTCCGGTGCAGGTGGCCATCCCTGAACAGCTTCTGCGCATGCCCAGAAGCTGTTCAGCAAGGAATGTAGTGCCTGCACCGGAAGTGACGAGTGACTCTGGTGCAGGCGCATTGACTCCTGGGATCGATGATGCTCATCTCCCAGGAGTCAATGCAAGGAGGAAGTGACGTTGTGGAAGAGGAAGGAAGGTAAGTATATTTCCATTAAAAACAAGGCAAGTGAAACAAAAAAAATTTGTAATTACCCAATTCTTTTTCAGGTTCATCTAAGCTAGCGGACGGTGCAAAGATAGTTTTTAGGGTGGAACTCCGCTTTAAGGCTCTTCTCTACATTTCTGCTAGAGCTGGACTCTTCAGTTGCAGCTTTCTGCTGTTGCCATTCTCAGCCTGGCTTTTGGAGTGCCATGTCTGGACCCCACTTTACTAGACATTGCAGGGCTAGCCAAGAAGTGACCTTTGGGTTCCAGTTAGGTTGCTTTGCAGACACCATTCTAGTAACAAGTTAGCCATGGAGCACTTTCCAGTTCCCGAGCCATTGGCAATCCCTCAATGTTTGCTGTCTCTATTGACTCCGTGAGTAGACTAATTGAACTGAACAATGGGAGCTACCAAATTTGCTTTGGCCCCTGGGTGCCTTTAAAATTTGTGCTTTCCACAGCATCCACCATGGAGGGTGTTAACACTGAGGTACAGAGAGAAAAATAGTGCAGCGCTCATAGGTCACAATATGAGACATATGTGACTGTAACAAACATACTAAACAGGAAAATATAAAAGTCCATGCATAAGCCCGTGAGTAAGGGATGTGTAAGATGCTATTCATGGGATATAGGTGCTCTTCAGTGAACAATTGCCCACCACCACATACAATGGCCTCTCACCTTAAGGCTGAAAGGAACAAGCCCAACACTCCTCACTATACCAGGGGACAAATGGCACCGCTCCTTTAAGAAGACTCAAACAGACCTCCAATGATCCTTGTCTTGAGGATGTCCCAATAATCAGATATTTTCAGCTGCCGACAGTCAACACTGAGGGACTGAGTGCTTACATCATCCACTGGGTGAAATGTCTTACACAATCCATGCACAATCCAAGCATCTACCCATGGCTGCTCCTAAATGCAAAGAAGCACTTGGAACTCAGTTCTTCACTCTATTCCTGATTTTTGCGTATAGGGACCATAGTCACCTCCAGCTAGCCAAACTTTACACGCTACATTGGATGAAGTATTGGACCGCAGAACCCGCATCTATAAAGCATCTGATCCACATGGTGTTCAAAGAACAGTGTCTCTTTGGATTTATTCTGGATACTTTTATCAAGGATACTACTGTTGGCAAGCATCAATCTGCCTTAGAAGAATTCTAAACCACAGACAGGAAGCCTCATCTCTTGCTGGTTTTTAAGAAAAGTTATTTTTACTTCACTGCTACCACAATATCCACATCAAAACTTGGCTCCCTGTTTATCCACATAGGTGTTTGGTTTAAAGTCTGTTCATCAAAAACACTGTTGTGCTACTAGTAAATTAAATAGAAACACATCCACAGTGCCTAATATACTCCCACAAAAATTATAATATGTATCCTGTAATACAGTGATCAAATTAATAAATATAATCATACAAAAGTGTCCATATATCAATCAAAGTTCCTTGTGAAAGATGAAATAATTCTAAACGTGCTGCTCCACCAAACTGTTCAAACTAACTTTCCAAAGTGCAGGTGCTCTCTTCCACCAATGTGCTCTAGCCGCTCACCTCATATTTTGACCCCTGTTTCACAAGTGGGTTAAAATCAGCAGTTCCCCTCTGGGGATAATTAAGAGATCTATCTGGCGTGCTGCTGGTGTGCTGCTCCTCTGTATCTCTCAGGGCAGCCATCAGAAGTTTTGGGGCCCCTTACAAAGCTTTAGGCCTGGACCCCCCAGGTCTGACCACTAACATTCCCCAGGGCCCACTCACTGGCTATCATAGAGAATCCATCTACTGGTCATCCCACTGAGTCTGTCAGTGCACCCATTTTTATTTTAACACTATTAAAACTTACTATACTACAACTCCCCATATATTCCCAAAATATTAAGCAAAGAGACATCTCAATCCAGCAAAAACACATTCTAATCCAGCAAAGTGACATTCCCATATATTCAGCAAAGAGACATCCCAATCCATCATAAAGACATCCCAATCCAGCAAAGCGACATCCCCATATATTCAGCAAAGAGACATTCCCATATATTCAGTAAAGAAACAGCCCAATCCAGAAAAGAGATGACCTAATCCAGCATAGACATCTGCAGAGGCAGAGACTCACTCCGTGGCTGCCCTGCTTTAGAAATTTCTAGTTACTACAGCTTCAACAACTCTGTTTCATTGGTTTAAGCCCGGGCAGCCGGGCCTCTTGGGATACCCAGGCCCCCTACAGGTGTATTGGCTGTTCCCATTCCCTCCTGATGGCAGCCCTGCTCGCACTCCTCCCTTTAAGCTCACTTATCCTCAGATCACATGTAGGGTTGTTGGGTATAAGGAGGAAGGAACAAAATAGCAAGATCTTACTGGGTGTTACTAATCTGTATATTAGTTACTAGTTACTAAAATCAGTCTGTATATGCAGTAAAGCATGCTTGTTATACTCACTGTGGAACCTAAAGGGGTAATCCTCTGCATTGTGTAAAAAGGCTGCTTGATCTTGTATGTACAGATCCTCCTTTTCTTACACTGACTCCAGAACATGTCCGGATAGTAAAAAACCTTTGGAGCCAGGCTGCACATGCACAGTTTGGTGTGTATTGATAGAGTCTTCTTTTTTTTTTTTTGAGGGGGGGGGGGGGGGGGAGTGCATGTGATCAGCACAGGGCCAATCCGCAGGGGTTCTGGATCCTGATAGGATAGCTCAGTGCAGTATGAAAACTCCTACAAGCTTTACCAGGAAACTGATATAAATAATACGATTCTTATATACTGCTGATGAAAAAAGGTGTTTAGCAGTTTATATTTACTAAAATAATTGCACTTCCATGTTATGTGTAGTGTGGGAGACCAGATATAGTGAATGCAGGGTCCTAGGTTTAGTAACACTTTAACTTGAATAAAAAAAATAAAAGCACTATGTTTTGTGGCCCTCCACACAATATGGTAGTACCGCCAGTAACAGACTTAAAAAGTGACCTTCAGTTTGTGAACATAAAAGCAAAGACATTATTTTACTACCCATTTTATCACTCTCATTAACACATTCTCATCCAGTCCCCATATACTCCTCTCTATCTTTAACTCTCCACTCTGTCCTCCACTGCCTTCACCCACACTAGCTCACTCACTGCCCAGGAGATCGCCAATTACTTCAGAAATAAGATTGATACAATTTGTGAGATCTCCAATAAGCAGAAACCTTCTCCACTTAACACCCCATGTCCACAGGTACAATCATTACTTCCCTCATTCAACCCTGCTACTATTAACAAGGTTGCTAAACTTTTTTCTAATGCCCACCTAACCACCTGCTCCCTGGATCCTGCTTCCTCGCAAATTCTACACTCACCCTCTGGCTCTATTCTACAATTTCTAACTCACATCTTTAACCTCTCCCTCTCTTCTGGCATCTTCCCCAACTCTATAAAACATGCAAACTTAAAAAGGCCTCACTCAACCTCACCAATCTTAACAACCTATGCCCCATCTCCTTACTCCCCTTTCCCTTTCAAACTCCTTGAACGTCTGGCCTACAACTGACTGAGTGTCCATCTGACTGAGAAAAAACTTCTTGATCCCCTTTATTCAGGATTTCGATCTCAACACTCCATGGAAACTGTGTGCCGGTCTAGTGGCGGTCTGATACGGGCCCATCAATTCTTCACTACGCGCACCTTCTGCCCATTCCCTACCCTGCAGGAAACTCACAATCTCCCTTCTGGGGAAATATTCTGATACCTACAACTCAAACACTTCTTTACACAAGCTACTCCGGTTAGGGAGGATGCTGCCACCTTCTCAACCTTTGAACGCGCATGCAAAACTGACCCTCACAGACGAGGGCTCCTCTCTGACCTCTATGCCCACCTCCTCTCCGCTCAGGAGACCACCCCGCCCACCTACACAGCCAAGTGGGAACGTGACCTGCACATCACGCTTGACGATGTGGACTGGATACAAATTTGGCAGGCTACCAAATCGGCATCCCCAAATATTGTTGCACTCGAAACCAATTACAAGGTCCTTACCAGATGGTATTTGGTTCCCGCTAGGATCTCTAAATATGTACCTCAGTACTCCCCCCGTTGCTTCCGAGGATGCGAATCCCCTGGTACCCACGCACATATCTGGTGGGAATGCCCTGTGGTGCGAGTCTTCTGGTCTGAAGTATACAATACCCTATCTACCATGTTTGGAACCTCTCTTGCCCCCGACCCGGCATCTGCTCTCCTAAATCGCAAGCCACTTAATCTTACCCACCGTCAATTCAAACTTTACCTATATGTCACGACTGCTGCAAAGCAAGCCATTGCGAAAGCATGGAAAACCCCCACGCTCTGTCATCTGGCTATGCTACACAGGGTTACCCAAGCCATGCTTCATGCTTAAACGGAAGCAATTTTTTAGACAAATTGACCCCGTATGAATGGCTATGGTGGCCCTGGATTGACCATTGCTTACCACCTGGCCTTGACGAAAGCCTTGTACTCACCTGATTGGTTGTCCCCATTACCGGCTCTCTTTTCCCACCTGGGCCCCTAGAGGGGTTCGAGGCTCCCTCTGGGCACCTACTGTTGCCCCCCCCCCCCCGTGACCCTTTCCCACTAACCCAGCTTTCTTTCCACCCCTGCTCCAATCCCAGAAGCCGACTTGTTAGTGGAAACGCGTCGGGGGGAGCCAGCCGTGCTGTCATAGGTCCCGGTTTGTACTGCAGACACCCGCGACCGCCCTGTATTTGCTGTATTTGCTGTTTGTTCGTCCGGAATGTGTAAGTGTACCCTCATTCGTTTTATCATTAAAGTCGAAGGTAATGCACTATAGTCCTCTTCTTTCCTCTGGGTTGCTCTGTCTTGGCATCTCCCCCTGCTTGGAAGCCTACAGATCCCCCCCCACTTCGGAAGCAGCTGATTGTTCCGGTCCATTCCGAGAGCCATCCCTGCCAGATTGATCAGTTGGGGACTTCTAGATACAACCAAGTACATGCTCACATCTCTCCACATTGTGGTAAGAGTCCACTCCTAACACTGGGTGTCCACATGTGTATATCAGGCCACTGAGAATCACTTTGGATCATTTTTTGGGACGAGGCCCCACCCACCTCCCAACACTCCCTTACCTTCACTCCAATTTGGAAAAAAAAAGACTCTTTCACAGTTTTTGCACTTTTGTTTTGGACTGAATGCATATGATTTTTTAAATCTGGTCACCATCCATGTACCTTTTGAACACTTGTTTCATTATTTGTTAGCGCACTTTGGTAATGTTTTCCATATTGCCATCCTCTCTTGAAGTATACAATACCCTATCTACCATGTTTGGAACCTCTCTTGCCCCCGACCCGGCATCTGCTCTCCTAAATCGCAAGCCACTTAATCTTACCCACCGTCAATTCAAACTTTACCTATATGTCACGACTGCTGCAAAGCAAGCCATTACCGGCTCTCTTTTCCCACCTGGGCCCCTAGAGGGGTTCGAGGCTCCCTCTGGGCACCTACTGTTGCCCCCCCCCCCCGTGACCCTTTCCCACTAACCCAGCTTTCTTTCCACCCCTGCCAACCCAGCCCCTCCCTCCCCACTCGCCCCCCGGTGTACCCAATTTAGAACTATACCTTGGTTTTTGGTTGTGACTCTGTGTGGGGGTCCATCCACACGGTGTGGCCTCGACCACACCTACAGTTTGAGCGTACCCTCCTTGCATCCCAAACGGGACGCCGGGTAGATCCCATATATGTATCGTATTGTTACATGTTATTTGAATGTTATATGCTGCAGTTTTGTATTTCAAAGCGCCTTGTTTTATCATGGCATGTACCTAATATTTTCACTGCATGTTGCTGTACCATGTTTCTTTTACCTTCAATAAAAACCGTTTAAAAAGAAAAGAATGCTATAGCTCACCAGGTTTTCGTTAAACAAATTGCTTTACCTCTGTTGTAGCTGCTACTATGTGAGCTCAAACTGAGGTTCTACCTTTAATTGAACACTACTGTATATCTTACCGAGTTGTTATTAAACAAATTGAATTGTTCTATCCCTGTTATACCTGACTCATGAGCTCAGTCTGAAGCTATGTCTAAAAAAAGTGATTGGCTTAGTATTCTGGTTGGTTAAGTTATTAAGTGTAACAAGTCTTGCAGGATATTTTTGCATGCCTGGGATTTGTCTATTTATCCTAGGTTTAATGATTACAGTACTGTTTTTCTTTTTGATTCATTTTATACATTTGGGAACACATGCCTTTAAGAATAAAGTATAAAATATCTAAGCAAACATTCTCATCCTCTACTTCATCTTTTGTTGGTAATTATCAATTACATAACACCCACTGGTGTGCTGATTCCTAATTGAAATGTCAGGGGTTTAAACAAAAAGATTAAATGTTTCCCTTTTGTAGAGTAGGTTAAAGGGGAAATACAGTATTACAGTAAAAAAACAAGTGTAAGATCTTCAACCAAAAAGAAAAAAAAATACTCTTTACAATTTTACTTTTCCTATGTATACTGCACAGATCATGAACATGTAAACCCTGGCTATTTATTGGCATGCCCAGAAAAGAGTTGGCTTCCTGGGATGATATAACTCCTGTATACAAGCACAAAAAGACACTCCATATCTAAAGAGGAGTGTTGTGGGGCATAAATCACATTAAGGCCAGAACAAACTCTCACCCGACTGACTTTCTTTTAGCTTAGAAGGTTAGTTCAACTTTATTAAAAACTGCCTTTGCAGGTAAGAGTTTTTTGTAGATAAAAACAAACTGCAACTCTCAAAGCCTGACTGGAATACTCCCAGGATGTTGTTAGGACGTTGCTAAGTAAGGCCTAGTCGTTATTGTTCCCCTCCACCTTCATCGGAGTGAGCTTTCTCTCTGAATCAAACCCCTCCACGTGCTCTTTCTCTCCCCTGAAGCAGTAGCTCTGAGCAATGTTATATTTTTTTTATCTAATTGATATAGACTGTACCCCCTTTCATTGAGGCACATACATTTATGAGCATGTGCTAATACCTTTTGTTTTTCTTTTTTTTTTTCCCCTTTCTTTTTTTGGGAGAGTAGGTTGCCCACACAGCTTCCCTGCAGCTGCCATGGTTGTGTGTTTTTAATAATTGGCCAATTATATTTTATTAGATAGATAGTGGGTTTTGTAATGTTGAGATATTTGTGTTAAATATAGTTATTTTTTACATTACTATATGTGTCAGATCACTAGGTCCTCTTACATTATATTTGCTTATGGATACAGCACACTGTGTACATTTTAGGTTGAGCTCAGTCAGGTTTTTTAGGTCTCCTTTTTTTTTTTATCTAGCTCCGAGCTCAGCGTTTGAGAGCTTACTCCTGTAAGGACATTATTGAACTTTAGTCAGAGCTGCACAGTTTGTTTTTATCAACAGACGCCCCTTATCTGCATAGCCATTTGAAGTATGAAGGAGGGGAGCAGGTATTTACCACACTTTGCTAAAACAATATAAAATGTGTCCAGAATAAATAGGTGTTAAAAGGTCACTAGTTTAAAATAAATGTTCTATATATATACTGTATATATATATATATATATATATATATATACACACACACACAGCACACACACACTCACCGGTCACTTTATTAGGTACACCTTGCTAGTACTGGGTTCGACCCCTATTTGCCTTCAGAACTGTCTTATTTCTCCGAGGCATCAATTCAACAAGGTTTTCAAAACAATCCTCAGAGATTTTGGTCCATATTGACATGATAGCTTTACACATGTTTCTGCAGATTTGTTGGCTGCACATCCATGATGCAAATTTTCCGTTCTACCACATTCCAAAGGTGCTCTATTGAATTGAGATCTGATGGCCGTGGAGGCCATTGGAGTACAGTGAACTCATTGTCATGTTTAAGAAACAAGTTTGAGATGATTTGAGCTTTGTGACATGGTACATTATCCTGCTGGAAGTAGCTATCAGAAGATGGGTACACTGTAGTCATCAAAGGATGGACGTGGTCAGCAACAATACTCAGGTAGGCCGTGGCATTTATACAATGCTCAATTGGTAATAGGGGCCCAAAGAGTGCCAAGAAATAGAGATGTATAGAACTGTTCGCCGGCGAACAGTTCCCGGGGAACTTAGCATGTTCGCGTTCGCCGCTGCCGGCGAACATATGCGATGTTCGGTCCGCCCCCCATAAGACATCATTGAGGCAAACTTTGACCCTGAACTTTACAGTCAGCAGACACATTTCCAGCCAATCAGCATACCTCCCTCCCACACCCTCCCACCTCCTATAAATAAGCAAGGGCAGCATCCATCTTAGATCATTCTGAAGCAGTGTGTGTAGTGAGAGTAGGGAGAGAGCTGCTGCTGCTGCTGCTGCTGCTGCTGCTGCTGCTGCTGCTGTTAAGCTAGGGACAGTTAGTCAGTGTTCCTGGTCTTGCAGTGTTCTTGGTCCACTACTGCTGTAATATCAGCACCCCAAAAAGCCCTTCTAAGGGCTGGTATTTGTGTTTTTTTTTTTTTTATATATATATATATATATATATATATATACCTAGCGTCCCCAAAAGCCCTTTTAAGGGCTGGTAATTGAGTTGTTTCTTCTTATATTTATATATATATATCTATATCTATCTAGTGTCCCCAAAAGCCCTTTTAAGGGCTGGTAATTGAGGATTTTTTTTATTTATATATATACATATATATATATAAATATATAGTGTCCCCAAAAGCCCTTTTAAGGGCTGGTAAGGTAATAGAGTTTTTTCTTTATATATATATCTATATATATCTATTGTACACTGCAGTTGCCTGCCCGCTGTGTGTGAGAGGCCACAGACCTACCACAGACTGTACTGTGTGCACACCACACTCATTTCGGGTGGCACAGGCACAGTACCTTGCATTTTAAAAAATATTTTTTTTTTCCTCTGTCATAATTGCAGTGAGTGCTGTGTCAGGTCCACAGAGTGCACTGTACCCACTGCAGTGCACTGCCCACCACTGATATATATACGGTGGCACAGCATCTTGTTGCAATAAATTGAAAAAAAAAATATTTTTTATTATTGCAGTTGCCTGGGCTGCCAGTTACTGTCAGGTCCACAGAGTGTACTGTGCCCACTGCAGTGCCACTGTGTGCCCACCCACCACTGATATATAAGGTGGCACAGCAGCTTGCAAAGTAAAAAAAAATATATATATTTTTTAATTGCAGTTGCCTGGGTGCCAGTGACTGCTGTCAGGTCCACAGAGAGTGTACTGTGCCACTGCCCACCCACCACTGATATATAAGGTGGCACAGCAGCTTGCAAAGTAAAATAAAATATATTTTTTTAAAATTGCAGTTGCCTGGGTGCCAGTGACTGCTGTCAGGTCCACAGAGAGTGTACTGTGCCACTGCCCACCCACCACTGATATATAAGGTGGCACAGCAGCTTGCAAAGTAAAAAAAAATATATATTTTTTTAAATTGCAGTTGCCTGGGTGCCAGTGACTGCTGTCAGGTCCACAGAGAGTGTACTGTGCCACTGCCCACCCACCACTGATATATAAGGTGGCACAGCAGCTTGCAAAGTAAAATAAAATATATTTTTTTAAAATTGCAGTTGCCTGGGTGCCAGTGACTGCTGTCAGGTCCACAGAGAGTGTACTGTGCCACTGCCCACCCACCACTGATATATAAGGTGGCACAGCAGCTTGCAAAGTAAAATAAAATATATATTTTTTTAAATTGCAGTTGCCTGGGTGCCAGTGACTGCTGTCAGGTCCACAGAGAGTGTACTGTGCCACTGCCCACCCACCACTGATATATAAGGTGGCACAGCAGCTTGCAAAGTAAAAAAAAATATATATTTTTTTAAATTGCAGTTGCCTGGGTGCCAGTGACTGCTGTCAGGTCCACAGAGAGTGTACTGTGCCACTGCCCACCCACCACTGATATATAAAGTGGCACAGCAGCTTGCAAAGTAAAAAAATATATATATATTTTTTAAATTGCAGTTGCCTGGGTGCCAGTGACTGCTGTCAGGTCCACAGAGAGTGTACTGTGCCACTGCCCACCCACCACTGATATATAAAGTGGCACAGCAGCTTGCAAAGTAAAAAAAATATATATATATTTTTTAAATTGCAGTTGCCTGGGTGCCAGTGACTGCTGTCAGGTCCACAGAGAGTGTACTGTGCCACTGCCCACCCACCACTGATATATATGCCTGCAAGAGAAAAAGCCAGCCGCAGAGAAGCCGTATTCCTGAAAATATAAGAAAAATGCTGTTTTTTAGGGGTTCTGGACATGCTACAGAGCTGAAACTTGACAGGTACACTTTTTAGACCCCCCAGACACTAAATACAAAAAATGACATGCCTGCCTAAAAAAATGCCCGCTAAATGCCTGCAAGAAAAAAAGCCAGCCGCAGAGAAGCCGTATTCCTGAAAACATAAGAAAAATGCTGTTTTTTAGGGGTTCTGGACATGCTACAGAGCTGAAACTTGACAGGTACACTTTTTAGACCCCCCAGACACTAAATACAAAAAATGACATGCCTGCCTAAAAAAATGCCCGCTAAATGCCTGCAAGAGAAAAAGCCAGCCGCAGAGAAGCCGTATTCCTGAAAATATAAGAAAAATGCTGTTTTTTTAGGGGTTCTGGACATGCTACAGAGCTGAAACTTGACAGGTACACTTTTTAGACCCCCCAGACACTGAATACAAAAAATGACATGCCTGCCTAAAAAAATGCCCGCTAAATGCCTGCAAGAAAAAAAGCCAGCCGCAGAGAAGCCGTATTCCTGAAAATATAAGAAAAATGCTGTTTTTTAGGGGTTCTGGACATGCTACAGAGCTGAAACTTGACAGGTACACTTTTTAGACCCCCCAGACACTAAATACAAAAAATGACATGCCTGCCTAAAAAAATGCCCGCTAAATGCCTGCAAGAGAAAAAGCCAGCCGCAGAGAAGCCGTATTCCTGAAAATATAAGAAAAATGCTGTTTTTTAGGGGTTCTGGACATGCTACAGAGCTGAAACTTGACAGGTACACTTTTTAGACCCCCCAGACACTAAATACAAAAAATGACATGCCTGCCTAAAAAAATGCCCGATAAATGCCTGCAAGAGAAAAAGCCAGCCGCAGAGAAGCCGTATTACTGAAAATATAATAAAAATGCAATTTTTTAGGGGTTCTGGACATGCTACAGAGCTGAAACTTGACAGGTACACTTTTTAGACCCCCCAGACACTAAATACAAAAAATGACATGCCTGCCTAAAAAAATGCCCGCTAAATGCCTGCAAGAGAAAAAGCCAGCCGCAGAGAAGCCATATTCCTGAAAATATAAGAAAAATGCTGTTTTTTTAGGGGTTCTGGACATGCTACAGAGCTGAAACTTGACAGGTACACTTTTTAGACCCCCCAGACACTAAATACAAAAAATGACATGCCTGCCTAAAAAAATGCCCGATAAATGCCTGCAAGAGAAAAAGCCAGCCGCAGAGAAGCCATATTCCTGAAAATATAAGACAAATGCTGTTTTTTAGGGGTTCTGGACATGCTACAGAGCTGAAACTTCACAGGTACACTTTTTAGACCCCCCAGATGCTAAATCCAAAGAAATTTTTTATTTTTATTTTTTTTTAATTTTTCCAATAATTGGCTCTCTATCAAAAAATTATAATTTTTAAGAACTTTTTTTTGCGTGATCCCTCTCCGGCATGCCACAGTCCAGGTGTTAGTCCCCTTGAAACAACTTTTCCATCACTATTGTGGCCAGAAAGAGTCCCTGTGTGTTTTAAAATTCGCCTGCCTATTGAAGTCTATGGCGGTTCGCCCGGTTCGCCGGTTCGCGAACATTTGCCGATGTTCGCGTTCGCCATTCGCGAATGGCGAATTTTAGGTTCGCGACATCACTACCAAGAAAATATCCCCCACACCATTACACCACCACCACCAGCCTGAAAACATTGATACAAGGCAGGATGAATCCATGCTTTCATGTTGTTTATACCAAATTCTGACCCTACCATCTGAACGTTGCAGCTGAAATTGAGACTCATCAGACCAAGCAACGTTTTTCCAATCTTCTATTGTCCAAGTTCTTAGCCCACAGGAGTGGTACCTGGTGTGGTCTTCTGGTGCTGTAGCTCATATGCTTCAAGGTTGGATGTGTTGCGTGTTCAGAGATGGTATTCTGCATCTCTTGGTTGTATTGAGTAGTTGTTTCAGTTACTGTTGCCTTTTCCCTTTTCAAACCATTCTCTGTAAACCCTGGAGATGGTTATGAAAATCCCAGTAGATTAGCAGTTTTTGAAATAGTCAGACCAGCCTTTCTGGTACCAACAAGCATGCCAATTTCAAAGTCACTTAATTCCCCTATATGTACATCTAGCCAAATTATCAATAAATGTGTTTAGGGACATGCTTTCAGCTATACACAGTATTTCATCCTTCTTGCTAACCAATTGCACTCAGCAAATGTGTGATATCCAATAAAATATTTGATAGGCAGGATTGTTCATTCTGTGGTGTTGCAAAAAAAAAATCTGAATAATGGGGTGAATTGATTGTAAGTGGTTTGAATCCTGATATAATAGGATGACCCAAAGGGGAGATAAAACTCATAAAGATCTTAAATTTAAAAAAATCGCAACCTAGGAAGCTCAACAGAAAATCAAACCAATGTTTAGTGAGGATACCTTCCAAATAATGTTTAGTCAATAAACACCTTAGCTTACCAATAAACTAACTGGAGGAATCCTTGGGAAGTTGTTTATATGTGACACAATCACCAAGTAGTCTTTAGGATTCAACAATCCCTCTCTGTTGTCAGCAACCCAAATGCCAGTGTTTAGATGTTTCTGTAGATTTTTAATAGTTTTCATCAAAAATGTATTTAATTCACAATTAGTTTTAGCTTTACAGTTAGTGCATTGGAAATTATCTGTTAGTCCTTTATACTCTACATTTAATATTTCCTTAAATATATTTTTCTTTTTATTATGTAGTGTGCAAAGCCCTTTCATGTACACTTTTTACTTTATAAGCTAGTTATAAATGGGGGTAGTTGCCATTTTTGTCTAGCTTGCTCACTGGAATTGGTGTGGGGACACATTGGGGGCCTTCAGCTGCCGATATATCACTGCACCGTTAAAGGGGGAATAGGCTGCCTCAAGGCACACCTGTCAATAATTTATCAATTGCTAAATATGTTCCAATATGGGGACTCTCAAATATATAAATATATATATATCGTTTTTTTTATAAATGCGAGCAACTGAAATCTCTGTTTTTAATGCAAATTATTAGACCTTGCCATTTTTCTTCAAAGGCTAGCCTGTAAGTGTGCTGAGAAAACTTTAGTTTGTTTGTGCTGTGGAAAGCCTTTCCATGTGCACCTTACTTCCAAAGCTAGTTATTAATTGGGTTGCCTGCCAATCCCCATAACTGAATAGCTTGCTTTCTGCAGCATCAGTCTGTTTCTCACTTGGACTCCATGCCCGCTGGTGCTTCCTCTTCTCCTGTGCCAGGGACTTTTTCCTCATTTGTCAGAGCTGGCCTCTGACTGTGGGTGTAGAGTAACTGATTTGGTTAAAGTGGTACTAAAAGGAAAAATTTAAACTATATACACTATGCTTATTAAACATCTTCCCAAACTATCCTATATTTTGCAGTGGGATCTTGAGAAGATCATAGAACTTCAAGAATGACAGGAAATAGCAAAATTGACTATAGGTACCTATCAATGCAACTTTAATATAATCCAGCTATGTCAGGCTATTGAAATAGTACATGATTCCATTTAGAATAGCAAAGGCACATTCCCAGACCTCGTCTCAATGTTTCAGAGATTGTGGTCAGATGGGCACTATGTTCCTTATTTGATGGCAATGCCCAAAACAAGCAGGTTTTGTATTACTATTTTCAATTTGAGCTAATCTATAACTGGAGTGAATCTTAACAATTTACCAGAAACCACTTCTCGAACTTTCTACATATTTAAAACAGCGATAGTATCCATTGAATTTGTTAAACAGAAACTCAACTGAATCATAGTCAATGATAAGCTGACAAGTTTGATACATATTTCACAAAAGAAATTCGACAAAATGTGGGACCCATTGATCCAATATTCGCTACAAGAGTAATGAGGCCCTAGAGGAGTGATGCCTTTTCTTTCACTTATTTTCCTCTTGTCTTGACCATTGCTGCTACTACTCTTATTTACATTCCTTCTCTCTTTCCTATCTTTTCTTCTTTTACCTTATTATCTCTAAGGTAGACCCCTGGTTTGACTAAAAAGGATATGCATGTACAGGTGCATCTCATAAAATTACAATATCATCAAAAAGTTAATTTATTTCAATAATTCAATCTAAAAGTGAAACTCATATACTGTATTTTATATAGATTTGTTACACTCAGAGTGAAACATTTCAAGCATTTCTTTATTTTAGTTTTGATGATTATGGCTTACAGCTAGTGAAAACCCAAAATTCAGTATCTCAGAAAATAAAATATTACCATACAATAAAAAAAAAGATAATAATACAGGAAATGTTGGCTTACTGAAAAGTATGTCAATGTACAGTATAGTATGCACTCAATACTTGGTCAGGACTCATTTTTCATGAATTACTGCATCAATGTGTGGCATGGAGGCAATCAGCCTGTGGCACTGCTGAGGTGTTATGGAAGCCCAGGTTTCTTTGATAGTTGTCTTCAGCTCATCTGCATTGTTGGGCTTGGCATCTCTCATCTTCCTCTTGACAATTTCCAAAAGATTCTCAATGGGGTTTAGGTCAAGCGAGTTTGGTGATCAATCAAGCACAGTGATACCATGATCATTAACCACTTAAGCCCCGGAGGATTTGGCTGCTAAAGGACCAGGGGTTTTTTTGCGATTTTTTACTGCGTGACTTTAACGGACAATTGCACGGTCGTGCGACGCTGTACCTAAACGAATTTGACGTCCTTTTTTTCCCACAAACAGAGCTTTCTTTTGGTGGTATTTGATCACCTGTGCGATTTTTTGATCACGCGCTATAAACAAAAAAAGAGCGTAAATTTTGCTAAAATAACAATATTTTTCACATTTTTTTATATGAAATTCCCCAAAAAAAAAAGTAAAAATCAAAATTTTTTAACATTTTTCGGCCAATTTGTTTTATGCTACCTATGTTTGGTAAAAAAAAATCGCAAAAAGCGTATTTTGATTGGTTTGCGCAAAAGTTATCGCGTTTACTAACAAAGGGAAAGATTTTTGTCATTTTTGGTGGTTTTTTTTTTAACGCGTAATGGCGGCGATCTGCGATTTTTTTTTCGGTACTGCGACATTGCGGCGGACAGATCGGACCCTTGACTGACATTTTTGACACTTTTGGGGTTACCAGTGACATTACTGCAGTAATCAGTGCTATACATATGCACTGTTACTGCAAAAATGACACTGGCAGGGAAGGGGTTAACTTTATTGGACAGGGAGGGGTTAAGTGTGTCCTAGGGGCGTGATTCTAACTGTGTAGGGACATTCCTATTGGTGTAAAAGCAAAGATCAACCGTTCTACATAGTAGAACGGACAGATCTTCACTTTTACACAGGGAGAACTGACAGGCAGCTTGTTTACACAAGCTGCTCTGTCTTTCTCCCTTCACAGGAGCGATCGCAGTGTGACTGGCGGACATCGAGTCCGCCGGTCACACGCACTGACTTGCCTGTGAACGAGCCGCGGCGGGCGCGCGCCTCGGCGGGCGCGCGCCCGCCCGCGATAGGCTCGCAAGTCAGTGACAGGCGAGTGACGTACCGATACGTCACTCTGCCTGGCCGGGGCTGACCGCCGCAGTTTATAGTCGTGCGGCGGTCGGCAACCGGTTAAACCAGGTATTGGTGCTTTTGGCAGTGTGGGCAGGTGCCAAGTCCTGCTGGAAAATGAAATTAGCATTTTCATGAAGCTGGTCAGCAGAGGGAAGCATTAAGTACTCTAAAATTTCCTGGTGGAGGTCTGCGCTGACTTTGGACTTGATAAACCAACACCAGCAGATGACATGGCTCCCCAAATCATCACTGGCTGTGGAAACTTCACACTGGACCTCATGCAACTTGGATTCTGTGCCTCTCCACTCTTCCTTTAGACTTTGGGACCTTGATTTACAAATGAAATGCAAAATTTTCCACAGTCCGTGATGAGATGCACCTGTATATACTAAAGTTAAAGCCTTCTTTGGCAACCTCATTGCAATGCCCAAAACAATTGGTCAGACTGCACTGAAAAAAACATGCTTCAGATAAGTTACCTCAGGCACAATTATGCAACTTACTTAGTTGCTATTAAACTTGTAGTCAATGATGAATTGATAAATGATATGAAATGTTTATTATACTTTTGATCCTCTATTGTTATGATGTTTGATGCTGATACTTGTATGTCAGATGGAAATACAGTACCTGTAAACTAAAGTGTTACTAAACCCAGGACCCTGCATTTATCTGGTCTCCCACAGTTCACAGAACATGGAAATGCAATAATTTTAGTAAATATACACTGCTAAAAAACTTTTTTAATCAGCAGTTAGAGCAGTCTTGTGACTTCTTTCAATGTCTGGTTAAAGCTTGTAGGAGGAGTTTTCATGCTCCCCGGATTGTCCTATGAGACTGCAGGACCCCTGACCCTCTGTCTGGACAGTGCTTATTGGCCCTGTGCTGATCACATGCTGAGAGAAAAAAACTCTCTAGCAAACACACCAAACTGAGCATGTGCAGCTTGCCCCAAAGACTCTGTTCAATCAGGAGATGGTTTGGGGCAAAGGAAGAAGGAGATGGTCAAACAGCCTTTTTACACAATGCAGAGGATTAACCCCTAAGGTTCCACAGTGAGTAAAATAAGAATCTTTTACTGCATATACAGACTAGTTTTACTATTATGGGTTTAGTAACACTTTAACTGTTGTCTGTAAAACTTAATAAAAACTGTCAGGTTAACAATTACATCTGCTTGGTCATATTCTGCTTATGTGTTTGCATGTTCTGTCTGCTTGTTTATAGTAAGAAATTAGGCTGTGCACTTTCTCTGCTCTCATGTCTTGGAAACCTGTTTAAAGTTGTTCAGTGTAATTTGTAATTTCCTGAGTAAACACTTAACTTTGTCTTTGTTCCCAGTTTCCAGTTCCCTAGTCCTTGTTTCTGCTCTCTAGGTTCAGATCGCTGATGCCAGCTTGCTCAGGCTGCTTGCTTTATTGTGATTTCTGTCTGTTGCCTGCAATGACCTTTTGTTTGTCTTTGACCATAATTTAGCTTCTCCGTTCTGTACTCCATCTCATTCCTGCCATCTGTCTACTGTTAGTCCAGATGTATCAGAGCGCTGCAAGCTAGGAGCCTTTCCACAGCAAAGTCCTTTACTTCTTGAGGGTGTGCTGATGAATACCAGACCTCTTCTTAGACTTTGTGCTTTGGGTCTATTATCACCCAGTGACGCATGACTACCGTGGGTCCATGACTACCGTAACATTTAATATGTATAGGAAGTTATAATTAGTCAGTGCACACTTTATTTTTATACACAGTAATAGTGAAGTGTAGTGATTTTGTAACTGCTGTGATTTTATAATTATTTAAAGCATTAAGCATAGAGGTTTAGGTAAATAATATTGGCTGATATAATATGCTGTTGAAAAATAATATTCTGCTTTTACAGGAAATGATAAACATGCTGCTGCTGGATCTCATAATATTCATTTACTGTATTATAATAAGCAGTCTTTTTGTGATGCAATATAATAATAATTTTTTTATATAACCCGCTTCTAACTTCAGCTTGTTCAATTAGGCTTTGACAAAAAAATCTGGAAGCTGATGATGGTTTCTATGCAAAACTGCATCGGATTTTGCACTCTCTAGTTTTAGTAAATCAACCCCATTATGTCTATGCCCTAAACATGGCATTTCCTATTATTTTCTCTAAAGTAAAGGCATCTACTTGTTTAAATTGCAGTGCCCCTCTCTATGATTCATGACTGATATTGCCTCTCAAAGAAGAATTAAATTTTTTTCCCACAGAAAAGCAATGAATATCCCATTTAATAATAAAGTTGTGGCAGCTAAATCCAAAGCTAAAAACCTTAATTTTTTTTTTGTTTTGTTTTGTTTCATATACTATTTTCAACTGTTTCCATTAATATACCAAATTCTCTTTGTCTTTATTGCAGTTTGTTGTTTACAAAGTAAATACTGTATCTCTGCAAAATCACTTTTCATTCTGTATCAGTCTGCTCTATATTCCCATGGCCTGGTAACATTCTTATTATTCATGGTGTCAGTGGAAAGTGCAGAATAATGTATAACATGATATAAAATAAGTAAAAACTCCTATTTTCCCACTTAGTTTAAAAATGTCACCAATGTTAGGTGTTCTTAAAGCAAATTATTTGCCTTTCTTAAAGACAAATTGGCTTTTCCTGCCACTTTGGATTTCAAGAGATATTAATTGCCTAATATACTAGCTAGTAGTAGTTAGTCACATTCAACTGAAGCTGTTCTGTTGTTGAATCCTGACACTTATTAGAACTTAAGAAGGGGCTTGGAAAAGCTAAAAAACACTTTAAACAATACACAACATCTCCTGTTGAATGTGACATACTACTATTGGCAGATATATGCTTTACTGCCATTAGGTGTCATTTTTATGAGCACAGAACAGCATGAGGAGCTGTTTGTTTATTATTTTGGTGTAGCCTGCAGTTTTTATGCAGGCAGCCTATAGAGATGCAGTGACTTTCCAGTCTGAACCGCACAGCTGAGATTGGAAGGTTACGCAAGGATGTGTGCACATCCCCATGTGCATACTCAGCATTCGGGGCTGTGCGCCCATCCCTGTGTGCCTGGCAACCATTGCTATCACTTTAAATTCCTTAGTTTTCTATTTAACTCACTCAACACTTAATATAACCTCACAGTTGACAGAAACCTACTTGTGCTCTTCTTGATGTGTCCACTTAGTGCACTTGCTGCTGTTCCTTCTGTCCTCCCTTTGCTAGAGTCCTGTCTGGCTTTCGTTTGTACACTCTGCCCTATTTATCGGTTTAGATGGGCTGTATAGATGCACAGGTTTGGCTCCTCTGATTGCTTTATACTCATTTAAAAGGGCCCCAACGTAGTAGCTGAGTTACTTGCTGTGGTGTTTAGATTGCTGTCTGTAGGGTGTGTATCTTTATAATCCAGATTTCTGTATCTTGTGTTCTATTCCTTTTCACACTTTTGTTATGATATCCAGAGTGTTTCTAGTTCCTCAATTATAGCCTAGTTGCTATTTCTGTACTTTTGGCTCTTTGTTTTATTCCAGGGCCCTGTCTGTTCTTAATCTGTCTAGTCTAACATTTCTCAACCAGGATTCAAAAGACCATGGTTCCCTTCAGAGGTTGCAAGGGTTTCCCGGTTCAGTGAGCAGTGGTAAATCCATCTCCCACTTACACTGCCCACAAATTCAATAAGGTAATTTCTCACTGGCCACCAGATCTAATATAATAGGGGACATTTTGCCATATGCAGAATGTGGGTGTTAAAAATAGATTTGTCCCAAGAGGTTAATCCACATTCTCTACTCTTTTGTATAATGTGACTTTCTACAACTTCCTGTATGTATTAATATTTTTAGCAGGCGTTCCTAGAGAGCTTAAAATTATCTTAAGAGTTCCATAAGGTTAAAAAGGTGGAGAAAGGCTGGTCTAGGCCCTGTTACCGTTCTGATACCCCTTACTGCTATTACCACCTATTTATTACCTGTTGAACTCTCTAGATTTGTTCATTTGTTTGAACTAAGCTTGCCAGAATGCCTTTTGCCCTGAAAATGGATTTGTTATTGAGTACAGCCCTGATCAACCCCTTGGCAACAACCTTGGCTAATCACTTTGACAGCCTTGGCTAATCACTTTGACAACTCCACAGTCTTTAGCCCACCTTCATTGTAGAAGAGCATTGTGTTGGGGTCTGATAATCCTGCACTTCTGATATCTAGTGCTAAAGAAACATTTTTTTTTCTATTGTCAAACTGTATTTAGTATTGAAAATATTGCACAGTTTAGTCAGCTGACCCTGTTTGTATATTTATTATGGATGTTGAGATAGCAGTCCATTTCATACACAATGATCTTGGTACTGGTGAGATCTCTAGTCTTTATACACTGGCAGCTAAAATAGCAGCACATTATTATTTATTAGTATATAATTAGACTTATCTAAATACAAAAACAATTGCCTTACTCCTTTTAAAATCGAATATAAAGAGTAATTTTTAAGATTGTTGTTCTTCAATACATTTTATTTCTGACTAAAGCCACTGTGAATGGTTTACTTGATTCTTATTCCACATGTAATAACATATAAAATATTTCTAGCTTAACATATTAAAAAGGCTATGAAAAACTCCCAGTTAATTTTTTTCTTCTCATATAGAAGTACCGGTAACTCTTCAGCATTTTACCAGACAATTATTTACAAAGAAATCTTCTCTTCTGACTCAAATTATTGGGTTATCACTGTTCACTTATCACATTTGCTATATGAACACTTGTAATCATATATTCTGCAAATGCTTGCATTCCTGCACCATTAATATTTGTTGCTTTTTCCCCTCAATTTCTGATACTCAGTGTTCTCATAAAAAATAATCATAGCTTTTAAACAACCAATCAAGTACACTTTATAATATGACCCTTGAAAAAAAAATCTTAATTATACAGGAGACAGGGCTTTTACTCAAAGTTAATGGGTATATGCAGGTTACCTTCAGATGATTGGACACAGGCAAAAACTTTACTTTGCTACAGCTACTCGAGGTAATTGTAGCCATATTAGTGCACTTGCGACAGAGACAATTGAGTACTGTCCGTGATACTTTTTTTATTTGCACTAACATACTATTTTTCAGGACAAGCTTTCGGGGTATGTCCCCTTCATCAAGATCCAAGCAGTACTGATCCACAAAATGTTAGCAGCATGGTAAAGAAACACAAAATCTCTAAGCCAAAGGAAAAAGGAAAAACAAAAAAAAAGGAAAAACCAAACAAACATACGTTTAACTGGCATGGTAATAAAACTAGCTTGATTAGTGAGATAAGATAGAGGGAGAGTTGAAGACAGGGGAAGGTGGGGGGGATAGTCACAGAGGGGGTCGTAAAAATGTAGGATAATGAGTAAGGAAACCCATATCATGACGATATATATTTTCTTTTCTTTTTCCTTTGGCTTAGAGATTTTGTGTTTCTTTACCATGCTGCTAACATTTTGTGGATCAGTACTGCTTGGATCTTGATGAAGGGGACATACCCCGAAAGCTTGTCCTGAAAAATTGTATGTTAGTGCAAATAAAAAAAGTATCACGGACAGTACTCAATTGTCTCTACAGCTACTCCTAATGCATGTTCATTATCCCTTCTCCTACTAACCACATGCGGCCTAATCTACATAAGCCACTTGTAAGAAACACCATACACATATGCCCTTTGACAGTGAATATCTATTTGAGGAATCCTTTGATAACTTCACCAATGAAGTCACTGGAGGAAAGGTATTCTTGCCCTATAAGTAAAAGCCTAAATCTCCTACTTCTGTGGCTGCTACCTCTGCTCAATGAAAGGAACCTCTTTGCTCAATCTTTTATTGCAAGCCTCGGACACCTAAGACCACCAAGCCTGCCAAGAAGCCCTTCTCATAACGATAGTGAGCCCCCTCTCCTCGGACATCTATTAGCTTTTGTGCAAGTCTGGGCCTGATATATTCCAGACCTCTGCATACAATCTGTTATTTCAGAGGGGTGAAAAAATAGAATTTCTGTCTCTTTTCCCTCCTTGCTTTCTACTCTTTGCCCAAATAAGCTTACTTATACCAGTTAGTTCAGAGGTTCATAGGAAAGGCTCAGGTTTGTATTCAAATCTATTCAGTACTGGACCTAAAGTTCTAAGAGATTTATTTGTGTATCAAAATTTTGGATGGAATCGGTAAGGTCTGTCATTGCAGACAAGCAGGATTGCTCACATTATTAGAGATACAAGATGCCTATCTATGCATGCTCATCTTCCCTCCACATCAATGTTTTCTGAATTGTGCTGTGGGACACCACAAAATGCATACCCTACTTCTTGCTCTTCTGGGGACCTAGGGCATTTATGACACAGAGTACTTGAAAGAATTTCTGCTGAAGGACTCTTGAGTCACAACTTTGTGTACATATACTGTATATGATGATTCAGTTATTTCAAGCTTTTCAAACTTTTGGTTGGTTAATCAACTTTCCAAACTCTTCCCTCCAGCCCTTACACCATCTAGAGTACCTGGGATATAATCTTGAATATAGCCCTACTGTTCTTCTTCCAGAGAATATTGCCTCTTTAAGTCCCCACATACAGATCCTCAGATCCAAAAGGCACCTCTCAGTTTACTTGTGCATGAGAGTTCTGGGCCCAATGATAACCTCCATTGAGGCAGTTCCCTTTGCCTATTTTCACTCTAGGTAACTTGAGCTTCAAGGAACATCCCCACATCATGGAGTAAACAGATCTACTCTCTGGATCACCCTATGCATCTATCCAGCCAGAAAAAGCATGGTAAACCTGGAATGGTGGATCTTGGGAATCAGTTAAGTCATCCCCTCAGATGCTTTGGAAAGTGGAGACAATAGATGTCTGTCTTACATGCATTTGGAGGAAGGGGGGGGTTATATTGTCAAGGCTTCCTATCATCATTCTAGAACTGAGACCCATCAAATTAACTCTACAACATTTCACCTTTCTGCAAGGTCACCCAGTCAGTGTGCAACCAAACAAAGTCACGGCAGTGGCCTACATACACCATCATGGAGCACCAAAGCGAGCTGCCCTGAATACATCAAACCTGATCCTCTGCTGGGTGAAAATTCACATTCTAGCTGTTTCTGCCATCAACATTATGGTGCGGGCAATTGGCAGATGCTTACACCTCAATATCTTCTAAAATCTCTGTCAAAGATGGAGGAAACCTGATGTGGACATCCTGGCCTCTAGAATCAACAACAAACTGAAAAGATTTGTATGCAGGATCAGGGATCATTTGGCTTTCACAGATGTTCTGGTGTTTCAATGGACTCCATTCAGACTGACATATTGCTTTCCTTTGATGAAGATTCTCCCTGGACTCTGACACAAAATAGAGGTAAAAAATAGAGGTACAACTGTGAAGGAAACCTGGCCAATGAGGACACAGGCTTTTGATACAGCCCCAGGGATTGGCACAGACTGCTGTCTTTTGTGCATTGTGGGGTGGGGTCTAAAAAGCCTGGGGCACATATGCACGAGGACTTTGGTGGGAAGCAGAGTCCCAAAAGGAGGATGGCGGCTGCTTCCTTTTCTGAAGCAGTTGGTGTGTGGCCACAGGCGGTTCGGCCTGGTAAGCCAGATGTGTGGATCTGAGCCCAGAGGTCCAGGAGAGCTGACTGGAGGTGTTGAGGCACTGCAAGTATCTGGAAATCAGTATCGTGAGTACAGAGGGTCTTGCCTAAGGGTCTGACCAGGAAGGGGACCACTCTGGAGTATTTTAGTCAGTGGACAGGTGTCAGCTGGAAGAAATGGGGGTACTAGATGAGTGCACCGAAGAGAAGTACTATAAGGAACATTTACCTCAGATTCATCCAGTGGCAGGATGAAGTAGTGGCCTTGCCGCATCCTCAAGTTAGAAGTCCTCAGAATTGTGAATAGTTCAAGCGTTGGAGAATCCCACTCATCCCTTCTCCCATCCCAATATAAAATAAAAACAACAAAAACATCAACCCCTAGACTGATCAATGACTGAGCCAAGAATGTAAAGTGCTAAGATTTCTGATTTCAGTTGCTATGGGTAACCCAGGGGAATCCAAAAGTGTTAAAAACTAGCAGCTCTTAAGGGGGCAGTAGTACATACACAATACCTGAGCAGTTGACTGATTGGACCATTGCAAGCTGTTAGGCAGATTGTTTCCAGGGCCCTTCAGTACTTGCCCAATTCTATCCCTGATCCCATCAGCAGCTGACCTGAGATAAAAGGGCCTCTTCCCACATCAAATATCTGGGTATTTACCTTCCCAGGAGGCTGGAAGGTGCCTTTGGGCTGAACTTTCCACCACTTCTATCGTCAATCAAAAAGGATCTTAACCTCCCTGGCGGTATGATTGTTTCCTAGCAAAATCCCAGTAGTCCCCTCTCTTCATGATCAGATAAAGCTGTCCCTCCTGAAGAGAGACCCCACAAGGCAGGAGAGGAAGGAACCTAGTGGCCTAGAGGATTCAGCAGGCCTGCCTAACATTGCAAGCTGTTCTGCCTAACATTGCAGGCCAGCAGGCCTGCCTAACATATTCAGCAAATCTGCCTAACATTGCAAGCTGTTAGGCAGATCGTTTCCAGGGCCCTTCAGTACTTGCCCAATTCTATCCCTGTCCCTCTCCCTAAACTATACTCACTCTCTAGCACCTATCTAGGAGGGTGCTACATGTAATAAGTTCAGAAGCTGGTCTTATCAATGTCAGCTTGTTTTTCTTTTTGTAGTACAGATTAATGACATACTCTAAGCAGCATTAGTGGAGACTTGGAGAGGTAGGTGGTCAATTTGGATGACATCCAAAAAGCATGAAGTAACGATATTCCATTCCTTTATCTAAAAAGTTAAATAAACAAATAAATAGTGATGACACACAATGCAAATGCATGTAAACACCTGTAAAACAGGACAATATCATGCATTATCAGTAGATGACAGTGTGGTGAAACAGGTTTATTGTATTCTTTAGAAAAATAATTTAATTTTGCTAGCTTCATAATGAACTTTAATCTGACTATTTAGCCTAACAAAGGTCCTTTTACCTTTAACATTGCTTTTGCTTAACATACAGTATATAGCACAGTTTTTTTTCTTTGCCTAAGCTACTATAACATGATAAATTAGATTTGCGTAAATAGTTCACCTTTTATATTGTTGCATATTAATGCATTTGTAAAGCTTGCATGCTTTTTTCTCCAGATGTTCAGTTTTGATTATGTTCTTTTGCTTATGGATTTTTATTAGCAAAAGTATTTAATGCAAAAGTGTGTTTTTAGTATTGTTATTTAAATACTTTTGTGCTTTGCTGTATATGTCCATCTCATTTTCATATAAATCAGACGCAACCTCTTTATTAACTCCAGGGAAAAAGCTATCTGTTCTATTATGCTGTTAAGGTGTTTATTACCTCTTTATCTCACCAAGCCTATTTATGTACAATGTTATTGATTGCATTTGTTCAGGAGAAGATTATAGTTGGAATATGCACCAGAAAGGAACAGTATTTTCTCACTTCACATAAAACTAGAGATTTTCATTAACCGTTGTATATAATAAGAATAATCAATACAAGGCTATATTTATGGTAATAAAATGAGTAGCTAATAAATATTGTGTTTGTAAGATTGATTCTCTGCTGGACAAAATGAAAACATACTTTGGCATGGAGGATTATTTAACATAAATAACAATAAGCCATGAAATAAAGTACAATTTGATGTTTGAAAATATTGCATAACTAGCAGTCCAGTAGTGTATGTGGCCCCCCTGTGCTTTCTGCAAGATTCCAGTCTTCTGTTTATTTTTTTTTCCTTCATTATCATTAATCTGCACATGTCAATGAAAGAGTGTGATAAACCGTACAGCAATATTGCACTAAGCATATTTCTGAGCAGTAGAATTTGAATATCTGACACTGCTATTGCTTTTGACAGCACAGCTTTTCAAATAACTAGCATAATTGTGGGCTGCACCCAAGGATCTCATGGTCCGATGCTGCATCTGTCCCATGCAGCTTCAAAGGCAGAGAATAGAGAGATCCAAGACTTCTGATCACTTGCTTCCCAAACTTCAGTGAGTAGTGCAGGGGGTGGGAATGGCTGAACCAGCTGCCGCTCAGACATCTGGGTGGGTCCCAACATTAAAGTTCGGATCTCTCCAGAGCCTTGACCGGCTGAGTGATGTCAGCCAATAGCAGACTTTAATCCACTGTTGGCTGCAGAACTAAGTGTACTCCTGTGACACACAGGCGAAGCAGGGCCAAAGAGGTTTAGCCCTTCTTCTCCTTAAAAGGCTAATAAAGCATTAGCCAGGTGACCTATTCTTACAATGGGGGACAACATAGGGCCAGTAGGTGCAACATCAATTGGGAGACTGGACAATCTGTAACACAGTGCCAGAAAGAGGGAAGTCAGTAAACTAGAAGGGGTCAAATACAGCCTGGAGTACAGTGCCTTGCGAAAGTATTCGGCCCCCTTGAACTTTGCGACCTTTTGCCACATTTCAGGCTTCAAACATAAAGATATAAAACTGTAATTTTTTGTGAAGAATCAACAACAAGTGGGACACAATCATAAAGTGGAACAAAATTTATTGGATATTTCAAACTTTGTTAATAAATAAAAAACTGAAAAATTGGGCGTGCAAAATGATTCAGCCCCTTTACTTTCAGTGCAGCAAACTCTCTCCAGAAGTTCAGTGAGGATCTCTGAATGATCCAATGTTGACCTAAATGACTAATGATGATAAATAGAATCCACCTGTGTGTAATTAAGTCTCCGTATAAATGCACCTGCACTGTGATAGTCTCAGAGGTCCGTTTAAAGCGCAGAGAGCATCATGAAGAACAAGGAACACACCAGGCAGGTCCGAGATACTGTTTAAAGCCGGATTTGGAAACAAAAAGATTTCCCAAGCTTTAAACATCCCAAGGAGCACTGTGCAAGTGATAATATTGAAATGGAAGGAGTATCAGACCACTGCAAATCTACGAAGACCTGGCCGTCCCTCTAAACTTTCAGCTCATACAAGGAGAAGACTGATCAGAAATGCAGCCAAGAGGCCCATGATCACTCTGCATGAACTGCAGAGATCTACAGCTGAGGTTGGAGACTCTGAAAATAGGACAACAATCAGTCGTACACTGCACAAATCTGGCCTTTATGGAAGAGTGGCAAGAAGAAAGCCATTTCTTAAAGATATCCATGAATAGTGTCGTTTAAAGTTTGCCACAAGCCACCTGGGAGACACACCAAACATGTGGAAGAAGGTGCTCTGGTCAGATGAAACCAAAATCGAACTTTTTGGCAACAATGCAAAACATTATGTTTGGCGTAAAAGCAACACAGCTCATCACCCTGAACACACCATCCCCACTGTCAAACATGGTGGTGGCAGCATCATGGTTTGGGCCTGCTTTTCTTTAGCAGGGACAGGGAAGATGGTTAAAATTGATGGGAAGATGGATGGAGCCAAATACAGGACCATTCTGGAAGAAAACCTGATGGAGTCTGCAAAAGACCTGAGACTGGGACGGAGATTTGTCTTCCAACAAGACAATGATCCAAAACATGAAGCAAAATCTACAATGGAATGGTTCACAAATAAACATATCCAGGTGTTAGAATGGCCAAGTCAAAGTCCAGACCTGAATCCAATCGAGAATCTGTGGTAAGAGCTGAAAACTGCTGTTCACAAACGCTCTCCATTCAGCCTCACTGAGTATGAGCTGTTTTGCAAGGAGGAATGGGCAAAAATTTTAGTCTCTCGATGTGCAAAACTGATAGAGACATACCCCAAGCGACTTACAGCTCTAATCGCAGCAAAAAGTGGCACTACAAAATATTAACTTAAGGGGGCTGAATAATTTTGCACGCCCAATTTTTCAGTTTTTTATTTTTTAACAAAGTTTGAAATATCCAAAAAATTTCGTTCCACTTCATGATTGTGTCCCACTTGTTGTTGATTCTTCACAAAAAATTACAGTTTTATATCTTTATGTTTGAAGCCTGAAATGTGGCAAAAGTTTGCAAAGTTCAAGGGGGCCGAATACTTTCCCAATGCACTGTAGCAACCAAGAGCAGAGAAAAAAACTGTGCTTTTTGCCAGGTTTGTTTGGAGTTTTCAGTAGGAGATAGTTCCAATGTAAGTCTCTCACAAGGCCTAATGCACTAAAAATCATTAGGATGGATATTTTGTATATGTTGGGTTGATATTTGGTGATATGAATGGAGGGCCAATCATTTTCTTGCTAAAGTCACATTACACTTACCTCTTATTTTAGGACAGCGCCACACTTAAAATCAATAATAAGGAGTATCCTATTCCCTGTGAACAGTGCTGATACTATGCAATGCAATGGTACAGTCAAAAAGGAAGTATAATGCATATTCATTACATGCAAATGTTGTGTTATTTTGCTGTGTTGGCCCTAAAGTTATTTTTTAGATGAATTTCATGAACACATTTGTGCAAGCTATTTCTTTTTCTTATTTGTGCTGTAGTACTTTGTATCTCACTTAACTGTTGAGATAACATATAGTGCATTCTTTTTAGTGATTCTTCATAGATGTAAATTGTTAGAAGCAGCGGTAAAGCAGAAGACTGTTTAGCACCTCAATTCAAGAGTAGATGTAATGATCAAATATGGCTGCTTTTTGTACCTGGCCTTCCCCCTTTAGCTACAGAGGGGGACCCGGGCAGCAATACAGTTTATTGCTGCATTAAAAAAATAGAGCTTTCTAAACAAATTCCTCACTCCTACTTGTTAATGGAGAAGGGTTATATAATTTTACTGGGCCCCATCAGGTCAACAGAGTGGCCCAGGAGGTGAGGCAGTGAAGGGACTATTTTTTTTTTTCGGGGAGCATGTACATCATGCCGCCCCACTTCTCAATTAGTCCCGGCCGGTGGAGTGATACTATGATTCCCCGTCGGAGGTGCTGAGATGTGAGGCGGTTGAGCAGCTGCAATGGACACAGTGAAAGAATATAAGAGCATTGAATCCTCACTGTGTCCTATTATATACAGTATCTTACAGCACAGCAGGTTATTATTAGCATTACAATAATCACACAGACAGCACAGTAAGCAGGTGCTCTATCATGGCTCTATGTCACATGGCTGTTGGGTGCTGACTTTGTTATGACTGTGCTCAGGGGTCAAGTCCTGGGGGAAAAAAGTGTGGGAACCCACCCAAGATCCCCCCACCTCAAAAATAATAAGTGTGTGTGTGTATATATATATATATATATATATATATATATATATACCTTTTAAGGAGTGAGGGCCACTTTAGCGACTTGGTAACCGGTCGCGGGCCACAATGAGTACAGCTTGCAAAAGACAGGTCTGTGTCAACTCAGCATATGGAGAGCAGACCTGGACACACCCTGCTCTACTCTATGGGCCCTCTGATCCGATCTGTCCAGACAGAGGGAGATGGATCCCCTTCTGTTTTTTGTAAGTGGACCGGATTGGAGATAGGCAGGTGATAATGGACACAAGTCCATTGACATTTTCCGCTCTATAGAGGTGAATGAAGGGTCCAATTGGGTCCACCTGTAAAACAGACAGGGATACTCGATTGGACTGATCATGTGAAAGGGGCCTAAGGCTGCTTTCACACGAATGCAATGTGCTTTACCTGCACCTCAACTGACCTCAATCTTCACTTCTTACTCAGGATTCCTGCAGGTATCACTGGCTGCTGTTGTCCACCAGGTGGCTATGGCTGGTGGTTTCTGTTGGCTGTGCTCCAGGGCTGGTACTGCTGGTGAATACTGCTGGCGGGTACTCCTGGCTGGTACTCCTGGCAGGTACTGCTTGCTGGTACTGCTGGCTGGTACTGCTGGTAGGTACTGCTGGCTGGTGAATACTGCTGGTGGATACTGCTGGCTGGTACTGTTGGTAGGTACTGCTGGTGGATACTGCTGGCTGGTATTGCTGGTGATTACTGCTGGCGGGTACTGCTGGCTGGTACTGCTGGTGAGTACTGCTGGTGGATACTGCTGGTGAGTACTGCTGGCTGGTACTGCTGGTGAGTACTGCTGGGTGGTACTACTGGTGAGCAATGCTAGCTGGTACTGCTGGTGGATACTGCTGGCTAGTACTGCTGGTGACTACTGCTGGCTGATACTGCTGGCTGGTAGTATTGGCTGGTACTGCTGGCTGGTACTGTTGGTGGGTACTGCTGGCTGGTACTGCTGGTGGGTACTATTGGCTGGTACTGCTGGCTGGTACTGTTGCTGGGTACTGCTGGCTGGTACTGTTGGCTGGTACTGCTGGCTGGTACTGTTGGTGGGTACTGCTGACTGGTACTGTTGACTGGTACTGTTGGTGGGTACTGCTGGCTGGTACTGTTGGTGGGTACTGCTGGCTGGTACTGCTGATGAGTACTGGTGGTGGGTACTGTTGACTGGTACTGCTGGTGGGTACTGCTTGTGGGTACTGCTGGTGGGTACTGCTGGCTGGCACTGCTGGTGGGTACTGCTGGCTGGTACTGCAGTGGGCACTGCTGGTGGGTACTGCTGGCTGGTACTGCTGGTGGGTACTGGTGGTGGGAACTGGTCTTGGGTACTGCTGGCTGGTACTGATGGTTGGTACTGCTGGTGGGTACTACTGGCTGGTACTGCTGGTGGGTACTGCTGGCTGGTACTGCTGGTGGGTACTACTGGTGGGTACTACTGGCAGGTACTGCTGGTGGGTACTACTGGCTCATACTGTTGGTGGGTACTGCTGATGAGTACTGTTGGTGGGTAATGTTGGCTGGTACTGCTGGTGGATACTGCTTTTGGGTACTGCTAGTGGGTACTGCTGGCTGGTACTGCTGGTGGGTACTGCTTGCAGGTACTGCTGGTGAGTACTGCTTGCTGGTACTGCAGCAGGTACTGCTGGCTGCTACTGCTGGTGGGTACTGCTGGCGGGTACTGCTGGTGGGTACTGCTGGCTGTCCTCCAGGGCTGTTATTGCTGGTTAGTACTGCTGGTGGGCACTGCTGGCTGTCCTCCAGGGCTGTTACTGCTGGTGGGTACTGCCGCTGGGTATTGCTTGCTGTCCTCCAGGGCTTTAAATGCTGGTGAGTACTGCTGGTGGGCACTGCTGGCTGTTACTGCTGGTGGGTACTGCTGGCAGGTACTGCTGGTTGATACTGCTGGCTGGTACTGCTGGTTGGTACTGCTGGTGGGTACTGATGGATGGTACTGCTGGCTGGTACTGCTGGTGGATACTATTGGCAGGTACTGCTGATGAGTACTGCTGGTGGGTACTGCTGGCTGGTACTGCTGGTGGGTACTGCTGGTGGGTACTACTCACGGGTACTGCTGGTGGGTACTGTTTGTGAGTACTGCTGGTGGGTACTGCTGGCTGGTACTGCTGGTGGGTACTGCAGTGGGTACTGCTGGCTGCTACTGCTGTTGGGTACTGCTGGCTGTCCTCCAGGGCTGTTACTGCTGGTGAGTACTGCGGATGGGCACTGCTGGCTGTCCTCCAGGGCTGTTACTGTTGGTGGGTACTGCTGGTGGGTACTGCTGGCTGTCCTCCAGGGCTGTTACTTCTGGTGGGTACTGCTGGCTGGTACTGCAGGTGGGTACTGATGGCTGGTACTGCTGGTGCATACTATTGGCAGGTACTGCTGATGGGTACTGCTGGTGGGTACTACTGGCTGGTACTGCTTGTGGGTACCATTGGCTGTTACTGCTGGTGGGTACTACTGGCTGGTACAGCTGGTGGGTACTACTGGTGGGTACTACTGGCTGGTACTGCTGGTGGGTACTACTGGCTGCTACTGCTGGTGGGTACTGCTGGTGGGTACTGCAGGCTGGTACTACTGGCTGGTGCTGCTGGTGGGTACTACTGGCTGGTACTGCTGGTGGGTACTGTTGGCTGGTACTACTGGCTGGTGCTGCTGGTGGGTACTACTGGCTGGTACTGCTGGTGGGTACTGCTAGTGGGTACTGCTGGCTGGAACTGCTGGTGGGTACTACTGGCTGGTACTGCTGGTGGGTACTAGCAGGTACTGCTGGTGAGTACTACTGGCAGGTACTGCTGGTGGGTACTACTGGCTGATACTGCTGGTGGGTACTACTGGCTGATACTGCTCACTGGTACTGCTTGTAGGTACTACTGGCTGATACTGCTGGTTGGTAATGCTTGCTGGTACACCTGGACCCTACTGCTGGTGGGTACTACCGACTGGTACTGCTGGTGGGTACTACTGGCTGGTACTGCTGGTGGGCACTGCTTGTGGGTACAGCTGGCTGGTTCCCGACCCACCCTCCATCCCTGAGCATCAGTGTGAGTCTGTGACAGGAGCGGCACTGGAGGAGCATGCGGCTGCAGTACCAATGCTTCCTGTATCGCTCCTGTGACAGGTGGAGTACATTTTGTATTACTCCGCCTGTGACAGGAGTCGACGCTATACAGGAAGCACCGGCTCTGCTTCCTCTAATGCTGGTTTCACACACACAGATGCCATAGACAGCTCGCATACAAAGGCCAGTCCTTCAGGTGTTCCTGCTGTGGAAAAAGTACAGGAATGCTGTTCCCATGCGTTCCTGCAGGACGGTAGCCCTGATGGTGGTGTATTACAGTCTGTAACACTCAATGCAGCCAGAATTTAACAAAGTTAGCAACCAACAGCCATGTGACATAGAGCCATAATAGAGCACCTACGCTCTGTGCTGCCTGTGTGATTATTGTAATGCTGATGATCATAAGACACGGTGAAATGCCACTTTGCACTTCATTAGGGGAGCAGTAAACATGTGCAGTGAAGCTGCCTTTTTACCCCCCCCCCCAAAACCAATCCCCTTTAACCTTTTCCCCTCCAGCAACCTACTAGTATGTTGCTGGATTGAAAGGATGATATCTCGGTCATCGCTGAAGCAATAATTGAAATATTATTTTTTAGCCCCAGCGGTTTTGCACAAAGTAAAAGTAATCCCAGTGGCTAAGATGCAGTTGGATTACTTTTACAGACAAGGGAAGAAAGTTCCACCCCTGCCTTTATTGCCTTTAGGTTTTGACCAGTAGTATCCGGTTCCCGGAACACAGTGAGAGAGATGGATGCCATTCCTCCCACTGTGTGACATAAGAAACCAGAAGTGATAAAGATTTTATGACTTCCAGTTTCGGTCTCATGTAACCAGGCCATTACCGGGTTGGACAAGCATATGAATAAACTGACCTTGGTTTGATCAGATGCTTTGGAGGGCAGAAGACAGATTTGGGGTCTAAAAGACCCCAGATCACTCCATAAAGAGGACCTGTCATGGCCTATGCTATCACAAGGGTTGTTGTTTCTCCTTTTGTAAAAGCAAAAAAGAAAGAAAAACATATAAACATGCAGTGTAGGATTTGTTTATTTTTAATAAAATACAATTTCAAAGAAATTTTGGCTGTGAGGCTTGGACACATTTAAAGGTATTGCAGGTGATTACTAAGCTGCTTGGGGCTTGTGTCCAGGTCCACTACCTTGGCAAAGTAGCAGGAGACTTGCAACTTCAGGGCATCTACTTCAGTTTTCAGCACTTCTTTAACCTGTCACCCATGTGTCAAGGACTGTCTTAGAGGGGAGAGAGTGGAGAAGGGAAATAATCTCTGGTGCCACCAGAGCAGGAGCCCTTTCTGTCTGCTTTTTTTTGACAGAGCGCTGAAGAGAGGATGGTGTTGGCCATGCTGTAGTGGGGATCAGGGATGGAGTGCAGCACTCTATTGACAGAGGGGCAGTGGAGCCCTTAGTGGCAGGCAGGGCAGCATTCTTGCTGGTGCCATGCTGTTGGAATATGTCAGTGCTGCAGAGCTGAGAGAGAGCGAAGTATTCCCAGAGATCTTGCAGAATTAGGGATCTGGCTGGGTTTCTGGGTCTCCCCTGTGCTTTCATATGCCAGAGTCAGCGTGATAGAGCAAACAGAAAGGTAGAGTTTCCACCTGGGTGATAAGGAGCTCAGCTCAGCTGCATTCACTCTCCTTCAAAGCCAAGGCACGACCTGCTAGAAATTTTTTTAAACAAATTTAGTTCCACTTTAACACTATATTTTGTATGTAACACTTATTTCTAAGGGGATACAGACAGTTATTAGTGTGTTATGGAATGGCAAGCTTGATAGTCCGCGAGCCATTGGAGTTAATGGGACATATGTATAAAATGTGAGCTCATAATATTAAGAGGGGTGCAATTTTTTTAGATAACCACACCAGAAGAAAAAAAATCCAAGATAAGAGTACTGTCATACAGTGCAGAGCAAGATCTTCAAGTACATTTCAGGAGTTAATAGTGCATGGAAATGTTCCCTGTTTGATGAATTAGGTTATATTATTACCTGGGCTATTATTACTCTGTTATATAGTTTATTATATAATATTTTGAAGCAGGTAGTATTTAATAAAACAGTTCTATTACCAGGTTTAAAGTTGTTGTCATTGCTAATGTTGTATTATATTTTTGCCCTTACCAAAAATGTACTAGCAAAAACCAGGTTTCCCATATTTGGTACCTTTGTAAGTATGCTGAGCTTATTGTTTGGTCAAAAGCAAGAGTAGAAAAATGTCACAGTTCCTACCCTTCCTTGCCCCTTACCTATCAATGCCATCTATATTAAGCTTCAAAGTTTCATTTTTGTTCTAAGCTGCCTGCTGCCAACATGAAATGAAGCTGCCTTCTTAGGGAATGAACTGGTCAGTGCTGATAGCCAGGATTTATATATCTGCTTACTTTTGTAAGGCATATATTTTCACAAAAATGCATTGCGGAAACACATTGATTTTGCTTTATTTTCAGAAGAATACATATTTCAACAGCTAAATTCAGAAGGCAAATAGACTCAATTGAATAACTACAAGCCATCCAGCAAAACTTATAAATAAGCATCTTGTGAATTTTAGAATAGAAAACCATTTGCAGCCCTGAAAAGATAATGGAAATACAGCATGAAGAGTAACAATTTCTCAAAACATGCCTTGGATTTTGGAATACAAATATGGATAGAGTGTGTAATAATTATATTTATTTTGCATAAAAACAGTTTTAGTGTGTGTTTAATGTTACCCAAAGTGTACTTAAAGCAGATCCAAGTCCACCGATTTAACTGTTTCCAAAGAAAGCTCAAGTTAGAAATGTTCAATAAATGTTACATCTTTATTTAAAACCTACCATTGTTGTATTCTCCAGTGTTTTCAATGAAATTGTTCCTTCGTATTGCATGTTCAGTGTATGCTACTTTTAATGCAAGCCTCTGGTGTTATTTGTTACATTTGCCAATGTGCTTATGTCAGCTATCAACTGAGATTTAAAGCCCTCAAATTGTTGCACCATGGCAACTGCAGACCTTTTTTTTATTATTTATCACAGGTATATACTGTATATATAGCACCAAAAATATATGCAGCACTTTATATACTTTATAGTCAAATCAGTTTTTACTCGTAAGGAGCTTACATTTGAAGGTCCCTATCTCACATGCATACATGCTAGGGACACTTTTTGAGACAGAAACCAACTAACCCACCAGCCTGTCTTTGAAATGTAAGATGACAGCATGAGTAGCTCTAAAAGTATAGAAGGGTTTATTTGAGGTGTATCTAAAGCCTTTTTTTTTTGTTAATAGACTGATAAGTGATTAAACCCCTTGTCAGATTTGAATTGTTGTCTCTGTCCCCATTAGGGAGATTTACTCATTATGTGTTCTGGGAATCATTGCTACTGGGGCTGTAAGAGAGTAAAAATCCAAATTTTGAGCTTTTACTCTAGAAAACAGCAATATTGAAAAATCTTCTAAAGGGGAAACCTTCAGTGAAAATTTCTGTGAACATATTTCCCTCGCATTGGAGAAATTGTCTTTCAATTTATGTTGTGCTTACAGGACAGGCACTGAAGGGAAATTCCCCCAATATGACACAGAAAGCAGAAAAAAAAAATGTTTTATTCACTCTCTTCCATATTAAAATTTAAAAAAATTAAAAATATAAAATAAAATAAAAAATATATATAGCTATATAAATATATATAACTATAACCATATATATATATATATATGTATATGTATATATATACACACACACAGAAAAGTACAGTGCTATAAATAAATAAATGAAAGTCCAAAATCTAATAAGATTGAAATGTAAAAGCAAATGCAAGGGTTGATCAGGTAGAGATCCAAAGACCAAAGAGAGCCACCACCAACACCGAACACACTGCCTCTTACCCCCAAAAGTGGACCTCCTGTAAAGAAAGTGGACCTCCTATAAAGAAGGTCAAAATGGCATAAGATCCTCGGCGATTAGACACCCAAACTCCATTTGTTCCTCAAGGATCCCTCTCAGATAGCAAAGAATCCTCTTCGTTCTAATCCAGAAGCTCTTGTGGCTCATAAATGCAGAAAGGGAACACTCATGGGGTAGTAAATTCAAACAAGTTACGGTAAGCTTTTTGAAGGTAATCTACAGATAAACTCACATTACAGTAGAGATAAAAATGTGATTGTTTCCAGGAAATCAATTGTTTCCAAGCTAGAAAATTGCCGCCACCTCCGGGTGCATGATGACGTCACACGTCTAACCTCCACCCTACGCGCTTCATCAGCAATGACGTTGTCAGGGGCGTGGTTAGTGTGCAGCATCGCACCATATAAGGAAGTGGAACCGGCGACTAATAATTATACTGATTGCTTTCCACCAAGCGGAAGGGAGGTTCCCGATCCTCTCACACCACAGTAAACCCTAACAGGCCTTGCGTCCCAATGACAGGAAGCAAAACTCATAGGTGAAAAGAATTTTATATTATAAGGGCTAATCTAGCAATCCACAATCAAGAGACAAATCACACTTAATAAATATATAGCAGCTAATATATAAACAAACAGCCATTATATTACTATAATTAAAAAAGGGAATAAGAATAGAGTATTCCCAACCATAAAACATTGACAGTAACAAAAACGAAAGGATGTTTTACATCGCACACCAGGGCATTGCCCCATCTAGTGGTTAGGAAGCATATAGCAATACATATATCAATACACGTGAAATATTTAATAAAATACTAACATTTCAAAATGAGTTATACATTGCAACCCAAAAATAAACGTCAATTAAATACATGAAGTTATAAAAATGAAATTAAACTTGTAAAAATCTATAAATTAGAAAATCAGCTATTAGCAATAAAAGCGTTGACATCCCATTCCACATTCATGCCATATGGGACATATGTCTTAGCAGTATATATCCACCAAGTTTCAAGCTTGGAAATTTCTCTTACGATATTACTGCCTCTCCAACTTCCAACATAACGATACAGAGGAAAACAGCTCCTTTAGGGTTTTTATTATGGCAAAGTGCATAGTGCTTGGATAAACTATGTCCAGGAAACCTCTACTTTATATTAGCTACATGCTCATTTAATCTATTTAATAACATTCATTTGGTGCGGCCAATATACTGCAAGCCACATGGACAGCTTATCAAATATGCTACATTCTTTGAAGTACGAGTAATAAACTGTTTGATTGGGAAATTTCTGTGTGGCATGAGATTCAAAGGAGACTATTTTTCTAGACTTTTGTGCACTGAGCACACAAATAGGACACTTCCTACATGGGAAATATCCTGTCATTATGGAAGAAAGAAACCTTCCTTGGGGGATCAATGATATTAGGGGTCACCTGCAATCTCAACGGAGGGGCTCCTTTATAAATAACTGGAGGTTTTTTTTGGTAGCAAAGACCCCAAAACTTGATAATTTTGCAATACACTCCAATATTTTTGCAGAATGTTCTTAATTGCATAATGTTGATTTGAATAGGATGTAAGGTATGCAAAGTCAAAAGATTTATTAATCGTCCTAAGTCTTAGCGCTAGTAGCTCCTCTCAATTTCTACTCTCAGCATACATAAAAGCTTGCTGCACCTCCTCAGGATTATAACCCTTTTCTAAGAATCTAGACCTAAGATTCCCTCACAAAATCCACATGCTCAGTGCAATTTCTTCTAAGGCGCAGAAACTGGTTTCTTGGCACGGACTTAAGCCAAGCTGTATGGTGGCAACTACTCATTTTAATTAATCCATTTCTATCTGTTTCTTTGAAGAAAGTGGCAGTAACAATTCTCCCAAGTCGCAAGTCTAAATAGTGTATCTCTTCTCTGCTGGATTCACGTTGTAAAGAGATACCTCTATCGTTAATATTTAAGCCAAAAATAAAATCATTTATCGACTCTACACTTTATATATATATTGGCCACACCAAAAGAATGTTATTAACTAGATTAAATGAACATGTGGCTATTTGGGTTGCAATGTATAACCCATTTTGAAATGTTAGTATTTTATGAATTATTTCACATGTATTGATATATGTATTGCTATATGCTTCTTAACCACTAGATGGGGCCATGTCCTCGTGTGCGATGTAAAACGTCCTTTCGTTTTTATTACTGTCAATGTTTTATGGTTGGGAATAATCTATTCTTATTCCCTTTTTTAATTATAGTAATATAGTGGCTGTTGTTTGTTTTATATATTAGCTGCTATATATGTATTAAGTGTGATTTGTCTCTTGATTGTGGATTGCTAGATTAGCCATTATAATATAATATTCTTTTCACCTATGAGTTTTGCTTCCTGTCATTGGGACGCAAAGCCTGTTTGGGTTTACTGTGGTGTGGAAGGATCGGGAACCTCCCTTCCGCTTCGTGGAACGCAATCAGTATAATTATTAGCCGCCGGTACCACCTCCTTACATATGGTGCCATGCCACACGCTAACCACGTTCCTGACATCGTCATCGCTGAAAAAACGCGTAGGGATGGGGTTAGACGTGTGACGTCATTGCGCATCTGGATGTGGTGTCCATTTTCTAGATTGGAAACATTTGATTTCCTGGAAACAATCACACTTTTATCTCTACTGTAATGTGAGTTTATCTCTAAATTACCTTCAATAAATTTAACTTGTTTGAATGTACTACCCCATGAGTGTTCCTTTTCTGCATTTATGAGCCCCAAGAGCCTCTGGATTAGAACAAACCCTATTGAGCATCTGTGGGGCATCCTTAAAAGGAAAGTGGAGGAGCGCAAGGTCTCTAACATCCACCAGCTCAGTGATGGCATCATGGAGGAGTGGAAGAGGACTCCAGTGGCAACCTGTGAAGCTCTGGTGAACTCTATGCCCATGGGTTAAGGCAGTGCTGGAAAATAATGGTGGCCACACAAAATATGGACACTTTGGACCAAATTTGGGCATTTCCACTTAAGGGTGTACTCATTTTTGCTGCCAGTGGTTTAGACATTAATGGCTGTGTGTTGAGTTATTTTGAGGGGACAGCAAATTTACACTGTTATACAAGCTGTACACTCAATACTTTACATTGTAGCAGAGTGTTTTTTCTTCAGTGTTGTCACATGAAAATATGTAATAAAATATTTTCAAAAATGTGAGGGGTGTACTCACTTTTGTGAGATACTGTATATAAGCCATATTCAATTTTTTGGTTAAAAAAGGTAGTGAGAAAGCTACATATCTCCTTCTCACTGCCTGTCTAATGCCCTCTGATTGCTTTTTAGAGGGCACCGCTCATATGAACAAAAACTAAAAAAGGTACAACTTGCTCTATGCAGAGCTTTTGAGTTTTAAGTGTAGCCACACTTAACCATGTGTTCAAACCTGCCCATTCCTTGCACAGATGAGATCTTATACAGTTAAAATATTCTTAGTTCTTTAGTATCAGTTTATACGTGAAGTACCGGATTAAATGACCTATGCTTAAGTCAGACTAATGCAAAATTCTGAATGCTGTGAGTTTGCGCATTTACCAATTAATCTAAAGCGGAACTAAACCCATCAATTTAACAATTCCAAAAACCAATTACATTTCTGGCATTTCTGGAATGCTAACTGTCACATTTGTATTTGTTTTCAACCAAACTGTCAAACTATTAAATGGTTGGGGTTACAACTGATCACATGTGCAGCACCATGGCAGTTGCAGATCAAATAGAGGCAAAGAGGGCAGCTTTATTGTCTGAAAAAGATGGGAGGGTTTAGTTCAGTTCAGTTTTAGAGCCCAACTGGGAATTCGCCTGCACTGCAAGGGCTTATTGCTCATTTAAGTCTAGGCTCTAGGGCAGTGATGGCGAACCTTGGCACCTCAGATGTTTTGGTACTACATTTCCCATGATGCTCATGTACTCTGCTGTGTAGTTGAGCATCATGGGAAATGTAGTTCTAAAACATCTGGGGTGCCAAGGTTCGCCATCACTGCTCTAGGGGAAGAATTAAAGATTTACCTACCTAATCCTCCACTCCTCCCAGCTGCTAGACTGGTCCCCACATAGGCCAAGGGACAGTGCACTGCTGGAGTCTGGGAAAGTATCATATGCCAGGGCGGGGGGGGGGGGTGAGAGAGAGATGGAGGATCAGGTAAGTAAAATTGTTTCTCATGTCCCCTAGACAAAATGAGCAATTAACATTTTACATTTTCCCAGAGTTTGGCTTTAAGTAACTCTTTGCTGAATAAGACCAGGGGGGGGGGGGGGGGGGCAAAGAAAAGCATACTGTATTGGGACAGGACAAACAGTATTGGAAAATCTCACCAATGGCAATACAGACACATATTTAGGAGAGTATGGAGAGGTTAAAACTTCTAACAATGTTTGTATTGCTACAAAATTAAACAGTTGTGCTACCCCTTTAAAAACCAGTGTCAATACAAAACATTACACATGACCATTAAAAGATCAATAAATGTGCACACATAATCGGTGCTACAAATACAAATGTAAAACAATGCAGTGAATGATAACACACTAAACTGAAAAATAATTATGATGAGGCCCATTTCCAAAAGCATGAATACAGCTGTGATATCAAGATCCTTGTGTGTAGCAGATTAGGTGACAATCTCCTCCATCAACATCGTAATCAAGGGGTTGATTTTCTAAAGGCAAAAAAACTGTGAACTTTGCAAAGTGCAGTTGCTCCAGAGCTTATTAAATTAGGTAAAGCTTTACTTTGCAAAGAATACCCAATCACAAGCAAGGAATATAAAAAAAATGCATTTTTGCTTGCACATAATTGGAGGATGGAAGTCAGCAGAGCTTCTGCTCATTTACTAAGCTCTGGAGCAACTGCTCTTGCATAGTGCAACTGCACTTTGCAAAGTGCAAAGTCTATTTTCCTTTAGTAAATCATCCTCCAAGCCTCTTATCAAAACTATATGACTTTTTGCCACGGGAGATCAAACATGCTTGCCAGGGAAAGGATTGTCAAATGGATGCTAATAAACACTCAGGTTTGGTCCTCAATCACCCTACAGGTAACCCCACAGAATATTTACCAGAAAAATCACAATGAAAGAAAATGAAGGCCTTGTATGGTGTAAAACCATAAATCAAATCCGAGCTTATTAGGATAAAAACATATTTATCAACAACAGCAGTGCCTCAGTGTTTAGAAAAACAGTGCTGCTCATTCAGGCAAACAGGAGGATATCAGATCCTATGCCCCGCTGACACGTTTTGTCACAATTGACATTATCAGGGATCAGAACACAGGCACTGACTGTATGCAAACCTTTATAAAGGCTAAACAGAGCACACGAAGTGTAAAGTCACTCTTCCTAATGCTCACAATCAATAAATGATTATTTTAAAAACACACCATCGTGGTGGTATATTTATTATATCCATTGTGAAATATAAAAATTAAATGTAAAATATTTTTTTAAAAATGCCATAACTGGACTCCCTCTGTTGGTCAATAATAATACATCTTATATGGTAACTGAACAGAGACTCCATCTAGTGGCCAAATTGAAGTGGAACAGTATAAAAGATTTGTCCTATAGCCAGGTAATTGATTAGTAATACAAATCATAAATATTAATAATAAAACTATGGAGATAGACTATGTAAAATAAATAAATAAAACAATAGGCAATTTAATGATCTCCTTCTTGCTAGACCCATTCTTTCATAAACCCTAATCAGCACTTATTAATGAAACAATTTACACCCCACTCAATGTTTAACCCGTACAGACAATACGTTTTCACATAATATATCCAGTTAATTTCAAACCTAGATATCTCTTTCCTACCATTACTGGCCCACCAATGGGGGATGAACCTGTCAGTCCCAATGACTTTTAAACCAGTTGGGTCTTTCTTGTGAACAGAGGCATAGTGCCTGGACACAATCTACTGTATGTCCTTTTGAACACCTTCCTAATATTTGCAATATATTTGTGTTGCTGTCTGTGCCCAGGGCCACTGCTCTCCACATTCCTTGTCAGCGCCATTAAAGGGACAGAGAGTAAGGGTAAATCTCACCAATGGCATTATAGACAGAAATAAAAATTTGACAGAAACTTTTATTTTCCCCACGCTTTTCAAAATTTGCTTGAGTTAACCTTTACAAGACAATTAATGTTCAACACTAGTTGTTGTTGTTGCTTCTGGTATGCTAGGAAGATAAATAATGATTTAATGTGGATAGTTCCAAAATGCATTTAGTTGCATTTAAAAAAAAATGCAAACTAATGTAATTATCAATGCAAATGGAATGCTTGAACACTACCTGAAAAGAGTTCAATAACTTTCTGATCCATAATTAAATATAGTATTTTTAAAAATCAATGGAGAAAACACTAATTAGCCTTGCAAAACCATTTAACCAGGAGATAAAGACGGTAGTTAAATTTCCCCTTTTGCCCCCCAACCAAGCATTTTTCACATGTTTTCAGAAGGTTGTAGCAGAGAAGTAGATGACATTTTTGCACTCCAAACCCCTTTAACAGATACGTTTACCTGCTGTGGACAAAGTGGACAAAATACATGGCAGGATAATGGTGGGAGGTGATGTGGCCCCCAGCTTCTTCCTCTTGAGAAGCTTGTGGGAGGTCTATAACTTGTGTAGGTAAGTGTGTAATGTTGACCTCTGCTCAAAATTTGAAAGAATCTGCATTAAATGATCAGCTTTTACATTGAGACCTTCCTATTTGCCTAAATAGGTGGTAGAAGATGTTGGAGGCATGCCCTTGAAATAGTGAAACGAAAAAGAAATTAAAGCTGCGCTATGGTGATGTATAAAGTGTCTCCAAAAATGCTGCTGTGCGTAAAATCAAAAGGATTTGAATACTGTTAGTGCAAAAAACAAACAGCGCAGATCTGGGATACTGAAAGTGCTCAACGTGACTGAATATAAATATAAATAATGACAAAATATCCAACTCTAAGATACAATAAAAACACCCCGTGACGTGAAAAAAAACATAGAGTTCATGAATAGTAAAAAATATATATAATAATATATAAATAATCCAAAAACAATGTGACAGTCCAAATAAATGAATGCTTCAGCAGGTAGCCAGTGAAGGTAGCTGAAGATAGAATAAAGTGCTTAAGTGCTGGAATTGAAGTGCTCTAGCATGCTGCAATGGTGAGGTGACAGGGTGACTCAATCCTCTCCCCAAGGTTCTTCCACTTACCGGACTAAGTGGACCCCCAAACCTTATAGTGTAAGGGTCATGCGGGCAGAGTCCGGCATGTGATCCGGGAAAGAGATCTTAAATCCTGGCTGCGACCAATCAATATCTCCTATTGACTCCCGGCAAGTTTGACCATAAGGAAAGGAGAAACCCAGATAGTGTAATATTGCTACGCAAACTTTATAGAAAATCCAAGAATAAAACTCACATTTCATCAGATGTATACAGGCGGTGAAAGTCATGTAACGGTAGGCTTCTAGGCTTACGGTGCGCAGCGGGCTCCCTTGGCTCCGGCGTGCGTTCCACCGCTACCGGAAATGACGACACGAAAGGCGTGTAGCCGGAAATTGCGTTGACGCGTTTCACCTCCCACTGGGCATTATCACAGACGTATATCCAGACGTATTATACGTCTGTGATAACGCCCAGTGGGAGGCAAAATGCGTCGACGCAATTTCCGGCTACACGCCTTTCGTGTCGTCATTTCCGGTAGCGGTGGAACGCACGCCGGAGCCAAGGGAGCCCGCTGCGCACCGTAAGCCTAGAAGCCTACCGTTACATGACTTTCACCGCCTGTATACATCTGATGAAATGTGAGTTTTATTCTTGGATTTTCTAATAAAGTTTGCTTAGCAATATTACACTATCTGGGTTTCTCCTTTCCTTATGGTCAAACTTGCCGGGAGTCAATAGGAGATATTGATTGGTCGCAGCCAGGATTTAAGATCTCTTTCCCGGATCACATGCCGGACTCTGCCCGCATGACCCTTACACTATAAGGTTTGGGGGTCCACTTAGTCCGGTAAGTGGAAGAACCTTGGGGAGAGGATTGAGTCACCCTGTCACCTCACCATTGCAGCATGCTAGAGCACTTCAATTCCAGCACTTAAGCACTTTATTCTATCTTCAGCTACCTTCACTGGCTACCTGCTGAAGCATTCATTTATTTGGACTGTCACATTGTTTTTGGATTATTTATATATTCTTATATATATTTTTTACTATTCATGAACTCTATGTTTTTTTTCACGTCACGGGGTGTTTTTATTGTATCTTAGAGTTGGATATTTTGTCATTATTTATATTTATATTTATATTCAGTCACATTGAGCACTTTCAGTATCCCAGATCTGCGCTGTTTGTTTTTTGCACTAACATGCCCTTGAAATAGAATGTTCAGTATGAACAGAACTATGTTTAATGAACCCACTTTACCCAAGATCTATAAACATTCATTGATGGTTGAGATACATCAGAATTATGTCAGACAATGAACTCCTGCCTCATATCAAAGCCAGCACAAGGAGCAATCCTGCTAAAAAGATCTTTAAGTACATAAAGACAAGCTATCTTTATTTGTGGTTTATCTGCAAAGCACATAGAATATGACTGACACGTACAAGCACGTGGAGGCAGAAATTAGGATTTTTGAATCAACAAATCTTACATACATCCTTTATCAGAATTGGGGTTATCCATACATGTCATTTTTCCTAAAATGAAATCATATAACAAGTAAAGATATTTTCTTATAAATGCCAGGAAAAAAAAAATTAATTGGAATAGATCATGTGAACCAAAGATGTATAACATCTCTTGTCATTAGAGAATGATTAGATCCTGGGCAGAGATTAGATTGTCACACCCCTTCAAGTACCATATTCTAAGAAGGATCAAGCTTAAAGCAGTAGTAAACCTAAAATCAACCATGTACTATTATATTGTAGCTTACCAATCATTAGCTTTACACCTAGTGATCTGGCCAGTAACACACCTCCTGTATTAGTGAGACACAACTCTGGAAGGATGAGCATAGGGGGTACATTCGACAGCAGCATTGTCAGTCTGGGAGGGAGGATAGTGTTAAATGTATAAGCAGATTAAAGCCAAACTCCAGCTCACACTTTATTAACAGTTACAGCTGTTTTTTTTTTTTCTTTTGGGATAAAGATTTATCATGAATAAATAAAAGCTGATCATTTTAATCACCCCTGCCAGTGTTAAGTGGTTTGAATCCATGTAAACGGATACATTCTTCTGAAAATCAACAGACTTGCTGGCTGGATTACCAGAAGAAAATAGAAGTAAGAGAGCCTAAAAACGGAAACAAATGCATCCATCACATTTAATAATTGGTAAACTCCAATATAGTAAATGTTTGATTTTGGGTTTAATGCTGCTTTAAACACAACTTCAGTTAATGGTTCACAAATTGGTCACAAATCTGACCAATTCAGAGTGAAAATATGATGCACAATACGGTAGCAGAGACTTCTTTTGGTAAAAAAAAAAAAAATCCTATAGGCTGCTGTATTTATTTTCATAATTTTAAAATGATTTCTAAAAGTCAAGCTTAGGGCCAGCTCATCAGCCTTTAATTCACTCTGCTGGTCATTGTCTCGTTGTCAGTTAAGCTGTACTATGACATGCTGCTTGTTTGTTTTTATGCTTGCAGCTGTCATTCAGTCAGCCACCACAGTCAGTGGTACAGTTGACAGTGATATTTGTATTCATATATTAGAGCTTTTATAGATATACCATTTGTAGTTCACTTTTTGTCCACCTATATGCGTGTATATCTAATTTAATTTATCATTTTAATCTTATTATTTAGTACTTTTTCTTTATATCATGTGAGGAGACCCACTTGCTATATTAAGTGTTTCAGTGCAACAACACAGACTGGCTCCGAGGAAGAGGGGATCCCCCTCGAAACGCGTCAGCCATCTGGAAGGTCCTCCGGCATGCTGGACATGGTCCCAGTGACCTGGTCACTTTGTGTCCATTGTAGACTTTGAAATGCTTTTATGGTTGACTTGTTTGTCAGTATATTTCCTTTCTTTTTATACAAATAAACAACACTTGGGTAATGTGCAAGGTTGGTGCACCCACTTCTTGTTTCTTCTACAGCAATTTTAAAGCATGACATGTATCTATTTACATGGTGTAACATCATCTTTCACATTGTACAAAAAATTGGGGTAGCTATTGAGTGTTTTTTTTTTTTTTTTTATTTCATTGCAAAACCATTGCGCAAATACTGTGTGACAGATAAAATTGCAACAATGGCTATTTTATTTTCTAGGGTCCCTGCTAAAAAAATGTATAATGTTTAGGGGTTATAAGTAATTTTCTAGCAAACAATACTGATTTAAACTTGTAAACAAAAAGTGCCAGAAAAAGCCTGGTTGGCAAGTGGTTAAAGCAATAAGGTTTCATTTTTTCAATACAGTTGGTATGAAATATTTTGAATATATTACATTTAGCAGCCTTTAGTCAACAGTTTCTGAGTTTTATGCAAGATTCACAGCTTTCCCCACCTTATTATATAGCTATGTTGTAGAGTATATTGTAGAATAGACTGAAAGAATGACTGAGGAGGGACACCAGTTCCCTTTTTCTCCTAGCAGAGATGGGACAAATAGTCAAGACACAGACTGCTGATAGGAGCTTAGGCTGCGTTGAAAGTTGCACAAAGAAAAAGTGCAGCGCTATAAGTAATACATAACATTGACTGGAAAAAAAACATTGGACCTCCATTTGCAAGGTAGCACAGTTAGGGTATGGTCAGACAATGGCACAGCAGTGGCCTATGTTAATCATCAGGGTGGCACCAAACATCAGGTTGTCCTAAGTGAAAAAAGGCTAAAATTCTCCTGGATGGAAACTTACATTCCAGCTTTTCTCTGGAGAGTTGGCAGGAGGACTTCCTAAGCTGCTAACTCCTAGACAGTGGCCTTTTTACCCAGAGATCTTTCAAAATCTGTCAGAGGTGGGGAAAACCAGATGCAAACATCCTGGCCTCTGGATTCAACAGCAAGCTGAATACATTTGTAGCCTTGACAGTGTATGCCCTGGTGATCCCTTGGGCTTAATTCAAGCTGATTTATGCCTTACCTGTGATAAAGATCCTTCCTCCACCACTGCATAGGATAGAGGAGTAAAGTTTTTGGTGATTCTCACACACCCACATTAGCCTAGAAGTTTGTGATACACAGATATATTCAGTTTTCCAGCAGATGAGCCTTGATCTCTTCTAAACAGAACAGATCTACTGGCCCAAGGACCCCTTTTCCATCCTGTTTCTCAGCTGCTGTTGAAACTGAAGTCTCAAAGGATAGGAGTATTTCTGACTGTTATTTCCCCCTTATTTAGTACAAGAAAGGCTAATTCCCATAAGATATGCTATCACATGGGAAAGACTTACTTTGCCTGGTACAAGAACAGGAAGCTAAATTCCGGAGCATACTCTATCAGCCACGTCTTTCTTTGAGTTTTACCTTTGTCTAACCCATTATACCCTCAAGAGACAGGTCTCTGCCTTATCAATTCTATTCCAGAAACCTCTTTCCTCAATATCCTTCTAGACCTTTCTTCAGGGAGTTGCTTATGTAAATCCCCCCATTCAACCTCTCTGTATTTCAGGGACCTCCCCTTGAACCAATTAGAGGTATTCTGTTGAAAGACCATACCTTGCATCTGTTAGGCATGTTTCTGAGTTGGCAGCTCTTTCCTGCAAAGAAACCTTTCTTATTTTACACCTCAGTAGGGACATTGTTCTTCCTTCCCTCTCTCTTCCCCCAAAACATAATAAGAAAACTGCTCTATATTAAATGGTCATAGTCAAGGCTATAAGGGTCTACATAAAAGTCACAGACTTTTTTTTTTACAAGGCTGGCTTTCTCTTTGTCTTACCTCTGGACCCTTGTAGCCCATTGTTAACCATTCCACCATTACTAGGTAAATCAGGCAACACAATTCCAAAGCATGCCATCAAAGCCCATTACACCAGGGATGTTGGTGTCTCTTGGGCATTTCTGCATCAAGCATCTGCTTTCCAGATTGCAAGGCCACCACCAGGTGCACTGTGTACATGTTTTCAAAGTTCAACCAGGTGGATATTCAAGCCTCGGCTGATGCAAACTTTGGCTATAAGGTACTTCAAGCTGTCATTTGAGTGTTTTTTTTGGGGGGTTCTTTAAGCTTTGTTTTCTTGTGGGCATGTTAGTAGTTCTGGAGTTGACATAGAAATCACATGATTGAGAGCCATTTGTATTGCTTCTGTTATGTCAGTGGAAACCATGGCTGTCATTAACAGCCTGGATCCAGCAGCTTGCTTTTTGTCAGTTGCTGAATCTGAAATGCAAGAAAATATATTAACCATTTCAGCTCTCTCTACCCCCCTTTCTGGCCAGAGCACTTTTTAAATTTCCACTATGGGCCTTTTTATTTGGTAATAACTCGGTCATTACTTAAAATAACTAAGCCATACATACACCGTTTTATGTAATACTAAAAAAAGTAACAAGCTGAATGAAACAACAAAAAAAGTAATGGTAAAAAATAAAAAAATAAAAGTGTGTGTGTCTATATGCAAAAATATGATGTAAAGTGAGAAGGGAAATAAGGGTTTAAAAAGGGATTAATAAGAAGTTTAAAAGAATTTCAGTGTATTTAAAAAAAAAACAAAAAGTAACTTGTAAGGTTTTCTGTACACCACATTTTTAACTACATATATATAAATTGGTAAATCCCATGAAAAAATACAATGACATATTGGGGGTGTCTTACCAAAACTGGAGAGTGCAAAATCTGGTGCAGCTGTGCATGGTAGCCACTCAACTTCCAACTTCAGCCTATTTAATTAAGCATCGACAAAAAAAGCCTTGAAGCTGATTGGTTTCTATTGGAAGCTGATTGGTTTCTGGTCTAGCTGACCAGATTTCACACTCTCCAGTTTTAGTAAATCAACCACATTGTATTTACTCATTTTGACATTTTTTATGAGATATAAATTAAATTCAAAATCCTCAATGGTAAATGTATGCTTGGCATCATCAAGCAGTGGAATGATATACAGAATACAGGAGAGAAGTGGTTACATTTTCTGCTCTATTGTTATCCTGCTTGTCTGCTTATAAAAAAATCAACAGCATAGCAACTTGTTAGGCGTAAATATAGTTTACTTGTGTTGTAAAGGTTATATCCCTTTTACAAATAATTTTCCCCATTAAAAAAAAAAAAAAAAAAAAATATGGCCTATTTTTAAAGCATTGAATGTGACATTTTCCAAATGTTCACTGTAGACGAATCACTCACTGAAATGTAAAATGCATGCACCAGAAAGATACATCTGCAATGAATGTTTATTTAACATCACATTCACTGCTTTATCAATATACCCCTTATTGCCCTGATTGCATATTTACTATTTATTAAGGATACTGAAAAAGTAGTGATAGTTTTTATAGATAGTTTTGTCTGAGATTCTCAGTATCTCTTTACTTTAACATTTTGACATCTTATTACTTGTTCACTTGAAAATAGCAAATTATACGCTACACACATTTGTACTATTCATCTATAGCCTTTTGATGATTTCATTCCTTCAAAAGTTATTCATTTTTTTGATTGCTGCATTTTAAACTGCTTGATTTTTTTCAACAGCACTCTACTTGAGCAAAGTTTTTTATATTAATAAAATAATCAGACTTTTGAGAGAATGTAATATAACTAGGTGAGGGTAGAATAGCTTCATTATGTCTGAGGGGGGCCTTTTCAATTCAGAAGGTTCATTTTTTATCCATGCTTACATTCATTGCAATATTTTAAATCAAGATGCTTCTGGTTATATTAAAGCTAATTATTTGAAGCTGAACTCTGGGCACAAAAATGTTCAATCAAAACATCCCTCATTAGCCGTAAAGCAAAAAAATCTACTTTGTGTGCGCCAAATGCAAGCTGAGTTAATACCTTGTAAAAGTAGTGGTTATATCATCACTGTGCTGCATTTAGCCTGTTCAGAGAGTGGGTCCACCTACCACAGGCTACCTGCAGAGAAGTACAGAACGGGACAGATACAAGACCAGTCACCCTGCACAAGGAAATGAGCAGCAGTGACTGTTCTTCATAGCTCCTGCACAGAGGCAAGGTCTCACACTGTGTTACTGCACAAATGTGGAAGAAATACACAAACCACACCAAGGTTCAAGTAAGAATACACATGCTTCTTGTATTCAGGCAATATTTGCTTATCTCAGAGTTCAGCTTTGAGCTGGGTTATGGAAGAATTGGGGCTGTTGGGAAAAAAATCGGAAGGATATGGAAAGTATCATAGAAAAAAATGCTTGGATTAACCAGCCTTCACAAATTCTTCAAATCAATTTTTTGATTAGGGTCCTCCTCTGATGTCGTGACAGTATTATGAGTGTTCTATCTAGTTCTAGAACCTTTAAGGTCTGCCATGCAGTTGCCTATAATGGTGGATTGCCAGTTATCAAAGAAGAGGCTTTGATCATTGGCTTACAGCTTTCAACAATAAGAGCTCTTGTGAAACACCAACGCCCCCCAAACTTTTAGAGGAGCACATGCACATGGTTTTTAATGTACTTTTTCTGTTGATTCAGTATGCTCACTATTGCACATTCTACACCCTTTAAAGTCCCCTTTCTTTTATTGAGTGGGGTTTGATTCCCTGTGGTTCCCTTCGGACCCCAGAGAGCCTCCCTCTCTTTTTAGTTCTAATTACCATATTTGGGATGTGGGTGTAGTTGATTGCAATTTACCCTCAACACTTTGCTGCTCTTTTCCTATAAAGGAGCACATGCAAAAGCATGCACTAAATAATCTAGTGCAGAATGTCTGTTGTCATTCTCAGCATCTTCATCTGTAGTGTTAAGAAATGACACACTTGCTAAAACCTTCTGCAGGAGCTAGGTGTAGCCAAGCTTGATTCAACATAAAGTCTGGATATTTTTAAATACACAAATGTCTATTACTAATTAAAGGGTAACTCCATTTTTGTGAGGAAAAAATAACAAAGAAAAAACAATATAGCATATACAATTGTGACATTGTGAATGTTATTAAAAATTACCTTTCCTTTTCAGTCTGCAGCTGTTGTAATTTTCTGAAAATGCAATGGAATATGGCTACCGGGAGCTGTTCTGTAAACAGAATGTGACTCCTGACCACACCCCAGAAACCTCATATCCTGCTTGTGTGATTGGCTCACCAATTTTCCCAGAAGTCTGCCTAAGATACAAGTCAGATGTCTGGCATCCCCTGCAACAAAAATGTCATTTTGGGTGAGATACTCCCAATAGGAACACGTCTAAAGGGATACAGGCCCAGCAGCTTTCCTCATTAGTGCCCTGCAGCTGCATGGCTGATAGAAAATTATGAAACCACTCCCATTAGACACACTCTGCACAGGAGAACAAAGGAACAAACATATATTTCTTAATCCAAATATAACAAAAGGTAGGAATCTGCAACAAAGTTTGTTAAAATTTGTGTAATGTAAATAGATCACCCAGAGGGGAATGTTTTCTTCTCAACAGGTAGATCACCCAGAGGGGAATGTTTTTTTCTCAACAAATAGATCACTCAGAGGGGAATGTTTTTTTCTCAACAAAAGTGAAGTTACGCTTTAATGACAATATAGATTGTTTATTCAGGGAGTAGCCAATTGCCATAAGACAACCTTTCTCAACTTTTTTGTCCTGGAAGAACATTTTGCCTGGACATTTGCCATGGGCTCCTGGAATAGTGTGGAGGCTAGCCTCCTGCCCACTGACTATTGGCCCTTGAAAAGGCTCATATAAAAGACTTGGTTCATGGGATTTATTTGTACTGTTCAGGCACCAATCCAACCCAAGAACTGCAGACTGCCTCTGAGCTTATTAACCCTTGTTAGTCTCTCTGGATACTGAGAATATGGTTTTGATTATTTCAAAGGGGACAGTAAAATGTATCCTCAATATCCCTCAATAAATATTTGATACATTAATTCCACTGTATGAGAATGATGGAAGATTGTATGAGCTTTGCCTCATAGACTATTGTAGACTGTTGCCATGAAGTCTGGGACTTTTGAATAATCAAAGCATTGCTTAGATGTGGTTGTCAAGTATTCAAATGTAAGAGACGGACAGGCTGCTACAGGGGTCTAATGCTATTGTCTGTTTAACAAGGTGTTCTGTGTTTATACTTAGAATAATGTGTAATGTACTTCTTTGTAGCCTTGTTGCAGTGTTGAGTTAATTAGCATGTTAACTTTAACATTTTCTGGGTCTGGATTCCCATTCACCTATTGTTTCTGTCCAGATGGCTAGGTAATTAGCTCAGGTCAATTATGTTTCTGTATGCAATTTCATCTGCTGAGTCTCGGTGACATTGCCTTTTGGGGACATTTTGTAGATGTTTTTATGGGAGTGTCATGAGCGTTTTTTCTGTGTCTCTGTATTGTATAAAAGTGGGCCATTGAGCCTGGATTAACGTGGTTAGTTTTAGCCTTCATCAAGTTTAGGCTGATGTTTGGGAAAATGGGGGAGCTGCAATCGCGACATCACTGGGAGTTTGGGAGATGTACAATGGATATACTCAGCCGGAGTATTGGGGATCTGTTACATACATGAACTTTAATAGCATCCCAGTCTTAGTAGGGTTATTCTGTAGGGTCCAATATTGAGTTGGCCCAGCCTTTGCACCTATGACAGCTTCAAATCCTCTGGGAAAGCTGTCCACAAGGTTTAGGAGTGTGTCTATGGGAATGTTTGACCATTCTTGTAGAAGTGCATTTGTGAGGTCAGGCACTGATGTGGATGAGAAGGCCTGGCTTGCAGTCCCCACTCTAATTTATCCCAAAATTATTTTATCGGGTTGAGCTCAGTACTCTGTGCAGGCCAGTCAATTTCTTCCACCCTAAACTTGCTCATCCATGTCTTTATGAACCTTGTTGGTACACTGGTGCACAGTCAAGTTGGAACGGGAATAGGCCATCCCCAAACTGTTCCCACAAAGTTGGGATCATGAAATTGTACAAAATATCCTGGTATGCTGATGCATTAAGAGTTCCGGAACTAAGGGACCAAGCCCCACCCCTGAAAAACAACCCCACACCATAATCCCCCATCTCCACCAAATGATTTGGACCAGTGCACAAAGCAAGGTCCATAAAGACATGATTGAGCGAGTTTGGGTGGAGGAACTTGGCTGGCCTGAACAGAGTCCTGACCTCAACCCAATAGAACACCTTTGGGATGCATTAGAGCAGAGACTGTGAGCCAGGCCTTATCTAACATCAGTGCCCAACTTCACAAATGCACTTCTGGAAGAATGGTCAAACATTACCATGGACACACTCCTTAACCTTGTGGACAGCCAGACGAGTTGAAGCGGTTATAGCTGCAAAGGGTGGGTCAACTCAGTATTGATCCTTGCGGACTAAGACTGGAATGTCCTTAAAATTCATGTGCGTGTAAATGCAGGTGTCCCAATACTTTTGGCAATATAGTGTATATGTTTGCTTTTTAAACATTGATGTAACAGCTCAGCACAGCATACATACAGTGTGGAGGATTATTGAGCCATCCCTTGGGTTAGGGACTTATATACAGCTGCTCTACCTTTAACTGAATCCCAGCGCTGGTACTATCTGCTCTGCATTTTTTTTATATTTGATAACCATAGCTTCCTCCATAAAGACAGTGGAACCAGTAACTGTGGGGTTGATTTACTAAAACTGGAGAGTGTAAAATCTGGTGCAGCTCTGCATGGGAATCAATCAGCTTCCAGGTTTTGTGTCAAATCTTAATTGAACAAGCTGAAGTTAGACACTGATTGGCTACCATGCAGAGCTGCACCAGATTTTGCACTCTGCAGTTTTAGTAAATCTACCCCTGTGTTATCTGCAGGATTAACATGTGAAAATAAAGGAAAAAGAAAACAAATTCAGCTACCTCATCTAATGGCTGTTAAACTGAAATATATTAAATTTTTTGTTTTTGGATTGAGATACATGTTAATCCCCTACATTTCAGGAATGAGAATGGTAGAATGAAATCAAGTTCTATTACATATTATAATGTTGTCATTCAAAGATGCTTTAAATAATGGCAAGAATGAAGTAGAGGTTTTGGCAGACTTTCAGTAGAAAAACAGCACAGAGAAGACCTTGCTTGTTCTGTATATTGATGTTTATTTATAGATAAATGATTGCATTGGAGGCAGCAGGTGACATAGAATCATGTGAAACTGCTGACTTTAAATATAGGTGCCACTCTTCTGCCAAAATAAACTTTCTATGATAAAAGTTGCTGAACAGAATTTGAAATGAATGGCAGATATATAATTGATACATATAATATCAACTGTCTTTAATATTTGAATTTATCAATGTCACTTTATTTGATGTTCTAATAATATTATTTATATAAAGGTTTAAATTAAAAGGGTATGTGTACCTTCACCAGTATAAAATATTTTTTGTAACGCTTAGTAGAAAAATACTTTAACCACTTGCCGACCGCCGCACGACTATTTACTGCGGCAGTCAGCCTCGTACAGGCAAACCGACGTAGGGCTACGTCGGTCGCCTACGAGCCTCTAGGGGGCAAACGCGCGCCGCCGGAGGTGCGCTCCTGCCCCCGCTTGTTCCCTGACATGTCCGCATGAGTGACCGGCGGCTCCGATGTCCGCCGGTCACCCACCATCTCCCGGTGGAGAAGGAGAAAGGAAGGCGGCTAATGTAAACAAAGCCGCCTGTCATTCTTCCTGATCTAACTGCAGAGATCATACGATCCTGCTATGTAGGATTGTATGTCTCTGTGGTTACATCACTAGCCACGCCCCTTTACAGTTAGAATCACGCCCCTAGGGACACATTTAACCCCTTGATCACTAATATGAAGTTAACCCCTTCCCTGCCAGTGTCAATTTTACAGTAACAGTGCATATGTATAGCACTGATCACTGTAGTAATGTCACTGGTACCCCCAAAAGTGTCAAAAATGTTAGTCAGGAGTCCGATCTGTCCGTCGCAATGTCGCAGTCCCGCAAAAAAAATCGCAGATCGTTGCCATTACTAGCTAAAAAAAAAGAAACAATAAAAATTACATAAATCTTTCCCTTAGTTAGTAAACACAATAACTTTTGCGCAAACCAATCAAAATACGCTTATTGCGATTTTTTTTACCAATATGTAGCAGAAAACAAATTGGCCTAAAATGTTAAAAAAATTAGATTTTTACATATTTATGGGGGGAATTTCATATAAAAAAATGTGAAAAATATTGTTATTTTTTTAAAATTGTCGCTCTTTTTTTGTTTATAGCGCAAAAAGTAAAAATTGCAGAGGTGATAAAATACCACCAAAAGAAAGCTCTGTTTGTGGGAAAAAAAGGACATCAATTTCATTTGGGTACAGCGTTGTACGACCACGCAATTGTCTGTTAAAGTAATGCAGTGCCGAATCGCAAAATAGGCCCTGGTCTTTGAGCAGGAAAATCCTCCGGGGCTTAAGTGGTTAATGCAGATTGATGTCCAACACTTCAAGAAGTCTTCAGCTTTTTTACAACCATAGAAGAAAAGAGACAATTTAACAAATGCTTACAACTTTAGTAAAATTTTACTATTTGGTTTGTTTCAATCATGCAGAGTTACATCTGTCTCCTGAGATTGCTTATTCAGTTGTTATTCCCACATAAGATCCGTTGATAGTATAATAATCACTATCCTGCTGTTTGCAAATAAGAATTCTGTTCACTTGAGCTGCCCAAAATTTCAGGTAAATTAAATCTGAATTGTGATGTTTCCTATGAAAAAATAATTTACTTGCGAGCCCTCAAGTGTGATTTCCATATGACCTACATAAGGCCAGAAAGCTCACAAGCAACATATTATTTGATCTTAATTTCGATTCTTTTACATATGCAGCTACACAGCTGCATTTAATGAATACGCAAAAACCTCATGCGGTTCCTTGATGTTTTGTCTGATTTTCTGCATACAGATACAAATCCCCTCCATGGCCTCACAATTGGCGCTGCTTTTTTGGATGTTTACACAGATGTTTTAAGATCCATAACCAACAACCCCGGTGGATAATTCACAGTGTGTTAGAGAAGTTCACTTGCTTAAGTTTTTGTTTTTATTTCATTAGAGTCCCTCTTCATCCAGCCTTTTTACTATTTTATTTTACTTTGCCAAACAAACTACTGAGAACCGTTAACTATTTCCACTGTTCTAAGATTTATTATTTCTGTTTGGTATTTTCTATGAAATTATACATTTCCCAGAAATATCAAGTAGCATTGTAAGAAATATATCTTTTTTTTTTTTAAATTCCTTAAATTTACAGCCTGACATTTATTCTATTTTAACATATGTGAAAAGTCATTTAAAGTTACTTAGTTTAAAGATAGTTAAAGAGGAATTAACATTTGCTTTCAGAACACTTTGGACCACGCATATGAAACTAAGCTGTTTTTCAATCTCTATTTTAGATGGATTTTTCACTTCATTATAAGCATACAAAAGGTATACTTTAAGGCTAAGTTACTTTTTTATCCAAATTTCATCTTCCCTATATACTATTAACCACTTGTTTATTGGGCACTTATACCCCTTTCCTGACCAGGCCAGTTTTCAGCTTTCAGTTCTGTCACACTTCGAATGACAATTGCCCGGTCATACAACCCTGTACCCAAACAAAACATTTTTCACACAAATAGAGCTTTCTTTTGATGGTATTTAATCACCCCTGGGTTTTCTGTTATAAATTTTGCAAACAGGTAGATTTTCTCCTTCACTGATGTGTGCTGATGAGGCGGAACTGATGGGCACTGATATGCACTGATGAGGTGGCACTGATGAGGCGGCACTGATGAGTGGCACTGATGGGTGCTAATGAAGCAGCACTAATGGGCACTGATAAGGAGGCACTGAGGAGGCTGCACTGATAGGTGGCAACAATAGGCTCTGATAGGTGGCACTGAAGGAACCAGAGGCAGCACTGATAGGCAACACTGATGGGCACTGATAGCTGGCACTGATAGGCACTGGTAGGTGGCACTGATAGGTGACACTGATGATAAGGCACTGATGGGCAACACTGATGGGCACCGATATGTGGCACTGGTGGGCACTGATTGGCAGCACTGGTGGGACTGATTAGCAACACTGGTGGGCACTGATAGGGGGCACTGGTTGGCACTGATGGGCTCTGTTGGGAACGATGTGCCTGGAACAGAAGCCTATTACCGGCTTTCTTCTTTTCTCCTCATGCTGATTGTGTGGAGAAATATAGCCAATAACCAGCTTCTAAAGTTAACTTCCGTATTTAGGTGTCATTGGCTGACAGCTGTTTAGGTTGTAAAAGGCCGCTATGATTGGCCCTTTACCCTGTTTTGTGATCAGCCAAGTCTGAAGGAAGCCCATGCTGTAGCCATCTTTTGGCTATAGCGTGGGCGGAAAGGGGTTAATGTACTTCTTCTGCAGAAAAGAAAAAGCTTTCTACTTCTCTTAGACCAGGTCTTACCTTAGCTTAGGTGTCCTGTAGAAAATTCCTCCATTAGCCACCCTCAATTTGTTATTCAGAACAAAGAACCAGTACAAGGAATTAGTTCACCAGCTGACCTCACCCTGCGCTTGCCCTCCTCCTCCTCCAGGAGATCGCTCCAACCAACTTACTCAGATGCATGCTTTCCAATAGAATCAATGATTTTTTTTATATCTTATATAGATTGCATAGATCACTCATTTGGCAGAGTGTGCAGGACCTGAGTGATCACAGCCTATGTGGAGAGAGCTGTAGTATTGAAAACAGTAGAAGTGTTTCCTGGAAGTCATGTAAGCTCACCATACGCTATACAATCTGATTGTACAATCTCATTTAGTTCTACCTTCAGCTATGTAGTGCAAGGGCCTACCGGATCGGATAGGTGTCTCCTCCTAGTATATTGTTTTGGTAAATCTAATGGAGATCGTCCAGAGATTGTACAATCAGATTGTATAGTATATGGCTACCTTTTGTACACCTAGAATGAATTAGTCACAGTTTTATTGCCATTGTAAGTGGCATCCCGAACGCAAAGCAAACACATTTTGCCGTGTGAAGAAAAAAAAAATCCCAACTACATCAAAATGCACCATAAAAAAATGTGCAAACCACAACATGCCAAAATGTCCCATGCACTAATTTGCCATGTGTAGGACAGCCTATTGAAATCAATGGGCTGCTCTATGTATGTTGTGGGGAAAATGTGCCACAAAAAGGGGGTCTCCCACTATGCTAGATGTATAAATGGGGCCTAAGAGTGAAGTTGGTGTGCTTACACAAGAACAATGAGGCTAAATTCACAGCTGTGCATTTCCAAATGCATGGAAAGCCACACAGAAAGTGCGTGCTGTCATGTATTTCAGAAACGTGCTGCAAATGCGCATTGTGCGTTCATTGTCATTAAATGTTAAAGGCACCTCAAGCACGGATAGCAGGCATAACAAACACACCAAAAAAAGCACAGTAAAACATACCACATTCCACTCCAAAAAATGTAGTGAAACATCACAATTCAGATTTAATTTACCTGAAATTTTGGGCAACTCAATTGAACAGAATTCTTATTTGCAAACAGCAGGATAGTGATTATTATACTATCAACTGATCTTATGTGGGAATAACTACTGAATAAGCAATCTCAGGAGACAGATGTAACTCTGCATGATTGAAACAAACCAAATAGTACAATTTTACTAAAGTTGTAAGCATTTGTTAAATTGTCTCTTTTCCTCTATGTTGAAAAAAAGCTGAAAACTTCTTGAAGTGTTGGACACCAATCTGCATTAAAGTATTTTTCTACTAAGCGTTACAAAAAATATTTTATACTGGTGAAGGTACACATACACATTTAATTTAAACCTTTATATAAATAATATTATTAGAACATCAAAGAAAGTGACATTGATAAATTCAAATATTAAAGACAGTTGATATTATATGTATCAATTATATATCTGCCATTAATTTGAAATTCTGTTCAGCAACTTTTATCATAGAAAGTTTATTTTGGCAGAAGAGTGGCACCTATATTTAAAGTCAGCAGTTCCACATGATGCTATGTCACCTCCTGCCTCCAATGTGATCATTTATCTATGAATAAACATCAATGTACAGAACAAGCAAGGTCTTCTCTGTGCTGTTTTTCTACTGAAAAAAATAAAAAATGCATGTTTTTGCAGGGTAAAAAAAATGTGCATCAATTTTTTCACAGAAGCCTGCAATGCATTGCACCACCAATCAGTGGATTGTGAGTCCAATGTCAGGCTCCTGCACTATACACTCTTCCTCTCAACTCTCTCTCTTTGTATTGGTGTATGGACCTTCAGTTGGAATGCTGGAGGAAGTATCAATGGACTATGAGTGCATTGATTACCACACTTGCATTCCATTGAGAACTGTAAGCCCACCAGCCACAGTGCAAGACCTCTGTGAATGAATGACACACCTGTGTGGACGGGGCCCTGAACAGCTTTGCCATTTTCAAAAGAAACAGCTGCTGCAGCAAAGAAGAATGATTAAGTGCCGGTTCACACTTCCGCGTGTGCGGCGATCGCATGTAATATCGGAGCGCACTGCTCCCTAATTACATGCGATCGGATGTGCAGTGCGAATTCAGCCATACACTTTGTATGGCTAAATTCGCACTGCACCCGCACAAAAGACGCACATGAGGCATTTTTTCAGCCGCATCAGGATTGGATCGCACAGTGGTTCACACTTGTGTGATCCGATCCTGTGTGAACTGTCAGATCGCACTGCGATATGCGATCAAACTGGTGGTGTCGTTAACATTTCATTGACACCCCCAGTGTATTGCATATAGCAGTGTGAACTGCCAGATGTGCGGATGCGATGTGGGAACAGGCTGCGAATTCGCAGCCTTCCTGCATCGCACAAGTGTGACCCGGCACTTAAAGAAACAAAGCCTTGTTTACCCTTAACCTTTGCCAACCACCCACAGTACATGTACGCAATCCAGCCTGTTCCGATTAGAGGCATGCAGCACGTGTGGATCCCGATACTTGGCTACTTGTGGTGGCCAGAGATCATGTGATCACAATGTCAAAAAGCTGTTATGAATGAATTTCTCCATTACGATATTTGTATGGCAAGGGCACATCAGATCTTTCCGGTGGTGGATTTACTTTTTCTCCTCACTATTCAACTCGCTGGTGTGATGTTTTAGGTTTCACTTGGACTTTTAATATTCTTTGATGGACTGTTCATATTAGTTATTTTTAGTAGCACTACACCTCCACTTCTATTACTATATAAACATACTGTATATACATACAATATATGCAGTCATATGGATGTCAGAGTTAAAAAACAAAAAAAAAAAACAGAAAACAACCTTATTTTATGGACAAAATTTTAGACTACCTCTGACATTTTTACATTTAAAATGTTTGTTTTGGCACTTTGCAAACACACATCATTTTTAACCTAGAAATATTAGTTATTTATTAGACTGACACAGTTTTATATACTTTTTTCTATTTCAACTGTTTGCAATTGCCTTGCTGCACATTGTCCCTGGCTGCTCAGTGAATTATATTCATTGCACTTGAAAATGCCTTATATTTAGAAGTATAAAATGTAAGCACTTGTTTATCGAACCCCACAGTTTTTTTTAGGGTAACCAGTGTGTATTGAACTAATGTTTTACTGGGCATTTAGGTTTCAATAAGTCTTGGTTTTGGGAGATTAAAGAAAAATATTATAAACGTTCCTTTCCTCTTTAGGTGTATATAAACCATAACAATGATTTCCCTGCTCTCTTGTGGCCTATTAGATTTAACATTACAAGCATTGTGTTAGTTCTGTTTGATAAGTGCAAAAAAATAAATAAATAAAAAAAATAGTTGTCCTGTGCACTCTTTCTGTGTTATAATGATGCTGCTATGTACCCCTCCTAGTTTTTATCAAGGACTACAGAATAATTCGTTTCTATATATTGTAGAGATTTGAGAGTGGGAGCAGTTTAGTAGTTAAGCAAAATACACTGGGCAGGACTGACAACATACAGCTTTTTTATTTTTTATTTTTTTTTTTTAGAGTGTTGTCAGCCCTGACTAGCGTGTTTTGCATCAGCAGTGTTTTAGAACTAAGCGCCTTTTTGGCAGATCAACCAGTATTTTTATGTTCTCACATTGACCATATCGATATCACTTGGTTCCCTGGCTGGTTTGTTTATATACAGCATCTGGCCACGTATGTGTCATTTTGTGTCAGGAGTGTGACAGATGAACATTAGGTGGCATTTGAGTAAGGATTTACATCGCTCAATTATTGGACTGATTTCAAAACCAAGGACTTTTTCATGCTGTGGGTGTTTTTATTTTCTTTAAACTCTCTTCAAAATGAGTAGTAAAGGATAGTAATGTACCTCATATTCTTTTCCCTCAAGAAGGCTGGATATCTGTGGTCCACCTTATTATAAAGGGGCTTCCAGATTCATATTAGTTCTTCTGTAGATCCCCGCATTCTCTTGGACTGGATGTGGGTTTAGGCCTTTGTCCCTTAATCACCTTAATGGTGATTCTAGCATAGGGAAAAAGCCTTTCAGTGGCCGCGAGTTTTAAAAATACACACAGCCATTCATTGAAATTGGAAGAGAAGTAATTTAACCTTAAACTGCATAGGGGGTTCTTTACTGTCAGATCAGTTAGGATGTGGAGTGCCCTTCCACAAGTAGTGGTATCAGAAGGGAGTATTGATAGTTTAAAAAAAAATATTAGATGAGCGTCTTAACAATTGCAACATGCAGGGATATGTTACCTTGCCAACTATGTAATATTTGCTAAGGCATACTTGCTTACATCATACACCAGGAGAACTGTTATTCAAGCAACTGCCTGTACATCACAGAAAAGTTGCATGTAGATAAAGCTGAAACACATATGCCAATACAAGAAGCCATCTTAAAATTGGTGAATATTGGTTTCAGGCTTCTTATTATAAAAATACAGTACTTTCCCTGTGGATAAGCTAATCAGCTACACGGCTTTAAAAGCTACCTGACCAAATATAAAAAGTGCAATCTGAAGGTTTTGATCTACTTTAATGTTATAGCAGGTCTAAATTAGATATTTCCCAGGAACTATTCTTTATTTGGCAGTTTTAAGTGCCTAAAAGCATGGCAGATTAAAGCTATTTGCAATCAGAAATTACTTTTTGTGGCATCCAATCAATACTTGGAAATAATCCCAAACTAGTTCCTTGAAGTAATTTAATACAACTTAAGGATCTCAGTATAAACAAAAATCATTTGACCTAAATATTGAACATACCTTTAAAAGTACATTAAAAGTGATAATATGTGATATTGTTTATAGCTGGATATATGTTGTTACCTCAACCTCATACCATGTTTATCCAGATATCAGATCTTAATTTGCCTAAGGGCCTGTGTTAAAGGCTTCAATTAGTATATGGCAGCATGCTTTTAACATCAGTTTGAGATGCTTCTGAGATCATTTAAAATTTATTGCAGGTACACTTGACCTGCTTCAGCTGCTTTTGCATTCTCATAGATGTGTAAGGAAAGAGAAGCAGTCATTACCAAAGCAGAAGCCTCTCAACATGCCCTTATATGCTAAATTTGTCAGCAAGTCTCCAAGTATGCCATAAGATATACAGTATCTGTATAATTTGACCAGCCAACCCTTTTTAATATGGAGAAACCACTAAATAAATATGGAATTACAGCTCTTGGTCCTGATAAAACCCAGAATGCAGAAAAAAAAAAACCTTTATCTTACTCCAAGAAGGGGTTCATGAGTAGAAATCAACCATTTTAACTAGAAATCATTTAAAATGTAAGGTATAGCAATAATAGCTTAAATTTGTCATTTTTAATATTTTTCAAGCAGTGTGTGGTATATGTTTTATTTTATTATAATTCTTTTTTTTTAAGAAGATCATTTTTATTATTACATTATTCCGTTCCTAAGGGAAAGTACGGTATTATTTCCTATCTTCCTAGGTGCCCTATAATGTGTGATATTGGACAGGGTACCCTACCTTGGCACATGGTTCTTTATACCATAGTTAGCAGGAAGACAGCTGCTTTGCTTGTGAATGCCTGTCTGTGATTCCCAGCGCTTGTTTAAGGCAAGCACTGACATAAGTAAAGCAGAGGGAGATGAGGCTGGCATGGACAATATACTACAGTACTACAATGGTAACTGAGTACAGTAAAAAATATTAAGCCACTTTGGTTTTTAAGCACTTTCAGAAGCTGATTAAAATGCTTACTGTAGGCAAATTCTTTATCCTATAATCCTTGCCTTTTTTCCTATATACAGTGCATTGCGAAAGTATTCAGCCACCTTGAACTTTTCAACCTTTTGCCACATTTCAGGCTTCAAACATAAAGATATAAAACTGTAATTTTTTGTGAAGAATCAACAACAAGTGGAACACAATCATGAAGTGGAACGAAATTTCTTGGATATTTCAAACTTTTTTAACAAATAAAAAACTGAAAAATTAGGCATGCAAAATTATTCAGTCCCTTTAAGTTATTACTTTGTAGCACCACCTTTTGCTGCGATTACAGCTGTAAGTCGCTTCGGGTATGTCTCTATCAGTTCTGGACTTTGACTTGGTCATTCTAACACCTGGATATGTTTATTTGTGAACCATTCCATTGTAGATTTTGCTTTATGGTTTGGATCATTTTCTTGTTGGAAGACAAATCTCCGTCCCAGTCTCAGATCTTTTGCAGACTCCATCAGGTTTTCTGCCAGAATGGTCCTGTATTTGGCTCCATCCATCTTCCCATCAATTTAACCATCTTCCCTGTCCCTGCTGAAGAAAAGCAGGCCCAAACCATGATGCTGCCACCACCATGTTTGACAGTGGGGATGGTGTGTTCAGGGTGATGAGCTGTGTTGCTTTTACGCCAAACAAAATGTTTTGCATTGTTGCCAAAAAGTTTGATTTTGGTTTCATCTGACCAGAGCACCTTCTTCCACATGTTTGGTGTGTCTCCCATGTGGCTTGTGGCAAACTCTAAACAACACTTTTTATGGATATCTTTAAGAAATGGCTTTCTTCTTGCCACTCTTCAATAAAGGCCAGATTTGTGCAGTATACCACTGATTGTTGTCCTATGGACAGAGTCTCCCACCTCAGCTGTAGATCTCTGCAGTTCATCCAGAGTGATCATGGGCCTCTTGGCTGCATCTCTGATCAGTCTTCTCCTTGTATGAGCTGAAAGTTTAGAGGGACGGCCAGGTCTTCGTAGATTTGCAGTGGTCTGATACTCCTTCCATTTCAATATTATCACTTGCACAGTGCTCCTTGGGATGTTTAAAGCTTGGGAAATCTTTTTGTATTCAAATCTGGCTTTAAACTTCTCCACAACAGTATCTCGGACCTGCCTGGTGTGTTCCTTGTTCTTCATGATGCTCTCTGTGCTTTAAACGGTCCTCTGAGACTATCACAGTGCAGGTGCATTTATACGGAGACTTGATTACACACAGGTGGATTCTATTTATCATCATTAGTCATTTAGGTCAACATTGGATCATTCAGAGATCCTCACTGAACTTCTGGAGAGAGTTTGCTGCACTGAAAGTAAAGGGGCTGAATAATTTTGCACGCCCAATTATTTCGTTTTTTATTTGTTAAAAAAGTTTGAAAAATCCAATAAATTTTGTTCCACTTCATGAGTGTGTCCCACTTGTTGTTGATTCTTCAAAAAAATTACAGTTTTATATCTTTATGTTTGAAGCCTGAAATGTGGCAAAAGGTCAAAAAGTTCAAGGGGGCCGAATACTTTCGCAATGCACTGTAAGATGGTGCCATGATTACTGCTCACGGTTTATAGTTTCAGTGTGGTTCTTTTTGTCTTGCAGCATTAATGTAGCCACCCTTGCATGCAGGGACTAGAGTTGTGTCTCCTTACACCAGGCTGTCTCAACTCGGGTTCCTCCAGTGGTTGCTAGGGGTTCCTTGAGCAATGAGCAATTTCTGCCTTTCAGACCAATTCCCACTGACGCTATTGATATGTATAGCTACCCTGTAATGTGATATGTTGAGCTAAGGCTGTAATTATTCCCAATGATTGCAAGTGTAAGCAGCATTCTCCCCACTGACCATCACACTAATGTATCATGAGTAGTAGATATAGTATTGCTTAGCAGGGGTTCCCTGAAACTAGAAAGTTATTTTAAGGGTTCCTCTGTGTTGAAAAGGTTGGCAAAGGCTGCCTTGCACTGTGTACATCAATCGAAAAACACAATCCTAAATGCCAAGGCACCCCTCTGCTCCTCCCTTCTCCTCCCTCCCTCACTTCTCCAGCTTAACAGATTGTCTTGAGACTACACTGTTCACTGTTAAAAGTTAATTGTGAACGCTGTCAGATGTGTCAAAAGTTGTAAACTGCAAGTTCTGGGGTAAGGATTTTACCAAATAGTTTACTGTGGAATTTGTTCCATTTAAGTAAATGCTATACATCAAATATAAAAAAAAAAAATCCCCTTTCCTTTAACCTGATACTCCTTTTAAGAGCCATGCTATAGTATTTTAGGCATTGGTTTCTTTGACTAATACTGAAATCCAATAAATACTTGAACACCAAACCCATAATCCTTGAAGTGACATTCAATCAAAACATAATTAACCCATTTTGCTAAATTTGTAGGAGACTAAAAATCAATTAACCTGAAGGATACTTTTTCACTGTTAGCAGATAAATTATTTATAACATCAATTTCCTAAGTTTATTTCTGTTGGCTTAAGTACTGTGCACAGGGTGTCTGCTACATAGATTTAAAATGTTTCATTCAAAATCTATATAATATTATTCCAAATGTATAGAATAAGATTACAACCTTGTGCAGTGAGTAAAACAACTATTAATTCTACTATATATAAAAAAAATTAAATTGAGAATACTGTATATAGTAAATGTGCAATGTATAATATAATTAAAAAATACATTTTTATGGGATGTAAATAGTTTCAACATGTCTGCTCTTTCTAAAGATAGTTCAGTTCCCTTTATAGTGATCCTGATGTGATGTATGATATGGTATAGATCCAGGGCAGTGAAGCTGAACATAGCTCTACTGTCAGTGCTCCTAAAGTCATGTTCAGGCCTGGAGTCAGAACATGGCAGTTTTTATATGTGGATTTTCACATAAGCATTTTATTTTGTAATAGGTTCACTCTAAGCTACATGTTAGAAAATAACTTGCTTTGTGCATATCCAGTTTGGCAGTCACTGACTTCATGGGTGTGGGGTGGTTGACCACGAGTCAGTTTCCACCAGCTTGTCCATTAGGCTTTGTCTAATTGATTTCCTATGCTCAGGTTTCCTCTGATGCATTTTCTGGATCTCACTATTCTTGATACCCTTCCACACTACAGACTTCTCTCTGGACTCTGTACGCTTGCATCAGCTTTCCAGTTTTCCCTCAAAATCCTGTCCACCTGAAGGGGTGTATCCAAGCATGCCAGTGAGGTATCCGCATTGTAGGTGAAATTTGCACCACTTTCAAGCTGTATGCAATATTATTTCTTAGTCCTTGGATGTCTGACCAAATTGTCCCTTTTCAAGATGCCAGTTACCACCAGCAATGGCATATTAAAGACATGGAGAACCCTGCTGCATAATTTCAAGCAAATTGTTCTACACTCAACTTAAGTGTGTTGCAACACTTAATTTTGTTTTGGATTGACAATAGTTGCTGAGCTCATTGAACTTCAACTTCTCCTACCCCTGCTGTGTTTAATGAGCTTGTGTTTGTCCTTTGCTATAGTTTTAACACTCAAGTCTGGGTACCATTTGTAAGCTACACTCTGGCTCTCACCTCTTCTATCACTAAAATGTAAAAACGACTCCTTTAGTAAATCACCGCTAAAGTCACAATTTACATTTGAAATCCTACTGACAAATACAAACAGACCATCCTGTGTGATAGCTCAAAAGGTGAGGAATAGAAGAAAAAAAGTTTTACTTTATATAGTGACGAAAATTTGAAACAGCAACGTTTGTGGTATTTTCTGGCAAACAGTGGCAGAGAGTTTTTTGTGTTTTTTTTTTTTTTTTTTTTTTTTTTTTTAGTTTGGTAGATCAATATGCCTTTGTAAATGTTCATGGTGTAGAAGCATGTAGTGGAAAAGAAGGCGTTCAATGGCACACATTTAAAAGAAAGAAAGCAGAACGAGAAGCCTGGGCCTGGGAGATTGCATTTCAATTAAACTTAAAAGCACTGCAAGGAATGCATTATAATGCATAATGCAGAATTTCAAAAAAGTACTGGCTTACACAAAACACCACAGGCTTTGCCCATAGCTAACAAACTTAAAGTAAAGCAGATCCGTTTCACTCTTCTTAAATGTGGCATATACATTTACACATATCTGCACTTTAACCACAATTATACAAGTTAATTTTAGCATTGAACAGTATTTACAATTGCCTTGTTTGAAAAGCTAAAATGCAGATTACCTTACTAATGTATTTTTCTCTTTTTCAACATAGCAAATCCACTTGTACTTACAGAGGTAAAAAAAATGTTTGCTTACTACCATTATAAAATAGGTGTGACATATTGGAAATTAGGATTGTTAAATAAATCATTTAAATAGCAAAACTCATGACTGTTTGGGAAAGCCAAGACTCTTGAA